>NC_056680.1:48738776-49093776 GCF_018350215.1 Panthera leo
AGAAAAATTGAAAAGCGGACAGATTTAAAAAATTAATGTTTATATTTGGGGGGGGGTGTGGTGCAGAGAGAGAGGGAGACACAGAATCTGAAGCAGGCTCCAGGCTCCATGCTGTCAGCACAGAGCCCAATGTGGCACTTGAACTCACGAATGGCGAGATCATGACCTGAGCTGAAGTTGGACACTTAACCAACTGAGCCACCCAGGCACCTCAAAAATAGTGTCTGGATTTTAGTGTGAAATACTCTCTTGCGAAAGGAAAACAACAATGGGAAAGACAGAAAAGAGATGGGCTTCTTACCTTACCCAACTCAGCTAATCCTAGACACATTTTTTTTCTGATTCTCAGATGTTTAATGCTTCTTTACCTTTATACATTTTATGGATCAGGAATTCCCCAGGAAAAAAAGAAAGAAAAACCTACTCAAGTTGACTAAATTAATAGTGAAATTAATATATGTTCACAAATGTTTTAGAATAGAAACTAACAAAATTGTGTACTCAACATTTGGAAGGAATTAAAAATAAAACAGAAAAGGCACCATGGAGATGCTTATCATTTTGGAGGAATGTGTATCTTAAAAGTAAGCAGGGTCACATGGTGTTGGGTTTTCACACCCTCAGTCAAGGGTCAACAAGTTGCTATTATGTATGTTACTTGAATTCTAGTCATAGGGTTAAGTATGTACCAGCAAACATTTCTTACTGTTCCCTCTGAGTGAAGGTTCATTTTTTAGTAAGAGAGGCACTTGCTATAACTTTGATTTTTCTCTTGCAAATGTCCAAGATTCATCTGAAGTCAGTGAGAGCAGTGTGAAAGTTAAGGAGACACTTGGACATAGATTACAAGTTGGATATGAGCCAGTGACTTGAAGAAAGCTTTCAAAGAGACTTTATGTAAGAACAGATTTTTTTTTTCTGAACAGCATTTGTGAATTGACAATGACCTGGAAAAGATTAAAATCTTATGTGTTAAGGATTTTTTGCAAACAGTATTAAGTATGCCTCAAGGAAGAGATAATGGAGCAAACCAGGGTTGTTAATGTAGGAGTAATTCTGGGAAGCAGCTATTGCATAAGACCCTGTTGGTATATTTATGAACCTTGTAGTGGTGGAATAGTGATATAGACCATTACCACCTCAATTGGACCACAAGAAACAGCATTCACACCTACCCATCCATTCACTTATTCGCAGGAGCATTGAAAAACTACCCCCCCCCCCAATAGGCTTAAACTCTCAAACTTGGAGCTATTACAAAAATATGTGTGTGTGTGTGTGTGTGTGTGTGTGTGTGAGAGAGAGAGAGAGAGAGAGAGAGAGAATAGTAAGAGAATAGGGAGACAGCTAGAGGAAGAAAAGAGGGTTCTGTGCACTTTTGTACAGATGTTGTCTTTCACTTGGAAGGCTCTGGGAGTGAGTCCTGCACACTGAATTAAGCACTCACTGAATTAGGATATTGAGTAGGTGATTCCTAGACATCGTCATTTTCTTGTTGCACACATAATGCATCCTATGAATATGTGCCTTACAAAGATTACCTTAATAAACTTGATAACCAATCAAAAGGTGTCTAATAGTACAATGTCCGCACATCATGGACAATGTATTACTTTAGAATTTTGTCTAATTGGCCATCTCCAATGTATGAACAGATGGCATTCCACGATATTTTTATATGAAATCATTTTTTAATTGGGAGTATATAATTCTTTCTTTGCCAAACACAGTTTATATTGGTAAAGTTCCATGGCTAACCAATAAAAGCATCTTTGCTGGGATGCTCCTGGGTAATGACATGACAAGTCTACGGACAAATCACTATGACAACAATAACAGCGGCAATCCTCACAGCACCTGGATTTACTGAATACTTACAATGTAGTAGGCACTGATCTAAGGAATTTCCACCACTGATTTTTCAAATCCTCACAACTTCTCTCTGGGATAGATATGATTATCTGTTCACAGATGAGGAAGCAAAAACATTTAATGTTTGAATAATTACTCAAAGACCCCCTTTGAGGAAGTGGCAGATCTGGATTCAGGCAGGCAGTCCAAACTCTAAACTGCCCCCTTAACTACTGTCATCCAGTGGAGCGGCACTTCCTTTCAACATGTATCAAGACCCAGTTTATACTGGGCACTGTACGAGGCGCCACTGATACACAGGGGTCCCAGTCCATGGGAGCTGCAGGGGGAAAGGGATGTGAACAGATCACTATACACAGTGCACCGAACAGAAGTATGTCAAGAATAATCAAGTAGGACAGAGAAATAAGGGATTAGCTGTCAAGAATCAGGAAGGAAATATTCCGGGTATGCGCAACATCTGAGGTGCCTTTTAACGCATGAGTACCAGTTTGGACAAGTGAAGGGATAAAGGAAGAAATAGCACCCATGCACAGTAAGGAGACTGAGAGAGCTTTCTCTTGTATGTGGGAAGACTCTTTTCCAACATGTTTTCTCACTCAAATCTTGTAAAAAAGTCAAATTCACAGTGTCGGCTCTGGATTGACTCAAAATATAGATCAGTTTTTCCCAAGATGTAGGTCAACTTTTCAAAGTCAGACTGAGCCTTTTAAAATTATTACTCTTTTATTAATGCTTTATTGGTTTAAGACTTTGTTAGAACAGTTTAAGGGGTGTACGCAGATTGAGAGAAAGGTCCAGAGATTTTTGATATACTGCCTGCTCCTCCCCAATGATTAAGGCCCCAGCCAGAGTGGTACATTTCTTAATAATTGCCACCCTGATTCCATAGTTTACCTTAAGGTCCATCCTTGGTGTTGTACATTCTGTGTTTTGACACATGTGTAATGACATGTATCTATCATTACAGATTGAGCTGGGACAGAGATGATAAAAAACAGGAGGGTAGACACTGAACATTTATTTTCCCTTATGCCCATCATAGACTCCTTCTAGAAGAATCTTGGTGGAAGTGGGAGAAAATGGGCTGAAATAGCTGATAGGTGGAGACATGTAAAACGGGGCAAATTTTCTTGGATCAGTTCATATGGCAAGATATAACTCATCCCTCATCCTTTTGAACTTCTTGTAATTCCCAAGAGATAGATGAAGGGTACTTATTCACAGTATGTAGTGAAAGACTATTTAATATTTGGGGCCATTTTTTTTCCATTTTTCCACAGTGCTATACACTGTGTTTTGCAAGCTCTAATTCAATTGATGCACTCAACAACCTGACTTCAATAGCTACTTTTCTTCAAAACATTTTACAGATGAAGGTTACACATTTGCTAAGAAAAAGAGCTAAGATTCTAACTGAGGTCTGATAGGCTCAATTTCAAGCTGATTAAGATGAACTTACAAGCCTCCTGATATAGCCTTCTCATCACCCTTCTAGATGGCTTTCTTCTGTAGCTCTTCGGATGGTAGCCAAGTATGGATATTGATGGATACTTATGAGTGCCCTGATGGGAATGCTTGGTGAATGGAGAGCCTGTCTGAAAACAGATTCTGTTTTACTTGTATGACCACAGAGTGATATTAAAATAGCTTCTTGAATTGAATGATCTTAAAGCTGGTAACAAGTTTTGGTTTGGACTTTTTTTTTTCTTTTACTTCAAAGGATTATTTTTTCTTTTGCTTCAAAGACTGATTATACATTCTTGAAATAGAGAATGGAATATATATGTCCTAGTTTAGAATACTGGGAAACTTTGTAATTGAAGTTACAGAATTACATTTTGAATTGAAAAAGCCCAATTTATTTAATCTGCTTACTGCAGCTTTCCAAGATAAGACTTGTCAGAAGGCTAAAAAGTCTTCCTGACCACTGGCAAGTTCTTTTAAATGGGCACTTTGATTAATTATGATCCTTTCACTGATTAAACATCAGTGACTAATCCTCTGATATAGTGGGAAGTAACCCCTGCCATAATTGTTAGAAAATGCAGGAATAAGGATGCAGACAATAATATAAAGTTATGATTATGATATCAGATTGCACCAGCTATTATAACTGAGGGTTTTTTTTTAGCCTTGCAGCTTATTTAATCTGAGCCATGAGAATAATACCTATAATAGCTCTTTGGAAAACCATATAGTCAGTGTAATTGTACCAACTATGAACAATGCAGCAATAGGCATTTATTGAATATCTACTACATATGGGACACTCTGCTGGAGGAAAGTGTCAGATGACTAAAACTGCTCTATTTAGTTTGCATATAGACCATGATTTTTGAACAGGTCAAAACCATATATATATATATATATATATATATATATATATATATATATATTTATATATATATTTATAATATATAAATAAAATAAAAATATATATAATATATTTAATAAATATATAATAAAAATATATAAAAATAAATATATATATAAAATATATAAATATAAATATATTTATATATATAAAGTATATATACATAAAGTATATATATATAAAGTATATATAAAGTATATATAAATGTATACTTTATATTAAAATATATTAAAATATATTAAAATATATATTATATATATATGTATATATATATATGCACATATATATAAATTTCTAAATTGCAGTGAGTAAACCCAATTACTGGATTCCTATAGAATGTCTAGGTTGGAAGAGGGACCATCTAATCCATCCTTTCCCCAGCTACCATTTAATATCTTCCATCCTGCAGCATTCCTTCTGAGCGGTTACCTTGTCTTGAATACTTCCCATCATGAGTATTATATCCTGAAGCAACTCAAAGCATGTTCAAGTAATTTGAAACATTTAGTTTTCTTCCTGAAACTTCTACCCAGTGATCCTAATTTTAGCTGTCCTATACTCTACTGTCTTTAACACAGTTTTAGATATTTAAGATATAAGCCTTTATAATAGCCAAAGACCAAGGGATTCTTAAGCAAACTGAATGGGATTTAAGAACACAAAATTATGTCCCTTATTTACCCAGAAAGAATTATTCAATAAAAGACTAAACTATAAGGTAACTTTAAGAAATGGAAAGCAAGTTTGACCTTTGACTTGGATTCTGAGTTTCATTAGAAAATATGTACCCACCTCCCATCACCTAAAATGTGTTAATTTTCCCTTCAGCTGCACAAAGGAAGATAGCAGTCAATGTGGATTCCAACTGCATGGTTTGGATTCCTATCTCTACCACTTACTAGGAGTACCGCTTTTGGCAAGTTACTTACCTCTCTGGGCCTCAGTTTCCTATCCAGTAATAATAGTACCCACGTCATAAGATTGTTATAATAAGATAGTGTTTATAAAGTACTTAGAAATGGGCCTGATCCATAAAAATACACTCAATAAAATGTCATTCAACAAATGTTCATTGATGACACATATATCAGTATCTTATCTAAGGAGTGATGCTTCCCCCCCCCCAAGTTTTTATTTAAATCCAGTTAATTAACATACAGTGTAATATTAGTTCTAGTGTAGAATTTAGTGATTCATCACTTCCTTACAATACCCCGTGCTCATCACAAGTGTCCTCCTTAATACCCATCACCAATTTCACTCATCCCCCCACCCACCTCCCCTTCAATAACCCTCAGTTTGTTCTCTGTAGTTAAGAGTCTGTTGCCTAATTTGCCTCTCTCTTTTTCTTTTTTCCCCAGCTCTCATTTGTTTTGTTTCTTAAATTCCACATATAAGTGAAACAGTATGGCATCTGTTCTTTTCTGACTGACTTATTTCATGTAGAATAATATTCTTTAGCTCTATCCATGTCATTGCAAATGGCAAGGTTTCATTCTTTTTGATGACTGAGTAACATTCCATTATATATAATTGCATATACCACATATTCTTTATCCAATCATCAGTCAATGCACATTTGTGTTTTTTCCATAATTTGGCTATTGCTGATAATGCTGCTATAAACATTGGGGTGCCTATATCCCTTTGAATCAGTATTTTTACATTCTTTTGGTAAATACATAGTAGTGCAATTGCTAGATCATAGGATAGTTCTGTTTTTAACTTTTTCAAGAACCTCCATACTGTTTTAAGGAATGATTCTAAAGATGACCTATGTGGGGGCACCTGGGTGGCCCAGTCGGTTAACTGTCTGACTTCAGGTCAGGTCATGATCTCACAGTTCATGGGTTCAAGCCCATGGTTTGGGCTCTGTGTTGACAGCTGGAGCCTAGGGCCTGCTTCTGATTCTGTGTCTCCCTCTCTCCCTGCCCCTCCCCTGCTCGTGCTCACTCTCTTTCTTTCTCTCTCCCTCTCAAAAATAAAATAAACATTAAAAATAATTGAAGATGACACTTGAGTGATAAAACTTTCTCAGAAACTTTTTTTAAAAACTTGCATTTTTCCACATATTTTTTTTCTAGCAAAGCCAAAAGAATTTCTTTATATTTTGGGAGAAAGGTCATTAGTTTACAAAAAATACTATTTAGTTTACAAAATACTATTTGGTTGGAAAACACTGCTATTGAGAGAGAATTTAAGTCAGATAATACACTGGTGACATTTTTTTGTAAAATATACTCTTAGTAAAGATGCCGTATTGCTTTACTACTCAGTATTCTCGAAAGGTGCCAGATCAAAGATTCTTTCATTACACTCATTAAAGTTTATTAAAGTTTATTTTTTTCCTTTGAACCATTTTAGGGCAGGGTTTTGTAATATGACATTCATCTATCTTTTTATTGCCTATTATGAGACTGAACGCTTTATAATATTTATTTATGTCACACTTCTGTAGATCCATTTGGTATCTAATTATTATCTAAGAACTTCTCACCTTAGAATAAAGTTTCCAACCTTAAAGTTAGAAAACTAGTTTTAAAGCTTTTTTCCTTGGGGCGCCTTGGTTAAGTGGCTGACTTCGGCTCAGGTCAGGATCTTGTGGTCCATGGGTTTGAACCCTGCTCTGTGCTGACAGCTCAGAGCCTGGAGTCTGCTTCAGATCCTCTGTCTCCATCTCTGTGCCCCTTCCCTTCTCATGCTCTGTCTCTCTCAAATATAAGTAAACATTAAAAAAAATTTAAGCTTTTTGCCTTAAACCTAAATTACCTTGCTAGTTATTACTAATCCACCAGATAATAAACAATAGGAAGGGCCAGTGCTTCCCTTCCTTTCTGTTTGCATTTTTTATGTCCCCGTATTTGTATATAGTCCTTCATGCATTGTGCTTCTGCAATTTTCTGCTCCTGTAAATAGCATTTTTCAGCTCTCAGTATGTATGTCAAGTTACTCATTGTATTTGGTACAGCACTTTTCATGCATGGGTAAGTACAGTCTTTTTCTTCTTAACCTTCTCTGAAGAGATGTGTTTATTCTAGTATCTTGGCCACCACTTATATGAAATTCTACAGTACTGATTAATACTCCTGGGCCCCCATTATACTCTAATATTGACCCAGCTTTGTCTCCAACCTTTAAGGACTGTGCTCATCAGCATTACACCAGTACATCCTGGCATTTGGCCTAGACCACCAAGCAGATCCTTCATAGCAAGTGACAGGGCAACCCTCACTTGGCACTTATATCTTGCTTCTCTAACACATCACGAAAAGATGCAAATTCATTCAACTCACAACGGAAACACATCCTATTTTTGAGCTGCCTACACAGATAATATTCATCACTTCTAAACTAGATGTAAAGAATATAATGTACATATAATTTGTTTTTCACCCAGAATTAAGTCTGTTTGGAGTTTATTTCTTCTTTGAAAGAAAAAACACAAGCTGTGAAGAAAGTGTTTGATTGAATTATAGTGCACAAATTAGATTGACACAGGAAAAGCTCTATCACATGCCTAGAATGTGCCGTTGTTCTAGATCTTTGCAATACTTCGTCTCATTTGATCTTTACCACAAATGTGGTCAGATATTGATTTCTCTTTTTTTTTCAAGACAAAGAGATGTAGTAGATTGGTTGTGACCTTAATTTTTCATGCCTTCCTATATCCATGCCCTATGCAGTATGATTTGACAGCTCCTTTTTTTTTTTAATGTTTATGTATTTTTGATATCTCTCTCAAAAGAGAGAGAGAACGAGAGCAGCGTAGGGGCAGAGACAGAGAGGGAGACACAGAATCTGAAGCAGGCTCCAAGCTCTGACCTGTCAGCACAGACCCTGACACGGGACTCGAACCCAAAAACTGTGAGATCATGACCTGAGTTGAAGTGGGATGCTTAATCGACTGAGCCACGCATGCACCCCTATTTGACAGAACTCTTAAGAAGAGATGGAGTTTTCACCCACTGCTTGAATATAGACTGCCCTTGTGACTTGCTTAGACCACGTGACAATGTGCCAGTTTCAAATCTGGCTTTCAAGAGGCCTTCCCTCCTTTTGCTTTTTGTCTTTTTTTTTTTTTTTTTTTTTATGTTTATTTTTTATTTATTTTATTTTTTTTAATATATGAAATTTACTGTCAAATTGGTTTCCATACAACACCCAGTGCTCATCCCAAAAGGTGCCCTCCTCAATACCCATCACCCACCCTGCCCTCCCTCCCACCCCCCATCAACCCTCAGTTTGTTCTCAGTTTTTAACAGTCTCTTATGCTTTGGCTCTCTCCCACTCTAACCTCTTTTTTTTTTTTTTTTTTTTTTTTCCTTCCCCTCCCCCATGGGTTTCTGTTATGTTTCTCAGGATCCACATAAGAGTGAAACCATATGGTATCTGTCTTTCTCTGTATGGCTTATTTCACTTAGCATCACACTCTCCAGTTCCATCCATGTTGCTACAAAAGGCCATATTTCATTTTTTCTCATTGCCACGTAGTATTCCATTGTGTATATAAACCACAATTTCTTTATCCATTCATCAGTTGATGGACATTTAGGCTCTTTCCATAATTTGGCTATTGTTGAGAGTGCCGCTATAAACATTGGGGTACAGGTGCCCCTATGCATCAGTACTCCTGTATCCCTTGGATAAATTCCTAGCAGTGCTATTGCTGGGTCATAGGGTAGGTCTATTTTTAATTTTCTGAGGAACCTCCACACTGCTTTCCAGAGCGGCTGCACCAATTTGCATTCCCACCAACAGTGCAAGAGGGTTCCTGTTTCTCCACATCCTCTCCAGCATCTATAGTCTCCTGATTTCTTCATTTTGGCCACTCTGACTGGCGTGAGGTGGTATCTGAGTGTGGTTTTGATTTGTATTTCCCTGATAAGGAGCGACGTTGAACATCTTTTCATGTGCCTGTTGGCCATCCGGATGTCTTCTTTAGAGAAGTGTCTATTCATGTTTTCTGCCCATTTCTTCACTGGGTTATTTGTTTTTCGGGTGTGGAGTTTGATGAGCTCTTTATAGATTTTGGATACTAGCCCTTTGTCCGATATGTCATTTGCAAATATCTTTTCCCATTCCGTTGGTTGCCTTTTAGTTTTGTTGGTTGTTTCCTTTGCTGTGCAGAAGCTTTTTATCTTCATAAGGTCCCAGTAATTCACTTTTGCTTTTAATTCCCTTGCCTTTGGGGATGTGCCGAGTAAGAGATTGCTACGGCTGAGGTCAGAGAGGTCTTTTCCTGCTTTCTCCTCTAAGGTTTTGATGGTTTCCTGTCTCACATTCAGGTCCTTTATCCATTTTGAGTTTATTTTTGTGAATGGTGTGAGAAAGTGGTCTAGTTTCAACCTTCTGCATGTTGCTGTCCAGTTCTCCCAGCACCATTTGTTAAAGAGACTGTCTTTTTTCCATTGGATGTTCTTTCCTGCTTTGTCAAAGATGAGTTGGCCATACGTTTGTGGGTCTAGTTCTGGGGTTTCTATTCTATTCCATTGGTCTATGTGTCTGTTTTTGTGCCAATACCATGCTGTCTTGATGATGACAGAATTGTAGTAGAGGCTAAAGTCTGGGATTGTGATGCCTCCTGCTTTGGTCTTCTTCTTCAAAATTACTTTGGCTATTCGGGGCCTTTTGTGGTTCCATATGAATTTTAGGATTGCTTGTTCTAGTTTCGAGAAGAATGCTGGTGCAATTTTGATTGGGATTGCATTGAATGTGTAGATAGCTTTGGGTAGTATTGACATTTTGACAATATTTATTCTTCCAATCCATGAGCAGGGAATGTCTTTCCATTTCTTTATATCTTCTTCAATTACCTGCATAAGCTTTCTATAGTTTTCAGCATACAGATCTTTTACATCTTTGGTTAGATTTATTCCTAGGTATTTTATGCTTCTTGGTGCAATTGTGAATGGGATCAGTTTCTTCATTTGTCTTTCTGTTGCTTCATTGTTAGTGTATAAGAATGCAACTGATTTCTGCACATTGATTTTGTATCCTGCAACTTTGCTGAATTCATGTATCAGTTCTAGCAGACTTTTGGTGGAGTCTATCGGATTTTCCATGTATAATATCATGTCATCTGCAAAAAGCGAAAGCTTGACTTCATCTTTGCCAATTTTGATGCCTTTGATTTCCTTTTGTTGTCTGATTGCTGATGCTAGAACTTCCAGCACTATATTAAATAGCAGCGGTGACAGTGGGCATCCCTGTCGTGTTCCTGATCTCAGGGAAAAAGCTCTCAGTTTTTCCCCGTTGAGGATGATGTTAGCTGTGGGCTTTTCATAAATGGCCTTTATGATCTTTAAGTATGTTCCTTCTATCCCGACTTTCTCAAGGGTTTTTATTAAGAAAGGGTGCTGGATTTTGTCAAAGGCCTTTTCTGCATCGATTGACAGGATCATATGGTTCTTCTCTTTTTTTTTGTTAATGTGATGTATCACGTTGATCGATTTGCGAATGTTGAACCAGCCCTGCATCCCAGGAATGAATCCCACTTGATCATGGTGAATAATTCTTTTTATATGCTGTTGAATTCGATTTGCTAGTATCTTATTAAGAATTTTTGCATCCATATTCATCAGGGATATTGGCCTGTAGTTCTCTTTTTTTACTGGGTCTCTGTCTGGTTTAGGAATCAAAGTAATACTGGCTTCATAGAATGAGTCTGGAAGTTTTCCTTCCCTTTCTATTTCTTGGAATAGCTTGAGAAGGATAGGTATTATCTCTGCTTTAAATGTCTGGTAGAACTCCCCTGGAAAGCCATCTGGTCCTGGACTCTTATTTGTTGGGAGATTTTTGATAACCGATTCAATTTCTTCGCTGGTTATGGGTCTGTTCAAGCTTTCTATTTCCTCCTGATTGAGTTTTGGAAGAGTGTGGGTGTTTAGAAATTTGTCCATTTCTTCCAGGTTGTCCAATTTGCTGGCATATAATTTTTCATAGTATTCCCTGATAATTGTTTGTATCTCTGAGGGATTGGTTGTAATCATTCCATTTTCATTCATGATTTTATCTATTTGGGTCATCTCCCTTTTCTTTTTGAGAAGCCTGGCTAGAGGTTTGTCAATTTTGTTTATTTTTTCAAAAAACCAACTCTTGGTTTCGTTGATCTGCTCTACAGTTTTTTTAGATTCTATATTGTTTATTTCTGCCCTGATCTTTATTATTTCTCTTCTTCTGCTGGGTTTAGGCTGCCTTTGCTGTTCTGCTTCTATTTCCTTTAGGTGTGCTGTTAGATTTTGTATTTGGGATTTTTCTTGTTTCTTGAGATAGGCCTGGATTGCAATGTATTTTCCTCTCAGGACTGCCTTCGCTGCATCCCAAAGCGTTTGGATTGTTGTATTTTCATTTTCGTTTGTTTCCATATATGTTTTAATTTCTTCTCTAATTGCCTGGTTGACCCACTCATTCGTTAGTAGGGTGTTCTTTAACCTCCATGCTTTTGGAGGCTTTCCAGACTTTTTCCTGTGGTTGATTTCAAGCTTCATAGCATTGTGGTCTGAAAGTATGCATGGTATAATTTCAATTCTTGTAAACTTATGAAGGGCTGTTTTGTGACCCAGTATATGATCTATCTTGGAGAATGTTCCATGTGCACTCGAGAAGAAAGTATATTCTGTTGCTTTGGGATGCAGAGTTCTAAATATATCTGTCAAGTCCATCTGATCCAATGTATCATTCAGGGCCCTTGTTTCTTTATTGACTGTGTGTCTAGATGATCTATCCATTTCTGTAAGTGGGGTGTTAAAGTCCCCTGCAATGACCACATTCTTATCAATAAGGTTGCTTATGTTTATGAGTAATTGTTTTATATATCTGGGGGCTCGGGTATTTGGCGCATAGACATTTATAATAGTTAGCTCTTCCTGGTGGATAGACCCTGTGATTATTATATAATGCCCTTCTTCATCTCTTGTTACAGCCTTTAATTTAAAGTCTAGTTTGTCTGATATAAGTATGGCTACTCCAGCTTTCTTTTGGCTTCCAGGAGCATGATAAATAGTTCTCCATCCCCTCACTCTCAATCTAAAGGTGTCCTCAGATCTAAAATGAGTCTCTTGTAGACAGCAAATAGATGGGTCTTGTTTTTTTATCCATTCTGATACCCTATGTCTTTTAGTTGGCGCATTTAATCCATTTACATTCAGTGTTATTATAGAAAGATACGGATTTAGAGTCATTGTGATGTCTGTATGTTTTATGCTTGTAGTGATGTCTCTGGTACTTTGTCTCACAGGATCCCCCTTAGGATCTCTTGTAGGGCTGGTTTCGTGGTGACAAATTCCTTCAGTTTTTGTTTGTTTGGGAAGACCTTTATCTCTCCTTCTATTCTAAATGACAGACTTGCTGGATAAAGGATTCTCGGCTGCATATTTTTCCTGTTTAGCACACTGTAGATATCGTGCCAAGCCTTTCTGGCCTGCCAAGTTTCAAAGGAGAGATCAGTCACGAGTCTTATAGGTCTCCCTTTATATGTGAGGGCACGTTTATCCCTTGCTGCTTTCAGAATTTTCTCTTTATCCTTGTATTTTGCCAGTTTCACTATGATATGTCGTGCAGAAGATCGATTCAAGTTACGTCTGAAGGGAGTTCTCTGTGCCTCTTGGATTTCAATGCCTTTTTCCTTCCCCAGTTCAGGGAAGTTCTCAGCTATAATTTGTTCAAGTACCCCTTCAGCACCCTTCCCTCTCTCTTCCTCCTCTGGGATACCAATTATGCGTATATTATTTTTTTTTAGTGTATCACTTAGTTCTCTAATTTTCCCCTCATACTCCTGGATTTTTTTATCTCTCTTTCTTTCAGCTTCCTCTTTCTCCATAACTTTATCTTCTAGTTCACCTATTCTCTCCTCTGCCTCTTCAAGCCGAGCCATCGTGGATTCCATTTTGTTTTGCAATTCGTTTAAAGCGTTTTTCAACTCCTCGTGACTGTTCCTTAGTCCCTCGATCTTTGTGGCAAGAGATTCTCTGCTGTCCTGTATACTGTTTTCAAGCCCAGCGATTAATTTTATGACTATTATTCTAAATTCACTTTCTGTTATATTATTTAAATCCTTTTTGATCAGTTCATTAGCTGTTGTTATTTCCTGGAGATTCTTCTGAGGGGAATTCTTCCGTTTGGTCATTTTGGAGAGTCCCTGGCGTGGTGAGGACCTGCAGGGCACTTCCCCTATGCTGTGGTGTATAACTGGAGTTAGTGGGCGGGGCCGCAGTCCGACCCGATGTCTGCCCCCAGCCCACTGCTGGGGCCACAGTCAGACTGGTGTGTGCCTTCTCTTCCCCTCTCCTAGGGGCGGGATTCACTGTGGGGTGGCGTGTCCCGTCTGGGCTACTCGCACACTGCCAGGCTTGTGTTGCTGGGGATCTGGCGTATTAGCTGGGGTGGGTAGGCAAGGTGCACGGGGGCTGGAGGGGCAGGCTTAGCTCGCTTCTCCTTAGGTGATCCACTTCAGGAGGAGCCCTGTGGCAGCGGGAGGGAGTCAGATCCGCTGCCGGAGGTTTGGCTCCGCAGAAGCACAGAGTTGGGTGTTTGCGCGGAGCGAGCAAGTTCCCTGGCAGGAACTGGTTCCCTTTGGGATTTTGGCTGGGGGATGGGCGGGGGAGATGGCGCTGGCGCCTTTGTTCCCCGCCAAGCTGAGCTCTGCCGTCCGGGGGCTCAGCAGCTCTCCCTCCCTTTGTCCTCCAGCCTTCCCGCTTTCCGAGCAGAGCTGTTAACTTCTGACCTCCCAGACGCTAAGTCGCGCTTGCTGTCGGAACACAGTCCGTCCGGCCCCTCCGCTTTTGCCAGCCAGACTCGGGGGCTCTGCTTGGCCGGCGAGCCGCCCCTCCGCCCCGGCTCCCTCCCGCCAGTCCGTGGAGCGCGCACCGCCTCGCCGCCCTTCCTACCCTCTTCCGTGGGCCTCTGGTCTGCGCTTGACTCCGGAGACTCCCTTCTGCTAATCCTCTGGCGGTTTTCTGTGTTCTTTAGGCAGGTGTAGGTGGAATCTAAGTGATCGGCAGGACGCGCTGTGAGCCCCGCGTCCTCCTACGCCGCCATCTTCCGGAACCTCCTGCTTTTTGTCTTTGAACCGTGCCCAGATACCATGGTAATAAGCACAGGACAGCCTGATGGGTGATAAGGGATCCAGGATCCAGTTCCTACCCTTGCCATAGCCAAGAGCCAGCTAACCACTAGATTGCAAGTGATATCTTTCCTAGATATCTTACCCAACTGACCACAGACCAGGATCCGGTTATTAAAGATCAGCCAATCCTGGCCCACATGGGCAGAAGCACTCATACATTCCTGAGAAACAATAAATGCATATTATTTCAAACCGCTGTGCTTTGGGGAAGTTTGTCACAGACTATAGCTATCTGATATAGTGGGCTTTCTTCCTTCTTCAGTGACCTACTGTACTGACTACTCGTAAAAAAAGGGGGATGGAATTACTAAATACTTCTTGTTGTCCCCCTCTGTGAGAACAAAAGTAAACTCATTTAGTCCCCAGTGAATTTTGTATCTCCAGAAGTATCTTATCTCCATTCACAGATGAAGACACTATAGTTCAGAAGAGGTTCCTTGTACCCAGTCACTTGGACATTAAGTGGCAGTGACAGCATTGAGCACAAGACTAAAGCCCCTGTTTGTTTTCTTTCAATATTCCTCTTGCCCCCACATCCATTTTTGGCAATGATGTTTAGCAGTTGTCTTAAGAAAGCCTCAAGTCAAAGTAGTCTTTATTAGATGCTCTGGGAAGCCTATAGAATATCTAGTAGATAATTATTATGTTTTTCTACCTCTTGCATACAGGGCTAGCTCAGGTGCTAAAAGAGGCAGGTAGTCTGTGGGCCATGGTTCCTTGAACTGCTGATCCAGAGTTAGATATGTTACTGACTGTTGTCACAATGGACAGTTGTGACAATGTATCAGTTTTACATTTCTTCCAGCTTCTTACTGCTTTGGCTGGATTTCCAAATGCTGTGGAGCCCAACCTGGGATCAGCCTTCCTGAATTTCCCCTTGTATTTCACTTCAGAAAGGCTGTCTCTTTCTGCCACTTCCAGTTTCTGCAGAGACCCTCCTGACTGTCCCTAACTCACCTCCCCCATCTCTTATGAACATAATTTCAGGGGCTGGGCATGAGGGGTAGCATGAGTCATATTTGGACTGGAAACTTTTCCTGAAGACTCTCAAAGACACTGCTTGTTTAACTGGTTTCCTGAAAGCAGAGGTTTGGGAGCCAGAAACATAGAGGTTAAGGCTTTATGTTCATTCTTCCAGCATCAGGGTTTTCTCTCAAGGCCTTAATTCACAAGTTAGTTCTGCCCTTCTTCTAAAACTGGAGCATCACACACTGTACCAAGTAGTCTGGCTGTAACTTTTGATCACATTTTCAATTACTTTTGGCTGCAAGCAATCCCCCAGATTTCAACAAGCATTCTAAGAATAAAAGCACTGTATCATTTTATCAATTAATTTTCCATACCCTATCAGAGATAATGCCCAACAATAGCAGATATCCACTCTCCCCACTTGTTTCCCATCAAATATCCATGAGTTAAGAGTGGCAGCAATTTTTCAGCATGTGTGGGTTTGGGTTTTGGCTTTGGTTTTTTCTCATGGTTTAATTGCATTCTGGTTTGATGATCTTTTTTAGAAATAGCAGAGGCAGATCTAGGTGGTGTGGGATTGAAACTTATTCAGTGTAGTGGTAGCAGCCCTTCTAAATATATAAAATTAGGTGCAGGGCGCTGTAAGGATTTGTGCTAGTGAGGGGCCCCTGAGCTTAGGCTTCATTAGCTTTGCAGGGCATTGTGATCATCTAGAGGTATATCAGAAATCTCTGGGCAGTGGGGCACCTGGATGGCTCAGTAGGTTAAGCATCTGACTTCAGCTCAGGTCATGATCTAGCGGTTCGTGGGTTTGGACCCCGCATGGGGCTCTGCACTGATGGTGTGGAGCCTGCTTCAGATGCTCTGTCCCACTCTCTCTGTGCCCCTCCCCATTTCTCTATCTGTCTCAAAAATGATAAATAATAAACTAAAAATAAAAGAAATCTCTGGAGACATAGTGGGGGTCACACCCGTCAATGCGTGGAGGGACAGAGCAAGTCATATAAGGAAGTGAAGTGAGATACTTGCATGCATGTTCATTCATGGAGTGAATAGTGGGACCCTGACACCCATGAGAAAACAAACCTTTTCTAGAGAAAGCACCTGCTATTCCTCTTCAGCTTATTGTGGTCATGCAGGAATGAAGGCCCCACATTGTAACATCTTGTGCTTTTTTAAAGCATCTAGACATATGCTATATATTTTAAACCTGAAAGCTCCCAATTTTAAAATGCACCAAGTAAACATGTCTGTTGGGAGTAAACTTAGCCCACTAACTTAGAATTTTAAGTTCGTTTTTTTTTCACGGTTGCAAAAAGACATTAAAAGTCATTTGAAATATGAATGAGGGAATTATATAACTACTAATATATGGTTGGATATTGGCATAAGTTGGAGATCTAGCTGATAAGAAATACCGTGTGTCTTACTCAGCCCGCAGACCTGAAGCATCCATCAGCAGCCTAATTCTCCCATTTGTATCATTGATCGTGAATTGAGAAGTCTGGTTTTTACTTTGCTTTTTAGGAAGATTTTGGTCTTGCTTCTGACTGCTTATTCCTTCACTCATTCTCTCTCACATGGTTCTTTGTACAGCGCCAGGCACATAAATAAGCAACCAGTGTATGGTTGTTAAATTAATTAACATGTAATTTAGCCAAAACTTACTTGAATGTTGATGTTCTTTGCTTGATCTTACATTTAAGAGAGGCTTAATCAGTGAACAACATGGTACATGACTTAATTCGATCCCAAATGTTCGATTTCGATTTTGCATGTGAATGAAGGTGTTTATATACATTATGAGCATCTTAAAATACTAACCATGTTAGTACTACTAGTGGTAGCAATAATAACAACAACAGCAACAACAATAACAACACTTAATGCTTATGTATATGCCATGCACTGTTTTGAGTGCTTTGCACATATCAATTAGCTTTGTACTCATAGTTGGCATTATTTGCTATCTATAGAGGAACTTACTTTTTAAAGTTTAAATTAGGAACTTAACGGAGTGTCTGGGTGTCTCAGTCAATTAAGCGTCCAACTCTTGATTTTGGTTCGGGTCATGATTTCACGGTTCGTGGATTTGAGCCCTACATCAGGCTCTGTGCTGACAATGTGGTGCCTGCTTGGTATTCTCTCTCTCTCTCTCTCTCTCTCTCTCTGAACCCCCCTCTGCCCTTTCCCTCCTCACCCATGCATGCACACACATTCCTTCTCTCTCAAAAGTAAATAAACTTTAAAAATAAATAATGTTCAAATTAGGAACTTTAAAAAAATGGTGAAATAACTGAAGAAGATCATCCCATAGACCTGAGGTCAAGAAAGGCAAAGGAGAACTTACAGAAAATATTACTTAATTTTCTGTTACATGTACTCAGTCAAGATATATTGGTTACCCACTCTCAGCTACACACTCGGCTAAATGCCCAGGCTGCATGCTTGGGTGAGCTAATGAGTGAAGGAATGAACAGATGAGAGACTGATTCTGAATTTCCAAAACGATTCCAATCTCTTACCAGCATGAGAAATGGAGGATGTAGGAAACTGGTGGTACTTCAGTTTTGCCAACTGGTAAGTCATAAAGTTCCTGTAACCAGTTTTCTAGGGCACCCCTCCAGATTTCTATTCATGCACAGATGCATGTATTGGTTGTTAGAACATCTCAGAGACCTGCAAGCTTCCGAGGGTCCCAGCTTTGTCATCATGCCTCAGGAGTAAGTTTCTCAGCAATGCTGGCACACAGTGACAATAACTATGCTGGTTTTCCTGTATCCCCTGCTGAAATTCTTGGTTTTTACCTGTGGAAATTTTTTATAGGTTCAATGAAATGAGATGGAAGCAACATCTTTATCTCTGAGAAAACATAACAGGCACAGGTACCACCAACTAAGCTTTTAACTTCTAACCCATTTTGTGCTAGGTTGTTTTGTCAGAATCCCTGTAGGATATAGTTTAGCATCAGGAGATTAAACAAAAGATGCCAAACTTAAATAATGATTCTTTGACTGGCGAGGGATAAATGGTCCAGAGAGATGATAGCACATGCTGTTTACTTACCAGGAAAGGAAGCCCCTGGGTTCACAGTACGGGATCTCTTATAGGGTGTAAACCTCAAATTAGATGACCTTGGTTGAATGCAGTGTGGCAAAAGAACCTATTTGCTTTATCAGAAAATGATCACATTTGGCATGGTCTTTCTCATCTTTAAACTGACGGAGTTGTACTACAGGATGGGTTCAGATCTCTTCCAGCATAATCCACCGCATCTTTCTTTGTGAAACTTGGCGTGCCCACATTCAAACTGTGCCTTGCTTTCTGCACTAGACTGTTTGAATGCCATTGCTTTTTTGTTTGTTTGTTTGTAACTTCAGACAATTTTGTTGCACATGTGAATGCACTTATTGAATGTTGGGTATTAGTCAAATGATGGAAAATTTAATGTTGATAGGGCCTTTAGACTCTGTATCTATTTTGCATATTTACAGTTTTAGATGTAGTATTGCCTTAAAGTTGGGTGCGGCCATAAACCATCTAGGTTACAAATAAAGTGATCTGATCTATTTTAGAATTATTTTTAGGCAAACTTTTCTCTAGTGACCGTATGTGTCTCAGGTTTGTGTGCTAAAGTGTCTCTCCATTTGTTAATTATACCTTTCCTTTTGTTTCTTTCTGTGTCGATATAACCCATTTCTCTCATGGGTGTACAATATGGTTTTGGACTTTGCTATTGGAATTTTGCAGCCAAAATTGATAATGTGGATTCATAAAATGATATAGATTAAAAATCCCTTGGGGTGCCTGAGTGGGTCAGTCAGTGGAGCGTCCAGCACAGGTCTTGATCTCACAGTTCATGAATTCAAGCCCTGCATTGGGCTCTGGGTTGACAGCTCACAGCCTGGAGCCTGCTTCAGATTCTGTGTCTCCCTCTGCCTGTCCCTCCACTGCTTGCACTCTGTCTCTCCTATTGTCTCAAAAATAAATAAACATTAAAAAAAAAAACCCTTAAAAATACCCTTTAACAGCTTTCTTATTTTTCATATGGTAAAAATGAAGTTTAGAAATATTACATGGCTTGTTTAAGGCAATGCTTTCCAAACATTTTCATAACACTGAACAGATTGAAGATAATGATATGCCCATGACAAGCTGGGATAACCTTTTCAGATTATTAGAGGGTATAGTTGACCAGCTCAACAATTCCAGGGGCTGCAGATCTTTCTGGCCTTCCTAAAACATGAGAGATTAAGATCTAAGCATATTCTTTACTCATTTTTGACACATTTCATAATATACCATTTACAAATCTCTGGCTTAAGTTCAACTAGTAATAAAGTTAACCAATAGTTCAGTCTCTATCAACTTAAGGTAAGATGATATGATTGCCTTATGCAGTATAAGCAAAGGCGAGGCTTAATGCAGTGGATCACACTTCATCTGGAATATCTTCAATTCCTTAGTTCAAATTGTCTCCCTGTCTCATTGTATGTTGGCCCTATTTTCAGGAGGTTGTTTATCTCACAATGGCAAAATGGTTTCAGAAATTCTAGACGTTTCCGTGTCTTGGAATAAAATCCTAAAAGAATGAGTAGTTCCTTCCCAGGATTTCTGGAGAAATTTTTCTGATATCTCACTGGTTCTGAATAAAACATGAACCTATACCTACACAAATCACTTTGCTCAGAAGACTGCAAATCACCAATTGCCCTAAGCTAAGGTCATGAACTTTGCCACTGAGTCAGTGTGAACCTAAAAAAAAGGCACCCCTCAAAGTAAAAGTTACAGTTACCAAAAAAGGGAGGATGGATGGCTGTTAAAATAATAGATGTTCTCCGGTTTGTAAAACCTACATTTTCTGGTTTCTGGATCACTGTGATTTTTTATTACATTATATTCAAGAGAATGGTAAAAATGCTTTAAAGTGACTAAAAGGAAATCTAGAACTGAAAAATGCAGTATTTAATGTCACAGATTTATTAGATGAGAGTAATAGCATATTGGGCATAACAGATACTTTGATCAATCTGCTAGAGGAAAGGTAAATAGCAATCATCTAAATGAAGCTCAGATTGACTGAAAAAAGAAGAACAAAACCTCCATCACCTGTGGGATAACATCTCTCCCCAATAAGGGGGTGAGAGATAAAAAGAGGCAGAAAATATATTAGAATATATAATGGCAAAAAAAATCTTAAAATGATGAAAAACAATGACTTCTACATCAAAGAATTGTACTGAACCTCAAACAGGAAAATAAAAAGAAAACCATATCTAGGCACACAATAATCACATTGCTGAAAACCAAAGAAAATGAGACTTACTGAAAGTGGGCAGAGAGAAGAGAAACATTAGAAAAAAGATGAAGAAACAATGTCCTACTTCTTGTAACAGACCTTGAAAAAAAATCCTTAAAATGCTGAATTGGAAAAGAAGAAAAGAAAGAAAAAAGACAAGAAAATTCATAAATCTGGAGTCTATATCCAAGGAAAATATCTGTGATGGTTACTGGGCTAAGAGATGCACAGATATCTGGTAAAGTATAATTTCAGAGTATGTCTGTGAGGTTGTTGATACAAGAGATTAGGATTTGAATCAGAAGACTGAGTAAAGACTATTGCCCTTGAAGTACAATCTGTTGAGAGCCTAAATGGAACAAAAAGGTGGAGAAGGGAAAATTTGTTCTCTTCTTGAGCTGAGATACTCATCTTCTCCTGCCCTCAAACATTGGTGCTCCTGGTTCTCTGGCCTTTGGTTTTAAACTAGAATTTACACCATTGGCTCCCCTGGTTCTCAGGTCTCATGTTTAGACTGGAATTACGCCATGGACTTTCCTGAGCTTCCAGTTTGTAGATTGAAGATCATGGGACTTCTCAGCCTCCATAAGGACATGAGCCAATTCTCTCTCTATCAGTCAATCTCTCTCTCCCTCTCTACACATGCACAGGCACACACACATGCACTCACACACACACACACACAGACACACACACAATAATTCCTGAATGGTCATTTAGACAGAGAGAGGGAGGGAGAGAGGGAAGGGGGAGGAAGAGAGAGAAGATAGATAGATAGAGAGAGAGAGAGAGAGAGAGAGAGAGATGCATGTCTCCTCATGGTCCTGTTTCTCTGGAGAACTCTGACTAATACAACATAATTTGAAAATAGAGATAAAATAAAGACATTCTCAAATATGAAAGTTGGGAGAATTCATCTCAACAATTCTTCCCTGGAGGAGACAACAAAGAGAATTCTGTATGCATAAGGAGAATGATACCTAGTGGAAATTTGGATCTTTGGAAAGGAATGAAAAACACTAGAAATGTGAATATTGGGCAAATAGAAATCATTGGGTTTTTTTCCTATTCTTAAATTCTTTGAATTACAGTTGAATATTCACATCAAAATAATAATAATTTGTTTAGGGACTTATAACACATGAGAAAGTAAAAATTATAGTGGTAGTAAATTATTTATTTATACATTTCTTAAATTACAAGTGCCTTTTGAGATATAATCAAAATAGTAACATACCTAGTAATAAATCAAACATAATATGTATGTGACTTCTACCCTAATAATTTCAAGACAATGCTAAGAGAAATTAAAGAAATGTGTACATAACTGGAGAATGATAACTTGTTCATAGTTCAAAAGGCTTAATATTACTAGTTCATCGTTAAATGCATCTTTAAAAAATTCTTTCTCCTTCTGCATGAGAACATGAAATTGGCATCAAAGTGGAGTATGGTATTGAACTACATAGAAATTTTATTAGATACAAAAATTATTAGATTTATACAGAATTTTCTAGCTCTGCTCCCCTAAAAATGGGCAAGGGGCATTAAGGAATTGACTCCTGAAATCATTGTTTCACTATATGCTAATTTGTATGTAAATTTTGAAAAGTAAAAGATAAAAAAATAAAACTAAAAAAATGGAACATTAGCTATATGGTAAATGCGATCTCAAAATAGCATCTACCTGGGAAGTAGTATAATTTTCTGATAAAAAGACTTAACTTTGGATTTCCCTTAGCGAAGTGAATCCTATATATTGACACATTTCTTGCAGAATTCCTGGAAACTATATCTATTAAGTTGTTACAAGAGATATTGTCTCCTGTGTGCTTAGGGCTAAGAAAGGTGGGCCTCACATCCACAGTAGGGATCCTGTTTTCCTTTCACCTCAGCTGTCATCACGTGGTAGGACAAAGACAGTAATTCCTGGATGGTCATTTGTACAGAAATAAGACCTACATTCATCATGAATACCCAACTGTGTACTACTGCCAGGTTCTTGCCTGATCTGAATCATTGTGAATAGACTGGTTCCAGCTGTGGACTCTGCAGACCTTATGAATCGGAATAAAACATGAATAGACCCAAGAAGTCTCCCTGGTAACCATCACTATGTCAGTTCTCCAGTTGATCTATAGATTCAAAAACAATTCCACAAGGATTTTCTTGCGTACAGCTTGCAAAAGCTAATTCTAAAATTTATAGGAAAACGCAAGTATTATGGAACAGCCAATAGCCAAAAACAGTCTTGAAAAATGAGAACATGATTGGAGGATTTACAACACCAGATTTCAAGACCCATTATGAAGCTATAGTAATCAGGACAATATCACATTGGCATAAAAATAGAAAAATAGAACAATGCAATATAATACACTGTCCAGAAATAGATCCACACATGTCAGTTTATTTTCTATAAAGGCACCAAGATAATTCAGTAGGGTTAGGAAAGTTTTTTTAATCTAAGTTTAAAAAATTCAACTCTATCTCTCAACAGACATAAAAATTAATCAGAATCATACATATAATTGTAAAAGTTAAGACTATAAACCTTTTAGGAAAAACAAAAATATGTAAGAGTACAGTTAACCCTTGAACAACATGGGTTTGAACTGTGTGGGTTCACTTACATGGATTTTTTTTGGTAGGTACAGTACAATACTGAAAATGTCTTTTCCTTATATTTTAAAGGTTTATGTATTTATTTTTTGTGAAAAAGAGAGAGATGGAGAAAGAGAGAGAGAGAGAGGTAGGGGCAGAAGAGAGAGAATTAACCTCAGGCAGGCTTCACACCTCCAGTGTAAAGCCCAACATGGAACTGAAACTCACTAGAGATCATGACCTGAGCTGGAATCAAGAGTCAGATGCTTGGGGTGCCTGGGCAGCTCAGTCAGTTTGGCATCCAACTCTTGGTTTCAGCTCATGTCATGATCTCGCAGTTCTTGGGTTAGAGCCTTCCATTGGGCTCTGCATTGACAGTGTAGAGCCTGCTTAGGATTCTCTCTCTCTGCCCCTCTGCTTCTAGTGCTCTCTTTCTTTCTCTTTCTCTAAAAATAAATAAATAAACTCTAAAAAAAAAAAAAGAGTTGGACGCTTAACCAACTGAGTCACCCAATTATCCCATCTTCCTTATGATTTTTTAAATAGTTGTTTCTTTTCTCTAGGTCACTTTATTATAATAATATAGTATATACTATACAATATACAAAATATGTGTGAATTGACTGTTTGTATTATTGGTAAGCCTTCTGGTCGATAGTAGGCTAGCAGTTGAGTTTGGGGACAGTCAAAAGGCATATGCAGATTTTCAACTTCATGGGGCATCAGAACCCCTAGTCCCCATGTTGTTTAAGGGTCAGCTGTATGTATGATAAACTTACAGTAAGAAAAGATTTCATATGAAATAAAAAGCACTAAGTATAAAACCAAAAAATGGGTGAGTTAAACTTTGTCAAAATTAAAAGATCTGCTCATCAGAATGGTAGACTACAAATAATATATAATACATATATACCTCGTATATTTTGTTTTTTATATATGGATAATGTCTACATGCCTACAAATCAATAATAAAAAGACAAAGAATCCAGTAAGAAAAGGTCAAAGACTTAAGAAAACTTCACAAAGGAACACATAAAAGAGAAATAAGCATTAGAAAAAGAACTCAATGTCATTATCATCAAGGAAATGCCAAATAAAACTGCAATGAGAGTCCACTATATAGCCACCAGAATGACTAAAACTAAAATAACAAGTTACTGACAGTATCGATGTTGTCCACAAGCTAGAACTCTCATATTCTTAGTGAGAATGTGAAATTTAGGGCAGTCACCTTAGAAATACATTTATAGTTTCTTTATAAATTTAAATTACACACCTGAGCTATAACCCAGCAATTCACTCTTAGGAAAGAAAGAAAGAAAGAAAGAAAGAAAGAAAGAAAGAAAGAAAGAAAGAAAGAAAGAAAGAAAAAGAAAAAAGAAAGAAAGAAAAAAGAAAGAGAAGAGAAAAGAAACCATGAAAGCATGGGTCCACTTAAAGAGTTGTGCATAGCAGCTTTATTTATTATGGCCCAAACTAGAAGTCACTCAGATGTTCATGGGAGGATAATGCAAATTGTGATTTATTCATACAAGGGAATACTGTTCAGCAGTAAAAAAGGAATGAATGACCAATACACACAGCAGTATGGATGGATCTTAAAAGCCTATCTGATAAATGAGGACAGATACAAACGCAAACATACTGAATAATTTCATTTCTTTCACATTCTTGAACAGTCAAAGCTGATATGTGGTAATGAACATCAAAACAGTCCTTACATTTAGAGGAAGTGGGTTACCTGAAAAGGGAATTTGAAGGGGGGTGATAGAAATGCTCCTTTCTTGATTATGTTGGTGGTCACACATTTGTCAAAGCTTGTTGAAACTTAAAACCTGCATTTTATGACATGTAAATTATTTTCAATTAATAAAAGATTTATTGGGAATGAAATTAACCAGTATGGGTTGGTTTTATCAAACATAATTAGGTCGTTTTGAGTTCTGGCCTCCAATTAAACAATTTTAGCTTCAAATAACAGTTCTGTCACCTTTTATGGAGGGCCTTTGACCAGTGATAGAAATATTTTATGTTTCGAATATACCACCTGGGGTAAATTACCTATGAAAGAGACTTACTTTAAAGATTAAATGATAGAAAAAGTGCTTAGCACCTGAGGCATGGGAGGCCATCAATACAACTAATTGCTCATCTTATTGTTTTTATTATCTCCTTTGTCATTATCCATAAGTGGAGATCAGATGGAGAACACAATAGTTTATTATACACTAAATGTATTAAAAATCCAGGACAGGGGCTCCTGGGTGGCTCAGTCGATTGAGTGTCTGAGTTTGGCTCAGGTGATGATCTCCTGGTTCATGGGTTCGAGCCCTGTGTCGTGCTCTGTGCTGACAGCTCAGAGCCTGGAACCTGCTTTGGATTCTGTGTCTCCTCTCTCTCTGCTTCTCCCCCACTCATGCTCTGTTTCTCTCTCCTTCAAAAATAAATAAACATTAAAAAAAATAAAAATACAGGACAAAAAAGGATGGATGGATAGATAGATGATAGATAGATAGATAGATAGAAGATAGACAGATATAGGTACAGATATGGATATGGACATCAATCTCAAGTCTGGGATTTTACTCTGGAATTCACATATGGTATTCTAGAAGTCTTTGAAGTGACTTTACCGAATTATATACTAAATGTACCTGTATATTTATATGTACGTTATTTGGGATTCTTGAGATTTTCAAAACAATTTTGTGACCTCCCTCAAAAGATTAATTATACCTATTCACGGAATTATCTTTCATGGCATGCTTTTATTCCAGGTAGTTACCTAGCTTGTGAAAGTACAAGCAAATGGATCCTAGATCATACAGTGAATATGAATGTGCCGTCTGTAGATCTCTTTGCATGTTTTTCTTGGGCTTTGTTTAGCTTTTACAGTTCCCCATCATTTCTTGGAGTGAACGTAAATGAGGAGGGAGAGGAAAATTATTCTCAGTATTATTTTGGACAGAATAGTTTTATGTGCTATCAGCCATATACCTAGAGACTCTTGAAAATGTGGGTAGGAAACATTATTTATTTATTTATTTATTTATTTATTTATTTATTTATTTATTTAAATATGAAATTTATTGTCAAATTGGTTTCCATACAACACCCAGTGCTCATCCCAACAGGTGCCCTCCTCAATACCCATCACCCACCGTCCCCTCCCTCCACCCCCCATCAACCCTCACAACCCTCAGTTTGTTCTCAGTTTTTAAGAGTGTCCTATGTTTTGGCTCCAGGTAGGAAGCATTTTGAATGCTTATCTTCCAATCCATTGTGTTGTATGATTTTAAAAATTAAGTATGGGTCAATAATATCGAAACTGACTCTGATAAGGGAAATGAAATTATATTTATAGCTAGAAAAGAGCATGACTAAACAAATCACTTCTTAATCACCAAAATGAGAAGTATTGGCATAGACAAATCACCACATTAGAATAAGGTTCTTTCCTCAACTTGCCATGTGAAAAATCTGTGGAAATTTTCTTTATTTGTTGTAACATAGTTATAGCTGTGTGTCAGAGAGAGCAAAAATTACACAATAAACACAAGAAAGAAGTATATCTCTATGTCACTAATGTGGCTCTGTCTACACATCGTCAGGGGTCCAAACTGTGTATTTCTCTACCATGCCCAGTGCATTGTCCTCACATGTAAGAATCAAAATGGCATATCATTATGTCTGTGTAGTAGGAAGGAAGGAGGAAATGGGAAGGCCAGAGAACACTCTTTGCTTTAAGGTCATGGCCGGAGGTTGCTGGCCTCCTTGTGCTCATATATCTTGTCAGAAGTTAGTCACATTATTCTTTTTGGCCGAACACTGAGCTAAATATTCTGCAGAAAAAGGCAAGAGTAGATATTCATGGAAAAACGTATTTGAAATTGAATATCCCTAAAGAACCAAAGCTACAAAGAGGGGAAAAAAATCAAGATACATTTTCCTTTTTACAGTCTTTTTTTTTCAAAGAATTGTATTATTCCTTGGAATTGGCAGTGACCATTACTTGGAGTGGGAGGATATCATTTTTTCTTTTCTATTTTGGCCAGAAGTACTTAGGAATAGATAAAATAATGAACTTCTTGGGGCTCCTGGGTGGCTCAATTGGTTAAGCATCCAACTTTGGCTTAGGTCATGATCTCACGGTTTGTGAGTTAGAGCCCCGCATTGGGCTCTGTGCTGATAGCTCAGAGTGTGGAGCCTGCCTCAGATTCTGTGCCTCCCCCTCTCTCTGCCCCTCCCATGCTCTTACTCTGTCTCTCTCTGTCTCTCAATAATAAATAAACATTAAAAATAAATTTTAAAGAATGAACTTATTTTATAATATTATTTAACTACAGAAATAACTTGTGCTAATAAGTTAGGATTCATGTAAAAACTAAATATTCACTAATATTTAAAAATTAAAAATAATTTGCAGACTAGAAGTATCTTGAAAACGCTTGCATGGTAGACACTTCGTTTATGAATGCATTAGATAACACATTTGGTTACAAGTGAGAGAAACCAATTAGGGAAGCTTAAGAAAAGGAAAGATGGAGAGAACATCAATATGGCTAAAATGGAAGTACAGAGTAAAGGTGGAAGATTATAATGGTGGAGAGGTTGACTCAGGTTAGATTGTGAAGTGCCTTCTAAAGCTTGGTAAGGAGTTTAGATATTATTCTGTAAGCAATTGGGAGACATAAGGTGAATGTTATGTTACTAAGTCTTCACTAATGATATACCAAAAGGAATGTAGCCATTGTTGATGTAGTTCAACAAGGGGCTATTAAAATTATGAATAACTAGGGAGAATGTTAATGTTTTCAAAGCAGAAAAAAGGGAGTGTTTTATTTCCTGGGAAAAGTGGACTTGACTAGGAGTCAAGAGAATTACGTTATTCTCTCAAATACCTGATCTTACATCATTTATTTTTTTAGGGTTTCAACAATGCTGGGAGGGTATGCTATCTTTTTCATAGAGATAGCATACAATATAATGAATATACATGAAAAATAGTAAATGCTGTTTAAATCCCATATACTTAAATAATTTGAATCATTGCTCTAAAATTACTGTAATAGAGCAAACAATAGAAAATAACATTAATGATCTGTGTTGGGCTATTCTGATCCTTGTATGTTAATACTTGTTGTGACACAAGAACCATCATAGGTGACTGGTTTAGGTGATGGGAGTGCAAAAATATCCAAAACACATTGGGCACTATGCGGTTCTGTTCTAAAACATTCAGTCCTTCCAGTAAACTCTGTCTGTGTACCTAATCACTGTAATACTATATATATATAGTGACTCCCTCAAAATATTGCCTGGCAAGCAGGATTTAAGGCCTTTATGTCCCTGTGTATGCTGTGAGCACCCAGGCATCCTGCAACACTGTTTTAAAATACCAACTCCATTCATTTACATTAATCTCTTGTTAACTCATACTGGGCTAGGTAGATCACTCATTTTATGATTTCTTGCTTATACCTCCATCCAAAGGAAATAATAATAATAATCAAACCTATATATTACTCAGCATTGCCAGGTGTTCTTAGCACTTTATACATTTTGATTTATTTCATATGCATGGTGTCCCATTTCTGTTCCCATTTTATAGCTGAGGAAACTGAGACACAGAGAGGTTAGGGAATGTGTTCCAGGTCACAATACTAGATGTGGTAGCATAAGGATTCAGATGCAGACATTCAGATTCCAGAGATGAGGCTTTTAAAGTTTCCCAAATGACCTCTCAAACATATGTTCCTGGATTTGCCCACCATGAGACACTATATTGATGAACTGCACCTCTTTAAGGGACCCCACAAAGATTTCTTGGACGCTGGTTTACAGCCCTCTCAAAAAACACCTTATAAATGCTCACTTCAGGTCATCATAAAATAGATATTTATGGAGTTGTTTCATCATTGTATTATATGATGATTGATTAAATCAAAACTGAAATTGTTTGGCATTTATGCAGTCTAACAAATGATGGCTGCAGAAGTATTGCTTAAAAAAGAAGACAAAGAGTGAGTTTGTGTTAAGGGTAAGGAGCACAGCTTTGCATACCATTAGCCCTGTGGGTTGTGACCCATGTAGATAGCTACACAGCTTTCCTCCCCCTCCCAGGAGGTCAATTATGTGTAAGAAGGAGTAAAATGTACCTTCCTTATGCATCAAGATTACTTTGTCAGACTCTCTTGGGCATAGTTGTTTCATAGCCCAGGCCAGCAAGTCTATGTAAGGAACAGAGCTAGCTTTATGGGCATGTAATCTGGACGTTCCCGCAGGGCCCCATGACTAAAAAAGGCCCTTTGCTTGGTGTAATTCTCCAATTGCCTGGGAAATACTTTGTTTTATAACAAAGGTCTCCCATTTTCATTTTGTGATAGACCCCATCATATTTTCCAGTAGAGCTCCACAAGGTCAAGGATCTTTATCTATCTGTTCTCTTTACTGGACCTTCAGAACACCCAGAACAGTGCCCACTCACATTGCAAGCACTCAGTAGACATTTCTTAAAGAATGTTAAGAGTACAGGATCTAGGTCAAGATACTTTTTCTTTAAGGGCCAGAGGGTAAATATTTTTGGCTCTGCCCAGCTGTGTGATCCCTGTTGCAGTTACTTAACCTTGTCATTGTAGCCTGGAAGCAGCCATGGCAATAGAGGGAGAAATGAGAGTGGCTGTATTGCAATAAAACTTTATCTGTATAGTCAGGTATTGGTCTTGATTTGACCAACAGACTACAGTTCACCGGCCCTTACTTAGAGTCAGACTGCTCAGATTCAAACCCTGACTATACCATTTACTCTCACTTTGGGCAAGTTGCTTAACATTTCTGAGCTTCAGTTTATTTTTCTGTGAAACCAGGATAATATACATGCTTTGTTCATGAGGTGGTAGTTAGTTTTAAATGAGTCAGTGCATAAAAGTCATCTAGCCACAGTTTAACATGTGGTAACTCCTTCAACTACAACAGATACTACTTTTATAATCATTGCTATTAACTGCTTGACTTTCAGAGTTCTGTGCATTCTGCAGATAGAAACACATAAGAGATAATTTCATCAAATCCTTTGCTGGATCAGTCTTGAGAGAAAAGCAAATAATCTCTTATGTACCTTAATTAAACAACCTTTCCCTACCTTCCTTTGCAAACCTTTGTGGTAAGGAAGTAACAATTTTGGTCTTCATAGAGGATCCATTTCATTGGAACTAGTCAACCCAGAGGCAAAGGAAGGCCTGGTTTATTCTTTCCAGGCCACTACCATCTTCAAGCCTCAGTTTCTCACATACAAATGAAGGGTTTGCACTAGAACTTTTTTAAATTAGAGATGTTCTATTATGTATATAATCAGGGCTTAGACTCTGGAACTGCATTTGGTTTTAACTGCTGTCTCCACTAGTCTCCAGCTTGTGATGTTCAGTTGAGTCTCAGAGGGACCACTGCTTTCTCACCCCCCAGTGGAATGGTCTACTCACTTCCTTCTTAGTTGTTGGACTCTTCATGCATAAAATAGGGAATCAACACAGTTTCTTGACAATCCAAACCTGATTTTGAATTAAAGCTAGTGCATTATAAAAGGGTGCTCTGAAATGTTCCCATTTTAATTATATGATTTGGCAACACTGTATATTTACTGCAGTATTTTCAGATAAGAATAAAAACCAATGTGGCCTAAAAATAATCATTCTACTCATTCAAGGTGTTTAAACAATATACCTTTTTTTAAATGTTCTATTTTTTTTTTTTTTGAGAGAGAGAGAGAGAGAGAGAGAGAGCATGAGCAGGGAAGGGGCAGAGACAGAGGGAGACATAGAATCTGAAGCTGGCTCCAGGCTCTGAGCTGTCAGCACAGAGCCCAGTGTGGGGCTTGAACTCATGAACTGCAAGATCATGACCTGAGCCGAAGTTGGACACTTAACCGAATGAGCCACTCAGGTGCCCCAACCATATACCTTTTTAATTTAAGGGATGGTGGAGAGATTGTTTGGGTGAAAGCCCTAACCATAATAGTTTCCCTTCTCCCATGAAGACACTGTTGATGAGAAATGTGTGATTTTCTTATAATTAACACCGATTCTATCTGATCCCACAAAGCATGTCAACCAGCAATAAAATGTCATTCCCCAACTGGATTACCACGGGAGTCTCCCAAGGGATTGTGCATTTCCACTTTTGCTTCCCTACAGTCTGTTTATGAAGCTACAGAAGTCACCGAATAAAACTGGAACCCAAACTCTGCTACTGTCCAACTCAAATTTCTCCATTAGCCCTTGTATAAAATACACATCTTTCAATGGGTCATAGACTTGATACAGATGTCTCTACCTGACCCGCTTGGCCCGTCATTCACAATCCTGACCTTTTCTCTTTTTGTCCACTGCACCATGCTTAATTCACATTGAAAGCCTCTGCTCAGCCAATTCTTCTATCCAGAACAATACTTCTCCAGAGTTTTGCATGCTTGTCTGCTTGTTATTCTTCAGGGATCAGCTCGAACATCAGATAACACTTATTACACTAGGAAATTATCTGTTTTATTCATTAGTTTATGCTTTCCCCTGCCAGAAGGAAATCACTTTGAAACAAAGGATTGTCATGTTCAGTCCAGTCCCTAGAACACTGCCTGATGCTGTTAGGTGTTCAATAAATAAGTACTTATTGAATGAATAAATGAATGGGTGGATAAGAATGATTTCTGTTTCTAGTTTATTTGAAAGAACATATTTCAATAAGCAGAATAGGTTTCCTGCTCACTGTTTTATCATTTGAATATCAGAGAATATCCTGGAGGGTTACTGGAGTGCCTCTGTGACTTTCTGTTGTTATCCTCACAAAGTTTTTATAGTTGGATGACCCCTTTGAAGTAGTATGATGGCTATTTTATCTGTGAAACTATTGAGGTGCCTCATGGGTCAGTCTGTTGAGCGTCCAACCTTTGATTTCAGCTCTGGTCATGATCCCAGGGTTGTGGGATTGAGCCCTGTGTCAGGCTCTGTGCTGAGGGTGGAGCCTGGTTAAGATTCTCTCTCTCTCTCTCTCTCTCTCTCTCTCTCTCTCAATCCCTCTCCCCACCACTCACGTGCTCTCTCTCCCTCTCTCCCTGTAAAAAGAAAAATAAAGTATCTGTGAAGCTATAGACTGCCAGACATCCGTATATATGCTCACATGCACACACGTGCATGCTCACACACACACACACACACACCCACACACACACACCACTATAAGTAATATCAAGTCCCTAAAGGAAGGTGTTCAGGTTCCATTAACTAAGCACCTACTGTGTCCCAAGGAATATTCTAGGCCTTGGAATGGAAAAATGGCACTTATCTTAGAGGAATTTATCATCTAGTAGAGGATAAAGATCAGTAAACATTTTAGTAGAAACTATTAAACTATTTTAAAAAATGCTGTGAAGACTTAAGATAGAGTGATTAAGTTTCTCACAGGTACTTGAGAAACCTGGATTAGGTACCTCGGTCCACAAAGGGAAATAGAATTTGCCAGGCAGAAAAAAAGATAATACCATTTCAGCAGAGGGATATGGTTAAGCAAAGGTATGAAAGTGGCATGGACATGGATTTCTCTTTTCCATTCTGAGTAGCGTAGGTTGTCCCTTAATCCTCAGATTCTGCTTTGTTTGGGAGCCCTAAATGAGGGAAGGTTTTGAGGTAGGGGCATGGTAGATGAGGGATCTTGTAAGGTTTTCTGTGCAAGGCAACTCTACCAGTAAGTACATGACTCAAGAAAGCCATATCCCCCCCACCTTTTTTTTTTTTTTAACATAATGGTCTCCCTGCTGGTTACCGTAGCCCCAGTCCCACCCACAAAGGAATTCTCTGGGGATGTCTTGATCCCTGAAGATCAAAAGAATCTTTTTAATAAAAAGCAACATAGCATTTTAAGTAGCAGAGCGAATCTCTCTGAATGGCCATTAAAATCTGCTTACCCCATTCCAATTAACTTAGGAAGCTCAATGCCTCAGGGATGGAGGTATCTAGAGAGCTCTAATTTAGCTTCTGCTCCTTTCTCTTTTCCCCACAAACATAAATATTAAACCAGGAGTATAGTTTGTTCACATCTATTATATGCATTTATTTATTCTATCCAACTGAACTTGGTAGAAAACTAGCAATGGCAAGCAAATTTATTCCTAACTCATACTTAATTAAGATAGTGATTGCTTTTGCAAAACCACTTCTCTTAGTAGTGTTTAGGCTTTCAGCACCTCGCATGTCCACCTGTGGCCTCTTCCATAAATCCCATCACAATTTTGTGAACTTTTACTCAGATTTCTTTCATTCATTGACCCTCATAAGAGATTCCCATAGTGAATGGTTAATGCCTGTAAAATATTCATGCTCTTTTTCCTTTTCTTTGCCTATTTTGGTGACTAGCCATAAAGAATTGTAGGGAGTATTTTCCAGTTACCTTCTCACATACACTTAGGAGTTTCCAGTGACTGAACCAACCATGTGTTGGATACTGTGCTAAGCATTTCATTTAATCCTTACACTCCAGCCCTAGATGTGAGGTAGTGTTTGCAACATATTGTTTCATTCCATTGAGACTACTCAGGTCCAGAGAAGTACAGTAGTTCACAAATTATATCTAGCAGGTGACTGGTTCAAATTCTATTTAACTGTTTAACTGTTTAATTCTGTTAACTGTTTAACTACTATGCATAATGTTTTTATGCCAACATCCTTCTCTAAGTTTAAGCCTTTTTCTCTCTCTGCCTTCTTATTGCCCTATTTTTTTTTTAATTTTTTTTTCAACTTTTTTTTTTTAATTTATTTTTGGGACAGAGAGAGACAGAGCATGAACGGGGGAGGGGCAGAGAGAGAGGGAGACACAGAATCGGAAACAGGCTCCAGGCTCCGAGCCATCAGCCCAGAGCCTGACGCGGGGCTCGAACTCACGGACTGCGAGATCGTGACCTGGCTGAAGTCGGACGCTCAACTGACTGCGCCACCCAGGCGCCCCCTTATTGCCCTATTTTGTAGCTAGTTATTTTTTTTTCTTCTCACTCCACTTGTACCATGTCATTGGAGGTTGGACAGAAGCATGCTTAAATCTAGATTGTAGGGGACTGAAATGGGTGGTCAGGTTGAGAAACTAAGCTTTCTGTCAAAATTGAAAAAACCAAAGGCCTATGATCTGAGTAGGTAATATTACCAAAATGGCAGACAGGCTATGACAGTAGTAGAGGGGGTATTATGATCAAAGGCAACAGGAGAGCACACACCCATGTGAAAAGGGAAGCTGTTATTTAGCCCTGGACAGATGGGCCCATTGTGGCTAAACTCTCTGATTCTCCAAGAAAAGCCAGAAATGCAGATCCTATAAGAAAGTACCAAGTTTTAAATGGTGGCCACTAATTCAAATATTTTAAAACAAATGTAAATAAAATATTCCTGCAAACTGTGTTTGGAACAGGTGCCACAAGTTTATCTTCCTGGTTTAAACTATAGGCCTATGAATGTTTGCCACGATCCATCATATCCTTCTGATTTATTTCAAGGACATCTGTGCTATAAATTTCAGTGCACTGTTGCCATCCCAATAGTTTGTGATGAATCAAAAGGAAAAGAAAATGACAAAAGGATACTTGGGGGAAGGTGGTGGTCTTGAACATGTGCAGAGGTACTGAAAAAGCAGAAAGGAAAATCTATGTAAATGTGGCAATCCAAGATGAGTATGGAAAACTCCAGGAATTTGGTAAAACTACTTTACAAGACTCACTTCAGGTATGTGTGAAGAAGATGTGCACCCTGCAGGATGTTCCAAGTGAATGCATTGGCATTGGTCTATTGCTAGATTGGAGGCAGATGGAGTCATCCAAGCTGACAGTGTAAATGATCGGTTTGTGATCACAGCCTTTCATACAGTCATTTTAAATCTCTTTTTTATATCTTTTCTGCTATAGCATTTGGTCAGCAAGCCCACACTGGTTAATTGGAATTCTAAAGTCCATATTGGCTGCTTGATAAATTTTGGAATTTTTAAAGAATGTTACTTAATATGTAAAGTAGAGGTCTTGAAAACACTCAAGCCACACAGAAGAGCCATATCCCTCATAAGATGCTTATAAACAAAGTGGATATCATGGAGAAATATGTGCCAGGACTCTGTAAGGCAGTTACTGGTGGAGATACTCAATAGCACAGCTCACTGCTTCACTGTTTTACTCAGGAAAGGTTCTGGTCAGAGATTTTGATTTCCAATAGTTACAGAACATTAGCCAGATAAAGGCCCCTTGAGATCCTTGGGTATGTTAAACTCATTTTGCTGATGAAGAGCTGAGACTCCAAGAGATTAACTGAGTTGCTCTGAGCAAAGGCTGAATCTGGTTCTTTGCATTCCTAGAGCTCTGGTTATAAATACCATAACCACTGGAGTCTCAGAGTGTAAAATGCAGACTCTACCAGTTACTGGCTAAGTAACTTCTTGGACTTAAGAGTGCACTGTTCTGTAAGCTAAGGATTGCTGTGAAAACTTAGTGTATGAATAAGTGAAAAGCACTTAACATTAGGGGTGTGTCAAAAACATAGTAAGCTCACTCCTTTGAGCTCAGTTTCCTCACCTTTGAAATGAAGGTAGACCAAATGAGTAAATGTATTTAAAGCAGCTTCTATCAAAGCCGCCCCTGAGTTGATAGTCAATGAATGTTGAATTGATTTTTAGTTAACTTTTAATAAGTTTATTTTCATTGGATCTTTATGTACCTTCCTCAGTGAGGATATATGTTTAGTGGTTAGTGAGGAGGAAATATTTCTACTTAATTTACAAATCACTGGTACTCTTCTTTTTTTTTTTCAATATATGAAGTTTATTGTCAAATTGGTTTCCATATAACACCCAGTGCTCATCCCAAAAGGTGCCCTCCTCAATACCCATCACCCACCCTCCCCTCCCTCCCACCACCCCCCCATCAACCCTCAGTTTGTTCTCAGTTTTTAAGAGTCTCTTATGCTTTGGCTCTCTTCTATTCTAACCTCTTTTTTTTCCTTCCCCTCCCCCATGGGTTTCTGTTAAGTTTCTCAGGATCCACATAAGAGTGAAACCATATGGTATCTGTCTTTCTCTGTATGGCTTATTTCACTTAGCATCGCACTCTCCAGTTCCATCCATGTTGCTACAAAGGGCCATATTTCATTCTTTCTCATTGCCACGTAGTACTCCATTGTGTATATAAACCACAATTTTTTTTTTATCCATTCATCAGTTGATGGACATTTAGGCTCTTTCCATAATTTGGCTATTGTTGAGAGTGCTGCTATAAACATTGGGGTACAAGTGCCCCCATGCATCAGTACTCCTGTATCCCTTGGGTAAATTCCTAGCAGTGCTATTGCTGGGTCATAGGGTAGGTCTATTTTTAATTTATTGAGGAACCTCCACACTGTTTTCCAAGTGGCTGCACCAATTTGCATTCCCACCAACAGTGCAAGAGGGTTCCCGTTTCTCCACATCCTCTCCAGCATCTATAGTCTCCTGATTTGTTCATTTTGGCCACTCTGACTGGCATGAGGTGATATCTGAGTGTGGTTTTGATTTACAAATCACTGGTACTCTTCTTAATGGGTACCTTTCCTGGTTGAGTGGGAAGCTGGATATTTGTGAATTCTTTCCCAAGGACTGGGGCCACATTCAAATTTATCCTATGCTGGAAAAAATATCAGAAATGATACAATCCAACTCCCTCTCTACTAGCATCTAACATTCTAACTCTCTCTGGGCATATTTTGATTGGAAACTTTTTCAGTTTAGAATTCTGATCTCATTTAACTTTAAGGGTGGACATTTGGAGAAAATATCTATTTTTGTAATTTACTTATTTAAAATATAGGTATAGAACTTGCGATGTCCCAGGTTCTTTTTCTAAGAACTTTAGAGATCATAACTCTTAGCAAATCCTGTGAGATAAATGATTATTATTCACATTTTATTCATTAGCATCAGTGGCAAAGAAAGATGAAGTAACTTTTGTATGTGTGTGTGTCATAGAACAGTTTCATGACCTTGGGAGAGAATTATAGATAAAGGTCACGATTCCCCTCTCTAGAGGTATTTGGTCCAAAGACAAAGGGATAATACTTCAACTTACATCCATAAGAACACTAGAGAGAGATAATACTTCCAGCATGGATTTCACCAAGTTGGGTACTGTACAAAATGTTTTCTGGACATGGGGAAGGTGAGCAGAGCTTAAGGATGGTTAAGGGAGTTTCTCTTCTTGTTTCCTGAAGTCCTGTTAGAACTGTGTGTGCTTTGCTTTCTATCTGTTACAGTGCAAAGCATGACATGTTACTTCTCTTTTTTCCTTTTGTAGATCCCTGAATTTTCTTTTCATTTTCTAAAGATTGCCCTGCTGAGAAGGTGCAAGTCTTTGGATGGCATTATCTCCTTAATCCTCCTAAATGCTCTGGGAGGCCAGGTGGGGTTGCAGAGAAGGGTATCTGGCCATCTGATGCTTCTGCTCAGCAAGACAGTGGCCATTGCTGGGCATGTGGCATTGTCTTCATCCTGACTCCAGGGAAGCTGTGTGATAATCTGAGCCCCAGAGCACGTTGGTCTCCACAACAGTGTTGAAAAAAAAAATGGCTGAGAGAGAGAGAGAGGGAGCTTTAATAATCACTAACATGATGAAATGACCAAATCAAGATATGATAGGTATAATAGTATAATAATAATATACTAAAAGAAAAAATATTAGTCTATTGTATTAGAAAAGAAAAAGGAAATCCAAAATATAGGTTATGACAGGTGCTATGAAACTCAGTTTTTTCTAGTTAGAAATGGAAGGATTCAGTGTAACAAAGTATTACTTTTCAAAAGAAAGCATTTAGTTTTATAACATATGCTTGACAATCACCTAAATTACTATATGAAATTACAAGAAATGGTCCTGAAAAATGAAATCATGTCATGAAATGTGGAGTTTCTCAGTGGAGGTAGAGGTTGCTGGAAATAGATTTTTGTAAGGTAGCCTAAGTGACACAAGAAAGGATTGTTTACGTGTGGCCAGACTTGTGCCCAGAAGTTACATGCAAACAAGAAATGTCTGTGAATTAGCAGTACTTAAACATGGATACTAGTTATCCTTGAAAACATTACATAGCAAAAATAATGTGCTTACTTATTTACTTTTTTACCAAACAAAATGATTTTTATTTTATTTTGTTTTTTCTGGGTTGCAAAAGTCATCCACCTCAGGATTTTTGGTATAAATCCAATATAGCCCAGAAAAATGTATTTATTTTATAACAATCTAAACAGAAACTGCATTGTATCACATTTCAAGTGGTGAATATACTTGAACTCTACAATCATCAAATTACATTTGCTTTTTAAACTGGGATAATTCATTTTTTTCAAAAGAAGTAGCTAAACATGTATTCTGAAATAAGTTTTATTCTTTATTTATATGTGACTTTAACTTATTTTATATCCACTCAACTGGCCCTTTGACTTTGAGATTGCTGGGAGGCCCTGTCAATTTTTTCACGGGCCATTTATTTGATTTTGTAATAACATTTGGTAGTTCCCATACAGAGTGGGGATACTTGCTAATATTCTTCAGTACTTTGTTTCTTGTTTCAGAGAAACTCACTGTAACTATTATTGTACACTGGGAATCTGTGGTTAACTATCTTATTTTTATTCATTCATTCATTCATTCATTCATTCATCAAAAACAAGTGGAAATTACTTCTCCGGGGAGAATTCAAATGTACTAATTATATTTATTACAGAAACTTAAAGGTTCCATGTTGAAAGTGCTATATTTTGGGCACCTATTGCTTAGGCCTGTTTCACTATTTTTGGTTGGCAAGGAGAAAAGAAAGCTGGGGTTTTTGGTTTGTGTGTTTGGTTGGTTGGTTGGTTCGGGTTTTGGTTTTGTTTGTTTTTTTTTTTTTTTGTTTGTTTTTGTTCTATTTACCCCTCTCTTGGCAAAAAGTGTTCAATAAGAGAAAGAGTATCCTATCTCTCCTAAGGAAAACATGCTGTTACTGTAAGACCTTCTTAAGATGTTGTTGATTTAATTCACTGAAATGGGTTAATAAGAGAATTGTATCAAGTGGTATTCTAATGAGAAGTTGGGAGACAAGAGGTTAAAATTGTACTTTTGTGATAGTTTAATTTTGGAAACCCAGGGAAAGAATGGAATAAATGTTCAGTTAGTGAGTGTTATAAATACCCCTTACTGCTTTTCATTAGCCCTAATAGAGAAACCGTATCATATCTCTACATTTTTCAAGCATCTTCAGTGCTAATTTAGAGTCCAGGTTGTGTCAAAGTATCACTTTTCAAAAAAGGTAAAATTACGACTCTCATACAGTTATGAAATGAACCCATTGAGTTTTTTTTTTTATTTAACTAATTATTAATGAAGGAAACAAGGAGATGTTATCACCAGTTCAGAGGAATAGCCAAAGAACAGACACATTTGTAGATCAGGAATATTGAAATGTACTCTATCTAAATGGATACAAAATTGGCTCCAGGGAAGGGTAGTCAATTGAACCTACATCAGACTGAATATATTTGCATGACTTTAGCCAAGAATTATTTCCCACTGCTATCAGTTATCTACAAGTCATGGTGTTGTAAAATAGCTCAGAGGCGATGAAGAGACAGGGCTCCCACAAAATTAGAATCAGGTAACCTAGAGGGAAGGGTGTTCTCTAAACAAGACATAGTTTTCCATGGAACCACATAGTTTGTATTACCATTATATGTAGAGATCTGAATTCATTGTGCTCATGGAAATGAATCTCCAATTTAACAGAAAACCTTTTCAATGTGAACAAAAGAGGCTTAAGCAAGATAATCAAAATGGTCACTCCTATGTTCTTTCTTGCCTTAAGCATTAAGAGAAAATCCACCACAGCTATGATTTTGCTGACACTTTTTTCTTCAAACTGAGTGGTGTTCAATCAACTCTTGCTGCACACTAGAACAGTCTGGGGAACTTTAAAATATCTGATGCCTGGACCCAACCCCAGAGATGCAGTTTAATTGTTCTGGGTTTACCTCCTGCATCTTATATTGTTAGAGCTCCTTGGGTAATTCTAGTATGGAGCCATGCTAAGAACTACTGCACTAAAGAACTGGGTGTGACTTCTTAACTACTATTGCTGTGATGATTTAGCCCAGGTTGCAAAACCAAAGGTCTTTGGGGGCCAGGCTAATGGTGTAAATGCAGGACGATCTTGCGCCTCTTATTCAAATTAAACTTGCTTTTTCCCACTAGCTAAGGAAGCTAAGACTCTGAAAAAATTCATTCTCTGGGCGACCATTTGGTGACCCATCACCTGTTGCTGTCTCTTGAACCTCTCTCATCCTAACCCTCCCTCCCCTCAATCTTCGGCATGTTAACTCCTACGCTTCCTTTACTTTACTATTTCTCAAGCTTTAGTGTGCATTCAAATCACATGGAGGATGTGTTAATGCACCCAGCATTGAGTCCTGCCCCTAGACTTTTGGCTCTAGTAAATGTGAGGTAAGGCTAGAGAATTTACATTTTTAACAAGTTCTCATGTGATGCTGATGTTGCCTACCTAGGACCACACTTTGAGAAACACTGCTTTATATCTTAACTTACTGTCATTTATTCTTTGGTGGTTTTGATAACTGATTAGCCCTTCATGACGCTGTAACTAGGCCTCACTTGAGTACAAATATTGTGTGTGTGTGTGTGTGTGTGTGTGTGTGTGTGTATCATAGTATCTTCAGCATTTGTATTGCATGGCAGGCTATTAAGTATTAAATGGTGGATAAATTTCTTTTTGTTAAGAATTCATCTTAAAATGTAAATTTTTCTCAGCAACCCCTTTTCTTTGAGTTACTTTTTAAAAGTTTATTTATTTTTATTTGACAGAGAGAGAGAGAGAGAGAGAGCATGTCAATGGAGGAGATGCAGAGAGAGAGAGGGAGAGAGAGAATCTTAAGTGGGCTTCATGCTCAGCACTCAGTGCAGAGCCCCATGCTAGACTCAATCCCACAACCCTGAGATCATGACCTGAGCAGAAATCAAGAGTTAGATAACCAACTGAGCCACCCAGGCACCCCAAGTTATTTTTTTCTCAATTCTTAATGTATGATGTTACTTTCTAGCCATTTGGAGGTCTTCTCTGTGACACCTCGCCTTGGTTTAAGAATGGATGCTTCTCCAATTGCATATTCTTTATCTTCAAAATGTGATTTCAGAACCAGCAGGTTCAGCATTGCTCAGAGCTTATTAGAAATGCAGAATGTCAGGCCCCTCCCTGGACTCATTGAATCAGAATCACATTTTAACAAGGTCCCTAGCTGATTCCTCTGCACTTTACAGTTCAAGAAACACTCTTCTCTCCATCAGCCTCAGTGCATCCTCAGTCTGTCCCATCTTTGTATTAAAACAAAACAAAACAAAACAAAACAAAACAAAACAAAACCTGCCAGTTGAGTTAGCTGCTTCCTGTTTTCTCAGGGCCTTTTTAGCTGAGTACCTGTCAAATCTTGTCAACACATTTGTGTTGCATTCTTGGCAGCTGATAACCACTTCCTGTACCCTTCCTCAGAGATCAGCAATTTAGTTTTAACAGGGTCTTTCCAAGTCCCATCTAAAAGAATGAAAGAAACAGAAATCATAAATATTGTGACAGATTTATGGAGGAGAAAGACTCTAGGAGGGAGCTTTAAATCTACTCACATTTTATGGGAGAAATCCAGTTCTATGTATTTAGGATGCCATCATTTATTCTCACATACTGTCTCCATATTATTTCTCAGTTGTCATATTTTTGTCATTCATCCCCATCTTTTCTTCTTTCTTTCCATGACCCTTTCTCGTCTTCCTCTCATATTATTAAGCATTTGTATAACATCATTTCATAATGTAAACCATCTCATTTGGAGTTTCAACTTCCACATAGTGCAGGCAAAGAACATGCACACTCATTTTCCTCGTGAGTAACTGAGGGTGGAATATTACAAGCTTCTGATGCCCAATCCAGTGATCTTTCCTCTTTAAATAAAGAGTTTGACCAAACCTACTCTCTGCTGAGCACGTGTCCCCATGAAATAGGACTGCAGAGGGGTGCATGTTGTAGGTGATTGCGGAAGATTACACACTGCCATACTGTGCATGAAATGTTTCTCATTTTAACCACTACTTCTTAAATGAAATATATGCATGAAATTGTCTCTTTGTTGTGAAAGCATTGCCTCAATCTAAGAGAAAATGAGAAATCTCTAAAGTTTAGTATTTCCCTTCCAAAATCGTGACTTCCATCACCAACCCAGTTAATAGCAAAAGTATGACTTGTTTAATGTGTCTCCTGATAACCTGCTATGATACACAATGGTTTGCTCAAAGACGCATTGCATGGCAGTCTCCCCTAGGCAGGAGCCTCTCTAAGGTTCAAACTGGACCTACTCCTTCGAGTGCTTCCCATCCCTGATCTAGCCCAATACTTAGTATCACTGCATGCTCCATAACTATCTTAGATGAAAATTACTTCAGGATCAATGGCAAATGTAGAGGACTAAAATACACTCTTAGCATTCTACTTGTGAGGTTCTTTATGGGTTATTTTTCAGACCATTCCAAACCATGCATGATGCTAGATGATCACTAACTCTTTTATTTATTTTTATTTTTATTTTTTAAATTTACATCCAAATTAGTTAGCATATAGTGCAACAATGATTTCAGGAGTAGATTCCTTAGTGCCTTTTACCCATTTAGCCCATCCCCCCTCCCACAAACCCACTAACTCATCTTTTTGATGCAGCGAAATATACCCCTAGCCCTTGGAATTAGTAACACCTAAGTTTCCTTTGCCGTTTGTTTGTTTGTTGCTTGTTGTATAGTGAGAACCAAGTGTGCAGTGTCATGGAGAGGAAAGTGCTTTGTTGGTACAGTAATATATTAGTTATAATTGTTGTCATTATTATGCTCAATAACGATTTACTGTGAAAGTCCAACTACTTCCCAACTTAGGTTTGCGATAAGGGTTGGTTATTTTCAACTTGAAACAATTAAAAGCAATGTTATAATTGGTAATCCGTCCAAAGAAAGAACACTTAATCTATCATATGACCAAACTTGTCACTGATGGTTTGTTATCTACTTTACCTTTGTGTTAGTCAGGGTTTTCCATGAAATAGAGCCAACTCTATATATATATATAGAGAGAGAGATTTACATATAGAAACTTATTATAAGGAATTTATTATAAGGAAATGGCTCATGCAATTAGGAGAAGTCCCATGACTTACCCCCTGGAAGCTGGAGGCTCAGAAAAGCTGGTGGCATAGTTGCAGTCCAAGTCCAAAGGCTTGAGAACCAGGGGAACTGACAGTGTAAGTTCTAGTCTGAGTGTAAGGATAGGAGAAGAACAATGTCCCTCCTCCATAATCAAGCAGAGAGAGTGAATTCTTTGTTGCTCTGCCTTTTTGTTCTATTCAAGCCCTCAATGAATTGGATGAGTTCCACCCATAAGGGGCACATTGGGTAGGACAGTCTGCTTTACTCAGTTCACTGATTCAAATGTTCATCTCATCTAGTGACACTCCCAGAAAGAATGTTTAATCTGACATCACAGGGCCCAGTTCAAGTTGATGTATAAAAGTAACCATCACAACCCTAGGGCCCAATTTTAACCTCATATTTTCTCTTTAATAAACACTTTATTCCTCCACATTAAGCTGGATAGGCGATGTCTATAAGGGTGGATTTTGTAAACCAGACAATTTTCTAAGAAAACAAAAATGTGTGGGCTAACATAAGATTACCAATGCTTTCTTTGCCAAGTAAGACTGCTTGAAACAAAATCCATTTCTTTCTACTATCCACATTATTTTATAAAACATGAATGTCTCTTATTGTCAATAGTTGATCAACATCGCCATTCTGAGCCAATCGCTAGTGTCCTGGGGTACAGGCACATACGGTACCAATCAAGCTGTCTAGACCTACATTAAGAAGAAATGGTTGTTACTGTACATGTGAAATATTTTCATTTTGTCATCTATACTGTTACAGGTTTTTTTTTTCATGACACGTTAAAAAGGAAGAGAATTATAGAGAACAAGATGAAGACAAAAGAAAATGGGCAGGATGGTGTACTCTTGACACATTTTATATTTTTCATAGCTATTAGCTAAGAAAGATGGTTGTGATACCTATGTATTATATTTTGACTCTATTTCTTCCTTAGGCCACTATGAGACTAAGTAATAATTGATGATTTTTCAAGATGTTATGAATTTAAAGTCATATATTATTGCTGAGAACAAACACTTCTGGCTTTGGTATTTGCCTTTCAATATTTGCTTTTCAATTGCTTTATCATTTTGATTTTTAAATTAGGTTTGCAGTAGCATTTCTATATCATAGCGAGTTTGATTTAGTTAGCATAATAAATATTCTTAGTAGTGATAAAATATATGAAAACCATATTTAAGATACATTTAAAACCATAAGGCCATATTTAAAAGAACACACTTCAAAAGCAAGTTCTGAATACAAAATCTTAATTTATCAAGGATTAGTATTGGGCTCTGAATTTTATTTTGTCTCTGATTTTAATTTCATCATAGTTTAGCTAAATCTAAGGCAGAAAAAATTTGATAAAGCCCGAACCCTATGATTTGTCTTATATGAGCAAATCAATACTCTGATAAATTAAAACATGTATTTGATTAGTAACTCTATAGTATGTTTATATTTTTAAAAACTAATGTCATTGTTTTAATTCACTTATTATACTTCTTAAGATAAAAGAACATCATCTTCTACTCTCCTTTCTTCTTAACTTATTCACTGATCATTTAATGTATATGTTTTTTTATTCATTTATTTACTGAGCATCTATTTGTACTAGGTATGTACTTGGTGCTAAGGACATAATGATGAGTAAGATGTGATTCCCAGTATCAGGTACTCATTTTCCAGTTGGTAAAAGAAGTATATAAGCAAGCTCAGAAAGTATGACAAGAGCCAGGATAAAGTATGGGATTGAAACTGCAAGGGCATTAATATAAAAAACAAAAACAAAACAAAAACAAACTGAAGTATAATTGGAATACAGAGAATTCTCAGGTCTTTGCTGAATGGGCTAGGTACAAACTGAGTCATTTCAAAGCAATAAGAAATATCAAATACAATTATCAGTTAGTTTTTTGGTAGGCCTAAGATTAGAAATTTCATTATTATTGAAACCTCTTGTGAAAACAATGTCATGCTCAATATAGATGGTTTCTGTAGTTCCTTTTCAAACTTGACAATTTATAATTCTAGTATCTACTTTGGTGGAATATTAAATATTGTATGATAATGCTTTAGTTTTTCAACATAGATAAGAAAACATTATATTAAGGATTTACCCACAACTGAGTTCATATAATGGATTTGTTGAGGTACATCGAATACGAGAGTGATTTGTTAAATAAAGGTATAAAATCATTTTATCTAAAAGCCTTATTGTAAGCAAATCTCCATGAATTCTATATATATATTCTATATATATATTCTATATATATATATTTCTGAGTGTGCCTAAGACAAAATTTGCCTACTCCCATTGTGTTAAAATATATAAATATATATATATATATAATATAAAAAATATATGTATATAAAATATATTATATATATGTGTATATATATTCTATATATATGTATATATAATACATATACATAATATATATGAATATATATTCTATATATATATTATACACACACATATATATACACATATATATACATAACGTGTTGCAAAGAATTATCGTCCTTTTCCTCTCTGCACAATGGATTGGTCAGAAGTGGACATCTGACCAAATTATATAGTGCAGTACTGAGAGTAGAGACTGTTAGCTTTGGTGTTGGCTTTAAGAGTTGGCACCACAACCACCAGTAGATGTGTGCAAGCTAGTTTTGAGGGGATAGAAAACATGAGGAAACAGAGGAAGTTCTCTGTGGAAAGTAGGGTACAGCAGATGAATGGAGGTAAGAAGATAAGAAGTCAAGAAGCCCTAAAATGAAAGAGTAGATGAGGAATAGCTGAGACCCAGGAGAACAGTTTCCTTGGTTTACATGCTTCTCTAGGACTCCATACTTGTCTAGTGTGAGTCTGTGTATGTATGTCTGTGTCTGTTTATGTGAGAGAAGAAGAAAATTTAAGTTGTCTTATACTCCTTGACACCGAAATCACTGCTATTCTGAAATGCCAGTCAACTTGTGGTTATGATTTTTCCTGCTGGGAGACAGATTTTCCAACTGTATGGTCATATTTGGACTGTTTCTTTTGCTCTTGAGAACAGTGTCCCATGCCCTTCCCTATAAAACCTCACTGTGGGCTGGATGTGAGGAAGGGAGGCTAGCGACCAGAAGGGAACCTCGTCAACCTGAGTTTCTTAGGAAATATTTCCATCAGAAATGGGTGTGCTTGCTTTGTTAAAATAAAAGCTAAATTACTAATTTGGAAGTCAGAAATATTGAGCACTTCATATCCTCAATCATAAAAGGGCTCACCTCTTCTTTATTCTTATGGGCAAAATTGATTCTACACTAGCAAAACTCAGTAAAAGGTAGCACTTTGAGCCAGTATATCAGGACAAGCTGCAAAGTCCTTTCTCTCTGAAAGTAGTGCTGCATACAGATATGAATTTTCATGCTTTCTGTGTGACATTTGGCATATCATGCTTCCTGGGTGTTGGTTTTATCATTTGATAAGTATAATTTTATATTTCTTGGAATTGTGACAGTTATGTCCTATAATTATTAAATGAATGAGCTCTAGAACCAGTCTCCTTGTTTCAAATACTGGCTTCTCTACTGATTAGTTATGTGATCATAGGCAACATATGTGATGTTTGGGGAGACTTTGTGCCTCATCTTGTGCATTTGCGAAATTGAAATAGCAATGGTGCCTATTTATGGGCTGTGGTGAGAGGTAAATACAGTGAAATGTATAAAGCACTGATACAAAGCCTGGTAGTGCCCAGTACATTCTAAGAGCTCGGAAAAGTGTTTATAAGAAGTGTTTACTATTACAGTGCTTTAATTCTGCAACACTGTACATATTTGGTAATGTTCAAACAAAGGTTTCTTGAGGTACAAAATTATATATTTCGGATTAATCTTCAAAACACCTACAATTGGCAGCTTGCTAATAGGTGAGTCTGTAATTTCTGTTTCCTTGTGTAAAGACCAGTTAAGTAGAAATGGTCTATAAATGAGCTTTCCTGCAGGACTAAGCAGGTATATGAAAATGCTTTTATCATCATTGCCAGACTTGCAGGTACAGAGAATGCATTTGTTTCTAGGGACTTTAACTTGGCACCTTTCATGAACACTAAATTTACTCTGAAAAGAAAAAAGAAAAAGCATCTGTTCTTTTTGTGCAGGCAGAGTTAGGAGAGAATTGTTCTCTTTAGCACCTTCAAATTAACTTAAGCTCTTTTTTCCTCCCCCCCTCCCCCTGCCCCCACAGGTAAGAGGTAAGATAATTGATGATGCTTTCTGGTCCCATGCACACAGATGCTTCTAGAGCAAGTATGAAACATTGGAAGCAAAATTTGTTTTAGAATATAGGTTTTAAAAGAGAACAAGACAGAAGTCTCCAGATTCTTTTTTTTAATTTATTATTTTATTCTCTATAAATCTAGTTCTTTTTATAGTGATAAGTGAAGTTTTTTATATGACTTTCTTATCAAATGTGGAATGCTTTATAAAAACTCCTATTGTGCCTCATACTTCTTCTGTCTTATTGGTGAGGCAGATTATTTCTAATCTATCAAAGAGGGGACATCTCAGTGACTTTTTTTCCCTTTATCCCCTTTCCTTAAAAGTTTTTCTTTGTCATAAATACTGATGGGACAATACTTACAAATCTATTTTCATGATCATATATTTGCAGCCAGACATTGTCTTTGTGAAACTTCATGGGATTCCTTTTACTAAAGTTTTACTAAGAAGACTGGAGATTTTATTTTCAGGTATTCATTAAACTTTACTGCCCTAGAGAGGGAGGGAGACAAAACATAAGAGACTCTTAAAAACTGAGAACAAACTGAGGGTTGATGGGGGGTGGGAGGGAGGGGATAGTGGGTGATGGGTATTGAGGAGGACACCTGTTGGGATGAGCACTGGGTGTTGTATGGAAAACAATTTGACAATAAATTTCATATTAAAAAAAAGAAGCTTTCTGACAAAATAAATAAATAAATATAACTGAAATATTAAAAAAAAAAAAACCAAACCAAAAAAAACCCCTTACTTCTCTAAATGTGAACATCTGACCAGTGTCAGGATAAGGATCACCTTGGAAGTTGTTAGAAATACAGAATTCGGGGCCTTACACAACACATACTGAATCAGAATTTGTGTTTAAAAATGTACCTATGTAATTCCTATGCATATTAAAATTTGAGAAGTGCTACTTTAAAACATCATAATTCCATGATCCCCAAGCTTTCGAGATGTGTCTCTTCCAGCCAGGATGATGGACTAGATTACTATTTCCAAAATGGCAATAGGTGTTAGAAGAAAAATAGCATATTAGTTTCTTGTTTGCTGCTACCACAAATTACCTTAAAATTATTGGTTCACAATAAAATAAGATGCATTATTTTATAGCACTAGAGGTCTGAAGTTCAAAATGTGTCTCAGTGATCTAAAATCAAGGTTTCAACAAAGAAGATTCCTCCTGGACACTCAGGAAGAATACATTCCTGCATCTTCCAGATTCCAGAGGCTGACCTAATTTCTTGGCTCATGGCCACTTTATATCTTCAAAGCCAATAGTGTAGCATCTTCACATCTTTGTCTGACTCTGATGACTCTGCTTCCTTCTTTCACTTATAATGACCCTTTTGAATACTATGGTTCCATTAAATAATCCAAGATAATGTCCACATCTCAAGATTGGTTGATTAGCAACCTTAATTTCATCTGCAACCTTAATTTCCCTTTCCATAAAACATAATATAATCAAAGGTTCTGGGGGTTAGTGTGTTATTCATATTATGAAACTTTGAAAATGAGATACACTGTATAATAATCCCCAAATGTGTTTGGCCACATGACTCTTTTATTGACATTTCCTGGAAGAGAGGACTTTGGGACATATGGGCCAGAGCAAGGTGTACTCTTCCTTCCATTCTTTCCAAGCTTAACCTACACATAAGAGAGCCCTGGGATTGGAGATTTAGGACTAGGTTTTCCTTATTGGACCTTATCTCAAATTACTTTAATTGTAGGCAAATTACTTTGCTCTTCTGTTTCAATTCTGCTTGGTATATTGGGAAACGTACATTCTCATCTTGGACCAACCACTTATACTTTATATGGCCTTGATTTTAATCTCTCTAACTCCAAGTTCTGAGTTTTGGGAAATGTTAATAACATGGATCCTAGAGTCAAACATCCTGGGTCAGACTGCTGATGCTGTAGCCACGAGACCCAGAAAGGCATTTGACCTCTTTGTGTTTTAGCTAATGGCAAGATAGGATCAACCTCATAAAACTGTGAATTTATTTTTTCAACATACTTTTTAAAATGTTTATTCATTTTTGAGAGACAGAGAGAGAGAGAGAGAGAGAGAGAGAGAACACAAGTGGGGGAGGGGCAGAGAGAGAAGGGGACAGAGGATCTGAAGCGGTCTCCAGGCTGACAGCAGAGAGCTGTACATGGGGCTCGAACTCACAGACCGTGAGATTATGACCTGGGCCAAAGTCAGATGCTTAACCAAAGGAGCCCCCAGGCATCCCATAAATTGTGAATTTTAATTAGTTAATACATACAAGATACTTGCAAAGCCTAGCACACACCAAGTACTGAGTAAAAGTTTTGATGAGGGCTTTATTTTTTGGTTATTACTATTATCGTCATCACTATTATTAATAGAAAGTAAAGGTAAACAAGAAAGTCCTTTGCACGTAAATAAATAGTATGAGAAGGATAAGCCCTGTTCTTCATGGGAATGTTGGTTTAATGGATATGAAAGATTACTTTTGACTCTAAAAAATTTGAGGGAAATTCTAAGTTAAGATTTACTGTTAAATACAAACCAGGGAAAATAGTTTAGAGTGGCATTTGGTTGAATAAATAAGATTTAAGTTTAAAGGCTTTGGTACATTATATGGCAAGATACTTTTATCTGTGAGTAGTATTTCAGTTGAATATCTATACAGATCTAGCCTACTTGAGCCAAATCACTGAAAGATTCTTCCAAGTTCTACACATGGATTTGTACTGGCAGTTAAAAATTTCACAAAGAATTATTGACACACATAAAACACTTAAGCAGGGTTTTTTTTTTTCTAAAGAAATAAATGGGGTTCCTGACCTGGTATTTTATTTTTAAGTTCTAACAAAACCAACTTATATGAAAGCTGATTCCAGCAACATATTAATCAAACCAATTCAGAAGATTAGGTCTTGTAATTACAAGTGCTGTCTATACCTTTCTAAAATGACAGTTCAAATATAACTGGAACTACAGTGTCAATATCTTTCCTGAGAGAGGAAAACATAATCAGGAATCTTAATTTGTCTCTACTACAGCCTAATAACTCAATTAGGTTGTGGTAGAAAAATGAGCTTTGAAGGAAATTGAGAAAAACACACTAATTTCCCCAGGTTTAATTAGCTAAGTCAAAATCACAATACTCATAATCACAGATATACATAGTTACAAAATCCTGATTACCAAGGTATCTGAGTGGTTAGCTTCAGGAGTGAGGAGTGTGTGGCATATGGTGTCTGTGATATGTGGTGTGTGCTGTATATGCTGTGTGTTTGTGTGTGTGTGTTTGTGTGATGCATGTGTGTGTGAGATATGTGTACATGTGCTCTCTTTCGGATCTCACATCAGCACAGAGAAGCAATGCTAGCAGTCAAAATGGACATATATATTTAAAATATATCCACACTACATCACGTAATAGTATGGAATATGTCATCTCTTAGAATAGGGAGATCTAGTTTAGGAAAGGTTGGGGTAGGTGAATTTAAAAGTTTTGACTCTTTCTGCTTCTTTATTACAATCTAGATGTAATCAACTCTCAGTAGAGCACTGGCTAAGAATACTAGGGCAGGTTTTCATCTTCTAGCTCAGGCTTACTCTAAGTCATGATCATTGTTTTATCTGTTTATTATGATGTAATGGGACATTTGTGTTATAGAATTAAACCTAGTTTTTATTTTAGGTCTTGGGCAAATCACCTTCTTACCTTTTCTCCATTTATGAAGCAAAACAACTGTTTACCTGAGGGGAGTATTTAACCTGTTTGACTCTCAAAGTAAATAAGTTTTTAGCACCTGATTTCTCTACAGGACAAAGTTATTTTCAATAATAATCATGAAGTGAAATGAATGATAACAATAATGACAAAAATGAAAGTGGTAAAAATCTCATTATTGCATTTCACATGTATGTTCATGCTTGTAATAAAATTTTAAATAAATATACAAATAAAATTTGGTGGGTAGGAAAATAGAAAGAGATAAAGTTTGTTATTTTTTCCAAAATAGAGAAAAAGATTATACTTCCATATTGGTTGGCCCATTGTTGCAACAAATAGCATTACATTTTTGTTTGAAGGCTTTTACAATGACTTAATTTGTCAACTACTTTGTAAAAATTGATCTTTGCATATTGTATGTTCAGTGGACAACTTAGTCAGATTTGTCAATGTGTATTTGTTCAATCAAAGAACATTATTTTACTAATTTTATTTTTAAAAACTTTATTTTGTACAAGAAGTGATAGATACGCAATTTGGAAAAGTCTTGAAGATAAGCATAAGTTTGGCCAAAATTCATGAATTCCTATTTCATTATAAACTTCAGAAATTGCCATAGCATCCATGTCTATATTTCTTTATGAATGATTTTTCAAATGTCTCCACGTTTGGAAAAACTTCTGCTTCTTTGTCAACAAATTCATTTTAAATGTCTATTATATTTTGTAACATCTCAAGTTTTCTTTTTCAGCAAAATTAGATAAAATGGTGACTGATATCAATTACTGACATTAATCCACTGCTTTAGAACAATGAGCAGAATTGAAGTATTTATTGTTAATGTTTCTTCATCTTTGCAATCACTGTGATATCACTGGTTATTGCATATGCACTATGAATGCAAGAATATGCAGTACTGTAGGAATTGGAGGAATGAACTATGCCTGACGTGAGCTTGAATGACTTCTAGCAGTTACGAACTTACTTTTGAAGTAAGTGTGTGTAACTGAATCGGCATGTGTCAGAGGTCAGCTACATAATTTGGGTTTCTCAGTTCACTTACCTATTGAATGCAATATTTGTTAAAGGATAAGTCATAAGAAAAATGGTAGGAACTTTTGTGTGTGTGTGTGTGTGTGTGTGTGTGTGTGTGTCTAAAAGTCAACAGTAGCTAGATCAATTGTTTAGAACTTGGACCAGAATTCAGTAAACTTTGACCTGCAGGTCAATGGCCAGCTGCCTATTTGTATGAATATATTTTTTAAATGTCCAATTTTAAAATATATTGGCTAGAAGGGTACCTGGGTGGCTCAGTCGGTTGAGCATCCGACTTCAGCTCAGGTCATGATCTCACAGTTCGTGGGTCTGAGCCCCCCCTCGGGCTCTGTGCTGACAGCTCGGAGCCTGGAGCCTGCTTCAGATTCTGTGTCTCCCCCTCTCTGCCCCTTCCCTGCTTGCATTCTCTCTCTCTCTCTTTCTCTCTCTCTCACTCTCAAAAAATAAATAAAACTTTAAAAATAAAATAAAATATATCATCTAGGGAAGCTGGCTGATTTCCTGCTACAATAGAGTTGAGTAGCTATGACAGAGACCATACAGTTTGCAAAGTCTAAAGTATTTATCATCTGTCCTTTTGCAGAAGGAGTTTGCCGACTCTTGACATAGATCAACAAAAGGTTTTGAGGATAGTACTTATTTTTTTTTACTTGCCATTTTTTAGCATTGCTATCATATGGCTGTAATAAAAAGTAGATTACTTTTAGTTGTTTCTTTTTTTAAATTCCCACTATAGACGGTGTACCTCTTATTGTGTGACTCTTCCTACCACCCCATCTTGATATATCTCTGATTCAACATATAGTGTTTTTGTGTCATGTTACTGAATAAAGATTATACATGAGTACCAAATGGAGTCTAATACACAGTAAACCTTCTGTTATTATTAGTATGCTTTTCCTTTCAAGAGCACAACAGTATAATTTATACAGAGAGGTGGTCATACAGGTAGTAGAACTGGGAATAAAATGTATGGCATAGTATGCATATACTCACAACATCCATATAATCTCTTATACTCCAGAGGGCCAGGCTGGGCTGAGTGTATATACTAGGGCCTGCTGAAATTCCAGATGCCTCTACTTTGCAGATAGTAATTTGCCTTTTTTTTAAAATTGTTGTATGATATCAATTCCCTCTTGGTAAGACAACACTATGGGCTGAGAGGAAAGAGTTATTAATTCTGTATATATGTCTACATTTCTAATTAGCATCTTTCTTTATGGAATTTTCCTCTTCCCATTTACCTCTCAGAGTAATTCCCAAAGCGCAAGGGTGATTTTAATATAGGACCGCTTTTGGAGCCTAAATCCCTATGGTGTCTTTAGCAGGTAACATTAGTTGAATCCACACCATGTGTGAATATAGCATATCCTCTAGATGTGTGTTCCTTTGGTTCCTTTTAAGACACAACATGGTCAAAAAGGTAGCAACCCAGATCTGATCCTAACCTCTAATTAAGGTATTTGAATGAGACCACATGTGTACCTTCCCCTCTAGGGACGGTAATTTGCTAGAGCTAGCTTAATGCTCAGAACTCACATAATCACCAAGGTGATTGCTTGGTCCAACCTAAGCAATAAGATCCATATTCACTGTTGCAAGATTACATGTGTTTTAGTATTTTGCAAGGAACATTGAACATTCGGTTTATTAGACTGTATTTTGTGTAGTCACATTTCAAGATGTAATTTGGCATTTGTTGGGCCAGTGATAATTCCAAGGATCATGCCACAGCACATTTCTCACTTTGGGTAGAAATTATGTGATGTCAACAAATATTTGTTCTCCATCATTTTTTCTTATAGGTGTTACTCTTCTACCAGCCTGAAACTCAGTTTATCAGAAGCAATTGGTTTACAGGCCCAGCTACTTCAAAAGCATTGGTTTTACATTTATGTGTGGCACATAGTCCTCTTGTTAATTTTTTATTTATTTTACTCAGGTTCAATAACCCTTTGAAAATATGCGTGAACAAAAGTGAAAATGATGCTTTATATTTGTTGTCTGTTTTTTCTCTTTGTTTTGTCACCCAAAGCATAAAGTCTTGTAAAGTGGTCATATTTTATTTAATCATTCCTGTCTCTGTTTAGGATTTGAGGATATCTGTATACATGCCTTTATTTTCTCTTCTTTCAAGACTTACAAATGGTTGACCAAATTTATACTGAGGTCATTAAAGGTGTGATTTATTTATTTCTCTTTTGAATATACTTGGTGTTTGAGAATGAAAAATTTTTCATTGCTTTTATCAAATCACAATAAAAATGATTGTCACAAAAGAAAAGTATATTTGCAAATATGGTAAGAAAAAAAACATTTCATTTTGGTTTAATACCAACAGTACCTTCCTGGAACAGAACCTTGTCTTTATCAGGTGCAGTTTTGGGTAAATCACTTGTGAGCTGATTGTAGAAGAATCAGTTTCCTGATATCTAGAGAGAGAGATTATACTCCTTCTAAAGCTAGCATGGTTGATGCTGTGGAAGGAGGTAATTTTTTTTTTCAGAAAAATCCTGTCAGTAGGCTCTTATCTTATTTGCAAATGATACACAAATATTACTGGAGGATAAATTCTTCAAACTTTTAAGTGACCTAAGACCTCAGAAAGTATTGAATTTTCAAACTTGTGGCCCATTTTGCAGTATGACCTTTTGGGGGAATTTTCTAAAGAAAACTCAAAGGGAACAAGACTTCTCCAAGGGGAGACCACTAAATAAATTGAAAGATGAAGGAATCTACTTGTTCTACCAAGACACTTGGGAAACTCAGTGAACTCATTGCTCCTTACTGTCAACAGTAGAATTGATCTCCTGGGCCTTGGAAAGCATTTATGCAAAGCTACCTGCCTTGGTCACCTAAGATGAAGACTGTGCTGTTAACCAGCGTCTTCCTTTACCTCTTATGATTAAAGAAGTGTCAGCTGACATAAAGCCTTAAATACTACACTTCTTAGGAGAAGAAATATTTTTTTTCTGCACTTTCTGAAAAATGGTGAGGGTGACACATTGCTAAAGCCATTAAACGTCAGATTGAGTTTGTTTCCACTTCTTTGGGTTGTACAGAAACACAAATAAATAGCAAGAATTATTTAACAGTGATAAATGCTCAAATACTTTGAAAATGTATTTTATTGATATGTTTACTCTTCCAAGTCTTAAAAAAAAGGCTAACAGTTTACTGTAGTACTGATATATCTTAGCAAAGACACTAAGGGAAAGAGGGAAGAGAGCTGCAGAAAAAGATGCTGAAAAATAGCACAATTCTTCAACTTCAATTTATCTTTTAGCATGTAGAGGTCACTATTTTAATGATAGCTAATCATATTATATAATTTTAATTTTGTTATCCAGTGTGGCAAACTGTTATCCAAGTTGATAGGGTTAATCATATAAAAGTGATGTTTTCTTTATATTTCTTTACAAAGTTGAATTATGTGTATTTAAACATTTCATCACCCGTCAAGAACAAGCCTAGAGATATGTGTACAAATTATTCATTTTCTATTGACAGGATGAGGCTCAATTATTTTTTTATCCTCTAAGAATATACAAAAGACATATAGTGGTTTGTTTGAAGGTTTTAAGTTGTTTGAAGATGTTGAGTTGAAATATCTGGCACTGATTCATTAAATGAAGAGACACTGTTATAAATGAGTTAAAAAATGTTCACTATTCAGGAGAGTTTGGAATTATAAGCATTCCATTTATTCTGTTTTATCTATTCATTGAGATAAATGTGATAGAGAAGAGAGTAAGAGACTAGAGGTGGAGGAAATGTCATCAGAATCCTTGAGAGCTAGTAGGGAAATAGCTCTGGATTAGGGTCAGGTATTCTCAATTTTTTTTACCGGTACTGTATATAACTGTATAATATTGTGCAAATCAGCTTCATTCTCAAGCTCCTGTTCCCTTGTCTATAAAAGGGACCAGTACTCCCAACTGTCCCTACATCTTGTAGTACTTGGTGGTATTCAAATAAGCATAGATGAGCTGAAAAAGGACCAAGAAAAAGAATCATTATAGGGGAAAGACAGTAATCAATTAGTGAAATAACCAGTGAAGAATGACAAAAATCACTTATTAATTTCTTTGTGGAAGATAACAGTATGGAAATGTTTTTTTTTTTTTAATTACTGTAGTATAGTACTGCAACAGCACTGTACACACACGTTACTGGAGAATTCACAAATCTAAGAGTATATTTTTAGAACCACTGCCCTAGGAATATACAGAAATTGTGTGTGTGTGTGTGTGTGTGTGTGTGTGTGTGTGTGCGCATGTGTGCCTTCCCTAAATAAGAATTCTCTGGATGGATTTCCCACACAGACATGATATCCCATTATCTCCTTATTTTCAAGATATAAAATGAATCATAAAATTGGCCTGGCCTATTGCTTCATTTCGAGCCCACACATCCAAGGTAGAAGAGAATAAATGCAAACAGAAGTTGAGTAATATCAGTCATATTTTAGACTCATGAGTTGACCTCCTTTTTATTGTCCAGGGATCCATAGTGGGACATCCTTACAAAGCTGCTGCTTGGAGACAAGTGACAATTGATTCTGACTGCCGAGGCTGCTAAAGCCGCAGGGAAAACCAGTCACTGTAAAAAGTCAGCCAATTTCATAGATCTTTTTCGGGGAAAGGAACAGCTTGTCTTCCAAAGGCTTCCTGAATCAGACCAGTTTCTTGATTAACCCACTCACGACCTGCCAAGACACCAGCTGTTGAGAAAAACTTGATGTTCCGTATTGGGATTTTGGTTGTGAGCTAAACTCGGAGCATTCTCAGAAGCCAGCACAGTTTTGAAAAAGCATTAGGAAGAAAATTTGTCTTATTAGTATGTATCCCCATGTGAATGAGTAGCATGTTTGTCTTTTGTTTTGATTTCTATATCACCAGCAACTAAAAGAGTGCTCAAGTCATGGCAGATGCTTAGTAAATATATTTTTTAATAGAGTGGATGAATGCATGGTTGTAAAAATGGCAAAGAAAGCAACTCACAGTGTAACATCACCAGCTGGAAGAGTATTAAATCAGGAATCAAAAAGCTTAGTTGCCGAGCTTCAGCTCTGGTACTCAATGGGTTGGTCACTTCGCGTTTCTCAACCATTTTCTTTTTTAAATTATTATGCAGCTTTATTTTTATTTTTTTCATATAATTTATTGTCAACTTAGCTAACACACAGTGTATACAGTGTATTCTTGGTTTCAAAAGTAGATTCTCATGATTCATCACTTACATACAATACCCAGTGTTCATCCCAACAAGTACCCTCCTCAATCCCTAACACCTATTTTCCCCTCTTCTCCCCCTCCTCCCCAATCAACCCTCAATTTGTGCTCTGTATTTAAATGTCTCTTATAGGTTTGCCTCCCTATCTTTTTGAAACTATTTTTCCCCTTCCCTTCCCCTATGGTCTTCTGTTAAGTTTCTCAAGCTCCACATATGAGTGAAAACATATGTGGAATACATATGTCTTTCTCTGACTGACTTACTTCACTTAGCATAATACCCTCCAGTTCCATCCACGTGGTTGCAAGTGGCAAGATTTCATTCTTTCTTATTGCCAAGAAGTATTCCATTGTATATATAAACCACATCTTCTTTATCCATTCATCAATGGGTGGACATTGGGCTCTTTCCATGATTTGGCTATTGTTGAAAGCGCTGCTATAAACAATGGGCTACTATGAATCAGCACTCCTGTATCCTTTGGATAAATTCCTAGTAGTGCTATTGCTGTGTTGTAGGGTAGTTCTATTTTTAATTTTTTGAGGAACCTCCACACTGTTTCCCAGAGGGGCTGCACCAGTGTGCATTCCCACCAAAAGTGCAATAGGGCTCCCATTTCTCCACATCCTCGTCAGCATCTATTGTTTTCTGAGTTGTTCATTTTAGCCACTCTGACTGGTGTGAGGGGTATCTCAGTGTGGTTTTGATTTGTATTTCCCTGATTATGAGTGATGTTGAGCATCTTTTCATGTGTCTGTTGGCCATCTGGATGTCTTCTTTGGAACAGTGTCGATTCATGTCTTTTGCCAATTTCTCCACTGGATTATTTGTTTTTCAGGTGTTGAGTTTGGTAAGTTCTTTATAGGTTTTTGGGACTAACTCTTTATCTGATATGTCATTTGTAAATATCTTCTCTAATTCTATTGGTTGCCTTTTAGTTTTGTTGATTGTTTCCTTAGCAGTGCAGAAGCTTTGTATCTTGATGGGGTCCCAATATCTTATTTTTGCTTTTATTTCTCTTGCCTTCGGAAACATGTTGCATAAGAAGGTGCTGTGGCTGAGGTCAAAGCGGTTGTTGCCTATTTTCTCCTCTAGGGTTTTGATGGTTTTCTGTCTCACATTTAGGTCTTTCATCCATTTTAAGTTTATTTTTGTGTATGGTGTAAGACAGTGGTCCAGTTTCATTTTTCTGCATGTTGCTGTCCACTTCTCTCAGCACCATTTGCTGAAGACTGTCTTTTTTTCCATTGGATACTCTTTCCTGCTGTGTCAAAGATTAGTTGGCCATACATTGTGGGTCCAATTCTGGGTTCTCTATCCCATTGCTCGATGTGTCTGTTTTTGTGCCAGTACCATACTCTCTTGATGATTATAGCTTTGTAGTAGAGACTAAAGTCCAGGATTGTGATGCCTCCCGCTTTGGTTTTCTTTTTCAACATTACTTTGGCTATTTGGGGTCTTTTGTGGTTCCATATAAATTTTAGGATTATTTGTTATGGATTTGAGAAGAATGTGGTGCTTTTGATTGGGATTGAATTGAATGTGTAGATTGTTTTCGGTAGTATTGACATTTTAACAATGTTTGTTCTTCCAATCCATGACCATGGAATGTTTTTCCATTTCTTTGTGTCTTCTTCAATTTCTTTCATAAGTTTTCTATAGTTTTCAGCATATAGATATTTTACATCTATGGTTAAGTTTATTATTAGGTGTTTTATGGTTCTCGGTGCATTTGTAAATGGGATAGATTTCTTGATTTTTCTTTCTGTTGCTTCATTATTGGTGTGTAGAAATGCAACCGATTTATGTACATTGATTTTGTATTCTGCAACTTTGCTGAATTCATGAATCAGTTCTACCAGCTTTTTTGTGGAGTCTTTCAGGTTTTCCATGTAGAGTATCATGTCATCTGCTAAAAGTGACAGTTTGACCTCTTCTTTGCCAATTTGGATGCCTTTTATTTCATTTTGTTGTCTGACTGCTGATGCTAGAACTTCCAACACTATGTTTAGCAGCAGTGGTGAGAGTGGACATCTCTCTCACATTCCTGATCTCAGGGGGAAAGCTCTCAGTTTTTCCCCATTGAGGATGATATTAGCTGTGGGCTTTTCATATAGGGCTTTTATGATGTTAAGGTATGTTCCTTCTATCCCAACTTTCTTTAGGTTTTTGTTGTTATTGTTGTTGTTGTTGTTGTTGTTGTTGTTGTTAAATGCTTTTTCTGTATCTATGGACAGGATCATTATGGTTCTTACCCTTTCTTCTATTAATGTGATGTATCACATTGATTGATTTGTGAATATTGAACCAGTCCTGCAGCCCAGGAATGAATCCCACTTGATCATGGTGAATAATTCTTTTAATATACTGGTGAATTCTATTTGCTAGTATATTGTTGAGAATTTTTGCATCCATGTTCATCAGGGATATTGGCCTGTAATTCTCCTCTTTTCGGATCTCTGTATGGTTTGGGAATCAAGGTAATGCTGGCTTCGTAAAATGAGTCGGGAAGCTTTCCTTCTGTTTCTATTTTTTTGGAATAGCTTGAGAAGGATAGGTATTAACTCTGCTTTAAATGTCTGGTTGAATTCCCCTGGGAAACCATCTGACCCAGGACTCTTATTTTTTGGGAGATTTTTGATAACTGATTCAATTTCTTCCAGGGTCTGTTTCTTCCAGGTTGTCCAGTTTGTCGGCATACAATTTTTCATGGTATTTTCTAATAATTGTTTATATATCCCTGTTGTTGGTTGTGATCTTTCCTCTTTCATTCATGATTTTTATTTCTTTGGGTTCTCTCTGTTTTCTTTTTGAGAAGTCTGGCTAGGGTTTTCATCAATTTTGTTTATTTTTTTCAAAAACCAGCTGTTAGATTCATTGATTTGTTCTACTGTTGTTTTTTTTCGATTCTATATTTTTTATTTCTATTCTAATCTTGATTATTTCTCTTCTTCTGATGCCTTTAGAGTTTCTTTGTTGTTCCATATATATATATATATATATATATATATATATATATATATATATATATATGAATTGACCAAGAATAAAATCATAAAATGCAAAACCACTGGACTGATATCTGATGGTGCCTTGGAACCGGTGGTTGTGCTGGTCTGGAGGAGGGGCTGTCTGGTTCAGTCAGTGCGAATCTTGCTCTGGTAGATGTGCAGTTACCAGATGCAGAAGGGCATGATTTGGTGTAGGCAGTCCCGCCTCCCATTGTCCCTTCCCTGAAGCCCCACCTTATTGGTGATAGGGAGAAAAATGGTTACATCCTAGTCTTTCCCCACCAGATCAGGTGTCCCAAACCACTTTGTTCAGTCAGTCCTCACAGTGCCATGCAGGTGCAAGTGGGCCAGTTTGTTCCACTGTACAGTCTCTTGTGCCTCCCAGGCGCTTGGCTGGGATTCAAACCTTGATGACTTAAAGGGTCCTACTCTGTGCACACAGGTTCCAGGATAGTGCCACTCCACCCAGCCAGCCAACAAAGGGCCTCTGGCTGGCAGGTGCCTTCAAAGTCTTTTGTCCTTGGAGGCTATATTTCTTCTTCCCACAGCACTCAAGGGAGAGGATTGCTCTCTCCGCTTGAGCCTCTAAGCTGGCTACAGAGCCCAGAGCTGGCTCTCTCCTCCCCAGACATGCGAACAGGGCAGCAGGCCCCAGTCTGGAGAAAGCCCGGCAATCCTAGAATGAGATGGAAATTGGTTCTTTCTCCATTTTTTCCATTCCCCGATCTGTGGTTTTTCTCTTGTCCTACACTTCCATAGCCTCTCTTTCTCTTCCTTTTGTCTCTCTGCAGAAGGGGATCCCTCTCCTCCAAGTCTGCGCTCCCCATTTTATCTCTCCCATTTTCAGTCATGCACCTATGGCCCACCAAGTTGTCCCTGTGGGCCCCTAGAGATGTTTTTGTCACTATGTAGCCCAGATTCTTGCAATTCTAAGTCTTCTAGCCTCAATACTTGCTATGTTTGAGAGACAAGGGAACTTCAGGTCCCCCTACTTCTCCAGCATGTTGACTCCTCTCTCTCCACCATTTTCACCATCTTTACAACAGGAGGATTGTGCGAAGTGTTATTTCAGCTCTTAGGTTCTAAGATCAAGTCAGCTAGAATATACATGGTTCTGCTCAAGATTGCTTCAAGCTTCAAAGTCTTCCAAAATATGATGCAAATTCTTCTCAGGAAAAATGACACCACTGAAATTCCTAAACACGTTTAACTGAGAATTGCAGTCTGACATTTCTAGGCCAAGAGATGTGATGGAGTAACCTTGTATGAGTATGTGCAACAGTGCATGAGCTCTGCTCTTTCCTCATTGGCAGGGTATAAGCAGAACATTTCTTGCCCAAACCTCTAGTTTCTTGTTACGAAGTCTTCCATACAAGCCCAGCCCCATCTGTCTAACTACTGCATTTTATTATATTTTGCTGCAGGTAAGCTCATCTCTCCGTGCTCCCCAAAATGTTATTTATATTCTGGTATCTGAGCATTTTCTTGGCATGTTAATCTGTCGTGGCTTCCTGCCTTCCTCCTTTCCTTCCTCTCCCTTCTCAATCCAGAAAAGGACAAGGATATGTCAAAGATTAAATAGAAACAAATAGAGAGTTGTTGGCTAAGAAAAACAAGAACCCTTAAGTCCTAACTCCCAGGCTTCCAACAAATATGCCTCCATCACCAAAATCCTTGCTCCCCCCTCCTTCAATCCTAGGTACTGTTTCTAATTTCCATGTTACTCCTTACTCTTTCGCTTTGTCTACCTCTCCTACCCAACTGTCTTGTCCACAAATACATGGAGGTGCCAATCAGTCCCTTTTCCCCAGCTTCTCTATGCAGTGGTGATCCCTGGTATCTCTTCTGCTTTTTATACTTCCTTGAAATTCTTTCACTGTCAGGAATTTTCTACCCCTTCTTTATAGGTGTAGAACTTTTGGATGGCAAGGATAAAATAGGAATATGTTCAATTGCAAATAACATAAAATTGACTGTTGGTAATTTAAATTAAAAGGTGGTTTGTTTTCTCCCATATCAGGAAGTCAATAAGTAAGTGGTTACTGACATTTCTTCTGCTCAGTGGTACATGACTTCAGGAATTCTGGTTCTGTCTTTCTGTTTTCTCCTTTTTAGTGTGTTGGTTTTCATCATTTTTCCTGTGTCCCAGTAATACCAAAAGGACAATAAAAACTCCAGACATAACATCCAGAATGCTGGAGGAAGGGCAAGGTCTCTCCCTCTCTCTCTTTCACCCTCTCACTCCCTCCTGCCCTACAGCACCCCCGCCCCAGTTTTAGTTTTCCAGAACTGTCCCCAGAAAATTTATGTCTGTTTGATGACTAACAGGGTCATTCCTACTTGTAAAAGATGCTGGAGATTTGAAAACAGAAATGGCCCCTTTGGTGGTGATCAATGATGGGTTGTTGCTTGGGAATGGAGGGCTCACTTCCCTTAGCACCAGGTATCTATCTGCAAATAAAAAAAGGGGTAATGGAGAGTTGGACAATTTTATCCAATATGACCTTTCCAGTTTGATCTCTCTCTTCTCTTCATTATGTATTTTTCCACTGACACCCTCCACAGATGTGCTACAACCCATCTAAGACTAAAGTTCTTTCATAAAGCCTTTGGTGATTTATCTAACAAGATGTATTATGTCTACCCTTTTTAAAATTTTTTTGCTTATACAACATTTATCCTACTCTTCTCTCAATTGTGAAGTATATGAAAACAAGAGTGTTGTGTTATCACTTAGCATGAAGAATAAGAAGACAAAAATCCTATATTTCCCTGCCATTAAATTTATGATCTGGGGGTGAGTTACTTAACTTAAGAATGCCTCTGTTTCTTCCTGTCCAAATGAGGATGTTAGCACACCTGCCTTATAGGGCTGTATGACAATGGACTGTGTCAATGACATAAAGCACTTAGAATGGTATCTGGCGCATAGACAGAACTCAGAAATTGGCAATCCTTCTACTATAGTTAAACCCTCTGGACCTCAGTTTCCCCATTCAGAATGGGGAATTAGATAAGGTTATTTCTCAGGCTCCTTCTGCTTTCATATAGTATTTCTTTAACAAATCCTAGAGAAACTTTCACGTAAGAGTCTCAATATTTACAAAATTGAATCGGCATATCTAAATAATAGAGCAGATCATCAGTACAACTGTACAATGTATAACTTCTGATAGGATAGAGCTACAAACTTTAAAAGGTTTCCTATTGCTTCTGCTTATTCGATGAAAAACCATCCATTCTCATTAAGAGAGAAAAGTATTTTTAATGGAAACAGTTTGTGGTGTAACTCCTGAGGTTCTTCTTGCTGTTACAGGTTGCTAGCTACCATGGGCAGACAGAAAACTGACCAGTTTTTAGCTTCAAATTGAGAAGCTGATTGATTTCTGAGACTCTGAAATTCTTTCTATTACCTCAGTGGCTTGTATCTCCCTCCTCCAGCCACTGCCAGTGGGCTTTCTTAATCAAAACTGACATGTCATGAATGGCGTTATCCTATCTGTGTTATGCCCCTTCTTTTGCAACATTTATGATGATACTGCTCAATTTTTCCTTTATGCTTACTCCCCACAGAAGTGAAAATTAATTTGGCAGTTGCAATGACAACCTGCACCATGAAACTCCATTTAGCTTTCATATGCATATGAAATGCCCCTCAAAAGTGAGATTCTTAAGGTTTTGATAGGTTGCTCATATACCTTGGTGACCAAATAACAGCAGAAATGCAACAGCAGGCAAGTTGAATCCACTGTGAAGAAGGTCTAAGCTGAAACACAAACCAGAGAGAGAACTTTAGCGTTGAATAGGGCAGCAGTTTAGGATGGAAATATGGATATGTGTCAGAGGAGAATGTAGTGTACTGAGTTATCCACCATTATTGAGAAATAAGCTAACTGATACCAGGACACCTCGAGTGTGTGTGGGCATGTATGTGTTTGTATGTAGACCATTCCATTCCTTGCTGGAATAGAACTAAGGTTTCTTGCATTACTTTCCACAGTGACACATTTCTAGCCTAATACACTTTGGACTGAATGCTTGAGGCGAAGTCATCTATGTACAATACACATAGATTTTTCAACCTACTACATTCCCTTATGGAGGTGAGGCAAATGAACTGTCTTTTAAAGAGGTACCACTCAAGCCTTCCAAGAGCAGAAGATCAAAACAGCTTGTTTATTTCTCATCCTTTGTTTTCCAATCTTCTTTCTTTTTTAAGATTTTAGTTTTATGAGCATGTTCATTCCCATTAACATGTTAATAGCCAATTTCACTCTTCTGTTGTGTTGTTTGATTTTGCACACCTGTGAGCAGTTCTCTTTGAGAGGGGGCGACCATCTCATTTTTGTAATCACAAAACTCCATGCATGGATTCCTCCAGTGTGCACTGGGTGAGCCCTAAATCCGTGAGTGCAGACCGCCCCTCCACTAATCACATCGCCAAATGGAGTTTGCTCTAATTTGCTTAATCACTCAGCTGTAATTGAATCCTGATTGGAGGCTGGGTTTCCATCCAGAATTATTCCCCTTCTCCTGCTGAGAAGGTGGTAAAGTAGCCATTTCTTCTCCCCAGCAGCCCCAGGACAGTTTGCATATGGTTTCATTTCTCCCTACTCCATGATGTTTTCCAGAGTTGGAGGAATTACGGCATGGAGATTGTAGTCCCCATTCTCAGGGATATTTCTCCTGTTGTTCTCTCTCTCTGCATCGTTGTAAACCTTATAACCATGTATAATGATCCATCTCTTCCTTCCTTCTCCGTATCTCACCCTCCTAAGAGCTCTCTACAAAAAGTTTGACTAAAATATGTATGTAAATATGGTACTTCCACCTGAGCTGGGTACAGTCAGTTTGGAGAGCCCAAGTGAATACTTCTGAAAATATGCTCCCATGGCCACCTGCATACATATCAGTTAGAACAATGGTCTCCAAGTGTGGTCCTTAGACCAGCAACACAGAATCCCTTGGGAAGTTGTTAGAAATGCAAATTCACAAGCTTTACTAATCCCACTGAGCGAGATTCTCTTGAGGTGGGGCCAGAAATGAGTATTTTATCAAGTCCTCCCAGTGAACTAATACCTAAGGATTATTGTTAGAAATTCAGATTCCTGGGCCTGCTTTACTGCTGACTAAATAAGCATTCATTGGAGGTAAGATCTGGGCTAGGTAGATTACCTAAGTAGATGATAGGTAGGTAGATAGAAGTATACATATATATGCATACACAAATGTAAACTTTTAAAAATTATTCTAGATTTATAGAGGAGTTACAAATATAGAATTCCCATATACCCTTCTCCAGGTTACCCCAAATGTTATTATCTTAAACAGCCAGTATGCATGTATCAAAACTGAGAAATTAACAATGGAAAAATACTACTTCAATACAGGTTTTATTCAGATTCCACTAGTTTTTACATGAGTGTCCTTCTGTTCCAGGATCCAATCCGGTTTTCAGTTTCTCAGTCTGACTTCTTGACCTTTACAGTTTCAAAGAGCCCACGTCAGGTATTTTGTAGAATGTCCTTCACTTTGGATTTTTATAATATTTTCTCATGATTAGATGAAGGTTATGGATTTAGGGGAAGAATGAAACACAAATGGGGTGCCCTTAACATCACATCCTATCAGAGGGCACATGAAATCCACATGACTTATCAGTAATGATGTTCACTTAGTGATCCAGTTAAAGCAGTGTCTGCCAGGTTTCTCCACTCCTAAGTTACGCTTTCTCCTTTTATATATTCTTTAGAAGCAAGTCACTAAGTACAGCCTTAACTCAAAGGAATAGTGTCAAAGAAGTTATAGGCATGTGTTCAGACCACTAGAGTAATTAGTAAATATTTTGAGGGAAATGCTTTTAAGCTGTATAAATGTTCAGTGTCTCATAGTTTCCCACACTAACTTTAGCATCTATCAGTGACTCTGATGTGCAACAATTATTACTATAATGTTCTAATGGTGATATTACATTTCTCTCATTCCTTCTACATTTATTACTTGGAATTGTTCTGTACAGAAAATTCATTCCTTCTTTCTTATTTACTTATTTAGTCTTTTTTTATTTCAGTATTGGTTTGTAAGTGTGTACTGTAGTCTTTGGATAATTATTTAATACCATTGTTCCTTATTTTGTTAATATTGTTCGAGCTTTGATCACTGGGCACATTTTTAGGTTGCTTTTGTGTCCTGTTGACGTAACCCCATATTTTTTTTTGCCTTTGTGTATTTCTTAATTCCTGACTACAGCCTCATTTTGTATGTGCCCTGCCCCAGCCTTAGAATCAGCCATCTCTTCAAAGAGTTCTGTTTCTTTTTTCTGAAAGATGATATTTCCAAACCAACACCTGTGTAGTAAGAGGGCTGTTTGCTCTGGTATGTCATTGCTTCGAGGCTTTCTCAGTGGATGGTGCTAGGATACATATGTATGTATACTAACCCATGTATACAAGCATATCTCTCCCTCTCTAAAACATGAGTTTATGCTGATATTTCTGACCCTTTCTGGCATCACATGGTTCATTCTAGCCTGCCTTTTCTGCTTATGCATAAATTCTTCAACAGTGTAAAACCTATCTATAACTATCTATAATTAATTTACTGTTTATAATATCTATAAATTATCTATAATTAATTTACTGTTTTGTTCAACCCAACTCAAATATGGACAGCAGTTCCAGAATTGCTAACTCATATCCCTGTGAAAACTACACAAATCAGAGTACCATTTTATATTCAGTTCTTTTACTCTAGCTTTAGACTTTCCAGTCAAAGTGCAGTTTTTAAAAGTTGTTTCTTTAGATCAACTCATTTTTTACACATCTCCATCAGTAAAATTGCCTCAGATATTAGTAATGCCATTAGATTAATTTGTCACAGTTGCATTCCATTCTAGGATTCCCTGATAAAACCTGATCTTTTAAATTTTGCATTATTGTGGTGTGTTGCTCTTAGGGTTTTGACAAGTGTGTGGAATCATGTGTCTCCCACCACAGTACCATCAGAACATTTCCATTACCCCCAAATTCCCTTGTGGGCTCCCTTTGTACTCAACACCTCCTCTCAACCCTTGGCATCCATGGATCTGTTTTCCACCCCTACAGTTTTGCTTTCTCTGGAATGCAATATGAACAGAATTATACAATATGTAGTCTTTTCAGTTTGGCTTCTTTGACTTAGAAAAATGCTTTTAAAATTTATTCATGCTCATCCACGAATCAGCAGTTCCTTTTTGTTACTGAGCAGGATTCAGTTGTATGGATGTACCAGTTTGTTGATCTATTCACCAGTTGACAGATGTCTTAGTTGTTTCTAGTTTTAGTGATTACGAATATAGTGGCTGTAAACATTTGTGTGCACATTTGTGTGAGCACAAGCTTTTAATTCATCTGGATAAATCCCTAGGATTGGAACTGACTGCTGCTTGATAGGTCACCTCTACATTTAACATTTTGTGATGTCAAACTGGTTTCCAAAGTGGCTGTACCATTGTACATTCGTGCCAACAATGAGCAGACATTCCTATGCTTTGCATCTTCTCCAGAATTTGATATTGCTGGATTTTTTGAAAACTGTTTTAATAGGTATTGTAGCATTATATCATTGTGTTTTCAATTAGCATTTCCCTAATAACTGATCTTTTCCTGTGATTATTTACCATCTATTTTGTGTGTGTGCCTATGCAGATTTTATGCCCATTTTGAGTCTTCTTTTTTTATTGCTGAGTTTCAGTACTTTATGTATTGTAGATATAAATCCTTTGTAAGATATATGATTATCTCCCAGTCTCCAGCTTGAGCTGTCATTTTCTTAATACTGTCTTTCATAGGACAAAAGTTTTAAGGTTGCATAAAATTTGATTTATCAATTTTGGTCTTTACAGTTTGGGGTTTTACTGTCATACCCGAAAACTCTTTGCAAAACCTAAGGTCATTACAGATTTCCCTTTGTCTCAGTCTGAAAGTTTTTTTAGTTTCATATTTTAGACTTAGGTCTATCATCCATTTGAAGTTAATTTTTAAAGTTTATTTATTTACTTATTTTGAGATAGAAAGTGCACACACCACTGAGCAGGGGAGGGGCAGAGAGAGGGAGGAAGAGAGAAAATCCCAAGAAGACTCTGTGCTGTAAGCACAGAGCCCAACATGGGGCCAGAACTCATGAAACTGTGAGATCATGACCTGAACCAAAATCAAGAGTTGGATGCTTAATCAACTGAGCCATCCAGGTGCCCCTAAAGTTAATTTTTATATGAAGTATGAAGTGTATGTCGAGTCATTATTTCTGTGCATGAATATCTTTTTGTTTCAGCATCATTTGCTTAAAAGAGTAACTTTCTCCACTGCTTGCCTTCGCATCTTTGCCAACAATCACTTGACTGTATTTGTATTGATCTGTTTCTGGACCTCTTTTCTGTTCCACTGATCTAAGTGTCTGTTCTTTTTCCAACCCCTCACCATCTTGATTACTGTAGCTTGGGATTGATAGTAAGTCTTGAATTTGGAAAGTTCACCAGTTTTGTTCCTCTTTTTCAGTTGTTTTGACTATTCTAGTTCCTTTGACTTTCTGTATAACTGTTAGAATTAGCTATTGATATATACAGTGAAACCTTGGATTGAGAGTAACTTGTTCTACAAGTGTTCTGCAAGACAAGCACACATTTCTAATAAATTTTAACTTGATAAATGGGCGGTGTCTTGTAATATGAGTAGCATGTGATGCCAAATGTCACATGATCACAACTGAGCCAATGGTTCTTGAAATTCGCTTTGATATACAAGTGTTTTGGACTAAAAGCATGCTTCAGGAATGAATTATGCTCACAAACCAAGGTTTTACTGTATTTTAAAAGGTTGCTGAGATTTTGAATAAAATTGCAATGAATCTATAGATAAAATTGGGGAGAGTTTATTTAATTTTTTTTAATTCTTTCAGCCATGTTTCATCATTTTCAGAATATAGCTCCTGTACATATTTTTTTTTAGATTTATACATAAGCACCACGTTTTTTATTATATTGTTAATGACATTATTTTAGTTTAAAATTATAATTGTTCATTGCTGATCTGTATATATATGACCTTTGTATTTTGAATTTCTGTCCCACAACTTAGCTTAACTCACCTTTTAGTTCTAGAAGATTCTACCTAGACAGTTATGTCATCTGCAAATAGAGACAATTTTAGTTTTTCATTTACAAACTGTATGCCTTTTGTTTCTTTTCTTTTTTCCCCATTTATTTCTCTGACAAGGACATCCAGTTCAATGTTGAATAAGAGTGTTAAGAGAAGAAAAAGTTGCCTTGTAATTTCTTACTATTAAGCATGATGCTTGTTGTAGGCCTTTAGTAGATGCCTGTTATTAGTCAGGAAGTTCTCATCTGATCGTAGTTTTATCATGAATGTATATTGAATTTTGTTTGGTGCTTTTTCCACATATATGAAGGTGATCATATATGGTTTATCTTATTTAATCTGATCATATATAAATTATAATACTTGATTTTCAAATAATGAATCAGCATTACAATCCTTGGATGAAATCCACTTGTTTATGATATATTACTATTTTTTATAAATTGCTGGATTTATTTGTTTAGTAGTTTTTTTAGAAGTTTTGCAAGTATGTTCATGGATGGTATTAGTCTTTTTAAAAATGATATCTTCATCTGGTTTGGGTATGAGGATAATACTGACCTTATGAAATGAGTTATTTTCTCTCCTCTTCTCTCTTCAGTAAAAGAGTGTATAGATCATGTTTTATTTCTTCCTTAACTGTTTGGTAGACTTTATCAATGAAACTATGTGAGGCGGGATCTTTCTTTTTTGGAAGTTTGTGTGTGTGTGTGTATGAATTTGGTATCTTTAATATATTTAGAACTATTCAGATTATATATCCCACATTCAGTTTTGATAGTTTGTGTCTTTCAAGGAAGTCATCCATTTCATTTAATTTGATAAATTTATTGGCAAAAGTATATTGTTTATAATATTCCCTTACTACCTTTTGCTACCTGTGGGATCAATCAGTAAGGTTAGCCCCTCTTTTATTCCTGATATGAATAATTTTTGACTTATTTCTTTTGGTCAGCTTTGACTAGAGATTTACCAATTTTATGAATGTTCCCAAATAAGCAGATTTTTTTTTGTTGTTTTTTAAAATTTTCTCTTTTTTTTTTCTGATTTCAGTTTAATTGATTTTGCTCTTTTATTAGGTCTTTCTGCTTTTTTGGGGGGACAGTTATTTAGCCATTTCCCACCTTATTCCTTAAAAAGAGGCTTCAGTTGCTATTTTCAATATTTGCTCTTTTCTCACATAAGCATTTGATGATTACAAATTTTCTCCTAAATACCACTTTAGTTGAAATCTATACATTTTGATATGTTCTACTTTTATTTTCATTTAGTTTTAAATATTTTAAAACGTCACTTGACATTTCCTCTTTGACCCATGGGTTATTTAGAAGTGTGTTGTTTAATTTCCAAGTGTTATTGATTTCTAGTTTAATTCTGTTAGGTCTGATAACATTGTATGATTTTTATGCTTTTAAATTTGTTTTGTTCTTGTTGTTTTTTAATGGACCAGAATATAGTCTAGCTTAACAAATGTTCCACTTACACTTGAAAAGAATGTATACTGTTCTCTTGTCCTCTCGATTGTTCTATAAATGTCAATTAGGTCAAGTTGGTTGATGGTGTTGTTGAAACTCTACATTTTGAAAACGGACTATCAGTGATCTTGTGCACACTGAAAATTAAGAGCCACTTATAGAGAACTAACACTGATTAGGATGAAAGTGTAATGGAGGTTCAGTTTTGGATGAGGTTTCATATTTGTTATGTTTGTGGAAGCCTAGTATCATCCACTCAGTTGTCCACGCTCAGGATGTAAGCTTAATGATAGATATCTCCCAATCACATTACAAGAACAAGTTTTTCCTCTTCACCTCTAGGTCTTCTGCCCATTGGATGGCCTTTGATGCCTTTCCTACAAATATTCTCTCTACCCCTTTCACCTATACCAGCCCTTCTTTTCTTTTTCTTTTTTTAAAGTTTATTTATTTATTTTTGTGAGATACAGAGACAGCATGAGTGCAGGAGAGACAGGAGGGACAGAGAGAGAGAGAGGGGGCTCTGTGCTGCCAGTGTGAGCCCAATGCAGGGGTCAAACTCATGAAACCATGAGATTGTACCTGACCTAAGACCAAGAGTCAGACACTTAACTAACTGAGCCACCCAGGTGCCCCATATACCAAGCTTTCTTTTTCTTTTTTTATAAATTTTTTCAATGTTTGTTTGTTTATGTATTTTGAAAGAGAGAGAGAGAGAGAGATAGAGCATGAGCAGGGGAGGCACAGAGAGAGAGGAAGACACAGAATCTGAAGCAGGTTCCAGGATCTGAGCTGTCAGCACAGAGCCCGAGGTGGGGCTTGAACTCATGAATTGTGAGATCATGACCTGAGCCAAAGTCAGCCGCTTTACTGACTGAGCCACCCAGGCACCCCTATACCAGCCTTTCTTAAAGTGTGTTTTATAAAGTACTATATCCAGGAGTTACTACTAACCAAGAGGTGGGGTCATGAGGAGTACATCAATTGCTTAGTAAACTGCTGCATGTTTCCATCTTGAAATTCATGACAATTAATATCATAACAGCTCTGACAAATCTGAATAAACAAATCTACTTTTTAATTTAATATCCTTTCTTTCTAACAAAAAATACATTATACCAACTACCTTATAAAGTTTTTAAGATGGGATAACATATATAAAAACACATATTTGAGGGTTGAGTACATATTATCTGGTCAATAAATGTTTGTTACTGTGATTTATAGTAGTTGGTGTTTTTGATGGTGCTGTTTTATTTTTAGATTTATTCCATTGGCTGACCTTTAAAAGTTGGGATAGATATGAAGGTGAAAGAAAAAAAAAAAACAACATGGGAATGCAAACACCAGGAAAGTCACAAAAATTGACCTGAGCTTTAACTGTTTCAGTACATTTTTATTGTAGTTTATTGATTTTAGTTTTCTTGTAGTGTATCACATTCATTTTAAAGACCTTCCTCCACCCATTTTGTCGACCTAAATATGTCTCCCCATGATCAGTATCAATGGTGTTCCTGGGCATTCTTAAGTGCAGTACCAAGAAAATCAGGCTGTGCAATATCATGGAGGATGCACCTATTATGAACAACAGCTCAGGACTTCACATAATACCTGCAGCCATCCTCATTCAGCAGCATCACCAAGGAAGTGCTATTGTACTCAGAAATCAAAATTCCCTCCTCCTCAGCTACTTACCCTGGTTCCTTTGGTATCTCTGAGGGAACTTTATTGACACTCTGCTTTCTTTTCTTAAACAGGTGGGCTCTGCATTGCACAGTCTGTGAGAATCCCCCAAGAGCGCAAAGACAGAACCATTGACTTTGATAGAATTATCAAACAGCTCCTGGACACCCCCAACTCCAGGGCCGTCGTGATTTTTGCCAACGATGAGGATATAAAGTAAGGATGACTGGTGTAATTCATTAATATGCATGCTGCAACTTTTGGAGACAGAAGGATCAGGATACTAGCAGAGACAGGGGAAAAGATAGCACAGAAGCAAATCTATAATTACATAGTGGGGAAGTCTGTACGTGCTCTCTCCCCTACACACGTAGTGATAGCCAACCACGGAAGCAGCAGTGTGTTCCTGTCGTGTCTTCCCCTCTGTTAGCAAAATAAATGTATTCAATTACTTGTAAAAAGAGAAAACCACTGGACCTTTCAGAGGTTCTTTTATTAAAAATATACCCAAATGTAACAGACTTTTATCCGAAGAATGGTTCCTCTTAATGTAAAAGAGAAAACGTCTTATAATTCTGGCTATATTACTACCGCTTTAGACTCAATATGTTCCAAACCAAGCTTGTCCACCTCCACATCTCCAGTCCACTTCTTCCCCTTCTTATCTTGATTCTTCTTGGAGTAAAAAATCTGATTGGAATCTTTCTTGTTTTCCTCATTCCTGCATTCTTGGCCAAGCTATGTAGAGCTAACCTTTGTTTCTAGAACATAATGTGTCCGGAATATGTTTCTTTCTTTTTTTTTTATCATCTTCAATTTGTCTTTTTTTTTAATATGAACTTTATTGTCAAATTGGTTTCCGTGCAACACCCAGTGCTCATCCCAACAGGTGCCCTCCTCAAAGCATGGGGGCACTTGTACCCCAGTGTTTATAGCAGCCAATAATAGCCAAATAGCTTTCAACGATAGCCAAATTATGGAAAGAGCCTAAATGTCCATCAAATGATGAATGGATAAAGAAATTGTGGTTTATATACATAATGGAATACTATTTGGCAATGAGAAAGAATGAAATACGGCCTTTTGTAGCAATGTGGATGGAATTGGAGAGTGTTATGCTAAGGAAATAAGTCACACAGAGAAAGACAGATACCACATGTTTTCACTCTTATGTGGATCTGGAATATGTTTCTAAGACACAAATGTGCCTTGATTTCTTCTCTGACCACTACCACCTTGGTCCAGAATATTTATTTATTTAGAATAAATAGTAATTACACTTGCTTAAAATATTTTAAAAATCTAGGTTTATAAAAAGGTTCCATTCATCCTGCCGCCTCCCCCCAGCTAACAGGTTCTCTTTTTCAGCTGCAGTGGCTAGTGACCAGTTTCTTGTATACTCTTCTAGAGATAGTCTATATTTTTATACGACGGTGGCATACTGTGTGTACATCTTGTTGTATTCCCTGCTAGCTTTTCCTCACTATTTTATCATGGATGTCTATGAATATAAGTACCTGTCTATCCAGTCTTTCTAATAGCTGTGCAGAATTTCATCTTATACCCATACTATAATCTATATAAATGCTCCCTTATTGATTGACATTTGCAGACTTTTGTAATTATAAGTAATGCTGCAATAAACTTCCTTTTCCACAAATCTGTGCATGCAAATATAAATATGCAAATACATATTATTAATATATGCATTTTATGCAATAGATAGATATGTAATAATATAACACAAATATATAAATGCAGTTATATTATTTTATGTATTTATCTTATAAGTGTTTTTTTAATATTTTATTTATTTTTGAGAGAGAGAGAGACAGAGACAGAGTACAAGTGGGGGAGGGGCAGAGAGAAAGACACAGAATCCATGAAGCAGGCTCCAGGCTCTGAGCTGTCAGCACAGAGCCTGACGTGGGGCTCAAACACATGAACCATGAGATCATGACCTGAGCCGAAGTCAGATGCTTAACCGACTGAGCCACTCAGGCACCCCTATCTTATAAGTGTTTTCAACATAAATGCCTAGAAAAGAAGTTTCCAGGACAAAGATGTATTCCAATATGAATGTTGTTTTCCAAAGAGGTTGTGCTGGTGTATATCCCCACTGGTGTGAAAGAACTGGATGGAATTATTTAGTCTCTGTCTTAGAATTCAAAATACACCATTTAATTTGAAGGTGAGTATCTTTCATTCAGAGTGAGGTTTAAGGGCTCAGCACATTACTGCATCCTGCTTGGATTACTTCACTGTCATCATTGTCAGCCTTCCGATTTTGTGCCTCTCCCCTACACACACACCCTAAGTGTTGTTTCTGAATCCATCTATCACTTTCCCAGTATTAGGCTCTGACCTAGGGTGGCAGGATTATTAAATGTAAAGCATAGTAAACCTGAAATTGAGATCCCTGAGGTATTTTGCAACTAATGACCACTGTGTCACCTTGGGAAGTCTCCCCACTGTCACTCACCCCCCATCCTGCTTCCCAATTTCTGAGGCCTCAGTTCTCCCATCAATAAAATGAAAATCCTTTTAAGCTCTTCTTCTGTTTATCCAGCCTCGTCCCACCTTTCTAGTCTTATTTCATTCCCTGCTCCTTCCTGTTTTGTGTTTCCTCACTCCCTGGTCTTGGTGTGTTCCCTTCTACCCGCCTAGAATGTTTTTTTTTTTTCCTTCCTCAGTTTTTCATTCCAGTGCCATATTTAGTGTGGCTTTCTGAGGGAAGATGTCTCTGAACGATGCACCTTTCGCAAATTCTTCATAATTTATGTCACTAATGTTATTTTGCATCGCTTGATCATTTGTTTAGTGTCCATCTTCTCCACTAGTCTGTAAGCACTGTAGAGGCAGAGGTGATACCTCTTTGGACTTCCTTCTGTACTTCAGTCCCTCTCATGGTGTTTGGTAGATAGTAAATGCTCAAGAAATGGTACCAAATGAATGAGTGAACTCACTATGCTAATGCACACTATTTATTAATTTAAAGATAAGCTTCTCTATGTGAACTTCACAATGCTTTAAAACGTGGTCCTAATTTAACATTTAGACCTCATCCTCACTCATCCACTTCTATCCCCAAAATGCATGGCTCTGGTCCTCTAGCAGTTCTAATTGCTTCTCCCCATGGTGTTTTGTTTTGTCTTCTTTCTTTCTTTCTTTCTTTCTTTCTTTCTTTCTTTCTTTCTTTCATGGTGTTTTTTGTTTCTCTCCTTCTCTACCTGTTGAAATTGTCCATTTTTAAAGTCTGTCTCAAATATGCCCTTCTCCATGAAACTATTTCTGGCCATCCCTTAAATGTATTACTTCTCTCCTTTCAAAATTCTAATATGTTGCTCCTAGGCCATTTTCTTCTACACTTTGTATGGTAGTTACTTGAAAGATTTTGTTTTCATATTATTACTCTTTTGTTTTATTTTTGCTTATTTCTCTCATCTCTATTGATCTCTTTCTTAATTGTCTCATAAATCTTTTTCATACATTATTTTACACATTTTCAAAGTATGTAATATATTGATGAGGTGTGGCTTTGTGTTTATTTCTAAATACATAGTATATGTCATGCAAAATTCATCATGATACTCTTGACTTGTAGGTAATGTGTGGTTTTAATTTGGGCTGTAAAAATGCATACAATCCACTCAATAATTATGCTCGTTCTTTTTGTTATGGGGTTTGTGTGCTGAATATTATTGTATACTGTGATCCATAGCAGTGATAGCAGAAATAGTTCTTGAGCGCAGTAATAAAATTTAAGTGCATTTATGTTTCTTTTAAAACATGATCTCAAATATACTAATGTCTGGAGAGTACTGTTAACTCACAATATTATGTTATTTCTTTTTTCAGAAGATTTACACTGTTAATGGGAAATTTTGAGATTTCTTAGAACATTAACTTCAAATACTTTGTTAGAGAATAGCAGTGAGAAGATAGTAATATCTAGATTTTAAAGCTAAGACAAATGCTCAGTAAGTCAAGGCCACTAATAATTTGATTTTAGACAATAGTGGATCCTTTTTCTGAAACACTTTTTTTTCTGATTATAAAAGTAATACATAACTATTGTACATCCAGTGAAAAACATGGTAAAGTTTTTTTGCTGTTGTTGCTCTTTATTAAAAGGAATCTTTAAGTTTACTTTGCCCTGATTATCTAGAAAAGATTAAAGTTAGAGAAACTAATCACAAGCAATGATTTTAAATAATCTCTATAAAATGTGAAATCCCAATAATCAGAGATAGAATAAAATTCTGGTTTAATGTTTACCATCACTTGTTCCCAAACATACAGATTTTCCCCAAAAGAATTTCTCACTTTTTATCTTCCACTGTTTGTAATTCACATTTCACTTTTAACCATAAGTATTTTTAAATAGTTTACTCTTAGTTATCTTGATAAATAAGCTCACAGTTTTACATTTGTATTAAAGTGAACATCTACTTTTTGCATTTTTTGAGTTTTGTCTTTTCTTCCTTGTTTTACTTGGCTTCTGCCCACCTTTGCATTTGCACTGTCTTCAACCTCAGCAACACCTTCTCAGTGGACTGTTAGGTTAACAATATGTTTTTAACAGTATCCTTATTTTTCTGTGCTCTCAGATGACCCTGTACTTCTAACTATGTATATATATGCATACACTGGCAAAGTTTAGCCAGCTTTTATTATATACGACTTGAATAACCTATTGCAGTTTTTATTCATTGATTTTTCTTTTTTAACAAGTGCTTGTGGAAAGCTAATTATATTCACTTTTTTTTCTAATGAAGCATATTCTTAATTACTTTTTAATCCATCCTTCGGATGCACTCTTGTTTGTTTAGACAGTCCCCTATTGCTCTACCTTTAGGTTGTCTGCAGTAACGAACATACATTTTTGACAGCGTATTTGACATTTCCTTTGCATAGATTAGTAGAAATAGTATCTCTAGGTCAAGAGTACAAATGATTGATTGTGTTTATTTTTATTAAAATGAAAAACACCTATAAAAATTAAAATATAAGTGAAACACTTTGATACAAACAGCAATGTCCAGTCCCTTCACACTCTTTGGTTAAGCTCTTTTTGAGCAGTTATTTTAATTCTTTCAGCTATTTCTTCCTGTCTTATCTGCATAATGTGCCAATAACACAATTTTGGAATTATTAAATTTGAATATTATCTATTAATTCCTCTTATGTTAGGTAGAATTTGGTTCACTTGTACCCTCCCTATTCTCTCAACGTTATCCTATAAGATTTTCATTTAACAGAAATGAGTACGTGCTTTATTATGATTATATAAATATCATATACCACAGCATCAGATCTTTTTTCTATGATATGATTTTTTTGGGTAAAAGGTTTAGTTTTTCAAAGCATTCATATGATGATTTTTTACTTGCTTTTTCTTACTAATGTCCTATGTCTCACATCTGTTTCCATATATTCATGTGAAAGATAATCCATGAGTTCCATTTTTTTTTCCTGGACACTTACCTTCTCAAATATCCACCTTCCTGTTTTATTCTGGACCAATCTATATCATGGTAAGAAATTTTTCCCTGTCACTCATTTATGTTTATGGTTTCTTTCCTCATTTTGCTGGAGCATGCTCTTCAAAACTTTCTAGTAAAGGCTAAATTCAAGGAAAACGTTTTGTGTTGCATGCCTAAAAAATGTTCTCATTCTCCATATTTACTTAGTAGTTGGAACGGTTAGGCATAGCTTCATGTTTGTTTTTTTGTTTGTTTGTTTAAGTGTTTATTTATTTTTAAGAGCATGCAAGCTGGGGAGAGGCAGAGACAGGGGGACAGAGGATCTGAAGCAGGCTCTGAAGTGGGCTCAGAGCTGACAGTCTTGACAGCAGTAAGCTCGATGTGGGGCTCAAACTCATGAACCCCAAGATCATGATCTGAGCTAAAGTTGGAATCTCAGCTGTCCAAGCCATCCAGGTGCCTTCAGACTTATTTTTAATTACATGATACCAGGCACATAAATGATTTTCAGCCAATAGCTATGGTGGCTAATGAGTTGTAGGACTTGTAACTTTCAGGGAGTTTGGGGTTCTAATTTTGGGTGGAAAAGTCTGTAAGTTCTAGTGGACATATATGCTAATTCTGTTAGTACTGGGATTCTTTGTGTGTTAAATATTAGAATTCCAGATTATAAAATTTTTTTTTCTCAGAATTTGGAAGGCATTGCTCCACTATCCATCATCTTTTGTTTGCTTGTTTTTTTTTTTTTTTTGTTTGATTGTTTTTGCTATTAAGGGGTTGGTGATACTCTGCTTCTTATTTTTCTCCCTGTGTCCTGATCTTCTTTTGGAAGCTTTTAGGATATTTTAATTTTTTTCCCCAGAAATCTTAAATTGTGTGACATGCTTGATTTTTCCCCATTATTTTGCTGAGTGAATCTTTTAAATTTGGAAATTCATATTATCAATTTCTTGGTCTCTTCTTCATTAAAAATATATTGTTACAAAATTCACTCTGTTGTCTCTGTATATTTGTTCTGGAAGTTTTATTAGCTGAATATATGTGTCCCTAGATTCATTCTTTAAGACTCTTATATTTTCTGAAATGTGTTCTACCTTTTTGTTGTTGTTTTGCTTTCTGGATAATTTTCTTCACTCTTTTTTTTCTCTTCTAACATATTTCATATTTTAATAACTAAGAGCTATTTCCCATTGTTTGTTTCTATTTTCTATGTTATCTCGTTCTTGATTACAGAAGATATGATAATTCTTATTTAAATATATTTGTTTTTGTTCATTTCTATATGTTTCTCTGCCCCACTATACATCAGTTTCCTTTTTGTGTTAACTTATTTGGTTTCTAGTTTACATTGGAGATTTTCTGCAATTACGGGTGATTTCTGGAAGTTCCCATTTGAGAGAAAGACCAAAGAGTTCTTGATACATGGGCAGTGCATATCACCTAAAAGGGCTCTGAGTGGTCTGGCCAGACATCCAAGTTGCCATTCCATTAGAGGGTCTCTCTATGGCAGTATATAGAATTATTCTTCTAGGGTGGTCCAGATTTTTTGAGAAAAGCTGTTTTCTCCCAGGGGAGACACTCTCTTAGTTTTCTGTATTCTGTAGGCAGAAGTGTGTCGCGACCGGCGCGACAAACACCGAGGTCAGGGTCCTGAGGGTAGGGGAATGCAAGAAAAAAGAGAGAAGAGAAAGTTTGGGAACAGGAGGGTCCCCTGGGCTGATGGCCCAAGTGACGGTTTTATTGTTGCTGTACACAATCTTTTATATCCAGACTCTTATGGGTCAAGCCATTCTAAGAATAAACAGGTTTCACATAATCGCTGCCAACCAAAACATTTAGTTCTGTGTTTCTTGTGCATTTTCTAGATGGGTCACAACAAGACCTTGTTGATAAGATTGCTAGCAAAACACAATTCCCATGTTTGTTTCTATCTGACTCGGGGTAGAAAAAGGGAGGTAGCATTACTGCCACCTGCAGACCACAGGCTTCAGGAACTAACTTTCTCAGCCTTGACAAGGCTTTCGTATGCCCTTGAAAGTGGGGGAATGGGAGGGGGAACCACCGGGTTGGCTTGAGTCAACAGGGAATGTTGCTCGACCCGGTCTCAGCCTCCCACATGAATGGGAGGGGGAACCACCGGGTTGGCTTGAGTCAAAGGGAAACATTGCTAGACCCGGTCTCAGCCTGGCACCGGGGCCCGGCCCCCCACAGAAGAGTAAATTCCCTAGAGAGTCTTACCATTTTAATACTTAGTGATAAATTTAACTTATAATTAACAGGTTTAATTCACCATTTCTCATTCATAACTTTCTGGTATTTGGATGTTTACAATATCAGAACCTATACCTTATAGTTTTAATAGAAAATTACCATTCCATTTTCTGCCAAGAAGAAAAAGAATTTGGCCATGTACCTATGTGACACTTGGTACCTCCAAGTCTTGAGAAACAAACAAATCATTTCTCCTGTGGTATGACCCACCAGAGGACTCTTAGTTGTAGCTTCCTCTGTTCTACAAATGCAATCACCTTATCCACCTCTTCTTTCTTCCAAAAATATATTATAATAACTGTACCATGAATGATCATTTTTCATTTTGTTTTATTTGCTTTGTTGCCCTTGTTATATATATATATAAATTTTAAATGTTTATTTTTGAGAGAGATACAGAGACACAGCACAAACAGGGGAGGGGCAGAGAGAGAGAGAGAGAGAGGGAGACACAGAATCCGAAACATACTCAGGCTCTGAGCTTTCAGCACAGAGCCCGACACGGGGCTTGGACTCAGGAATGGTGAGACCATGACCTGAGCTGAGACACTTAACTGACTGAGCCACTCAAGTGCCCCATTTATATAGCATTTTTATTTATAAAACTGGGCTGTAAAATTTTCAAGCATGGCATACTTGTTCATTTTAATGAATAATTTAAGACCCTTAATTTAGATTGACATGGTGCTTTCCAGAAATTATATAGACCACCAGCAGTGAATGCAAACTCTCATTTCTCCAGCCCCATGCCCAGATTCACAAAACAAAACAAATCTTTTGGTCAACATGAGAAGCAAGTGTGATATCTTACCCTATTTTACGTTTCCTTCCTTTCTAATGTATGTGAATATGTATCTCCAGCTTACGGGTTATTTATATTTCTCCTTTTGTCATTTGTCTTTTACTGTTTCTTGCCTATTTTCTTCAAGCTGTTATGATCATTTTTCTTAGTAGTTTATAAAATTTCTTTATATATGCAGGGATATAAATCCTTTGACATACTTCTTTTTTGCCATTGATTACTTACTTTTTGAGAACTGGTAGCTTGCTTTCCTTCTGCTTGATTCCTAATTGATATATATACGTTCAGCAGCTGTTCCTTATCATTAATATAACTTTTCCTGTTTTTTCACAGGCAGATACTTGCAGCAGCCAAAAGAGCTGACCAAGTAGGCCATTTTCTTTGGGTGGGATCAGACAGCTGGGGTTCCAAAATAAACCCACTGCACCAGCATGAAGATATTGCGGAAGGAGCCATCACCATCCAGCCCAAGCGAGCAACAGTTGAAGGTATGGGTTTTAACCATTGTAAAATATGCTAAGAGACTGGTTTGTGCCATGCAGGATGGCTCAGTCAGGTGTCTTTTTGAAGGTTTGGTGTTTTTACATAATGTATGCAGTGTAATTTCAAACTTGTAGCCATGAAATGCACATTAGGCCATGTATCTGGTCTGTTCTTTTCATTGATAGTCCTCTTTTGAAGAGATCATGTTTTTTTATAATATCAAAATTCTCATTTTTTTTTATTATGGCACCAGAGCTTTCTGAGAGAAGAGCATCACCATTAATAAGTGAAATAATGACATAATCCAAGTGTACGTAAGTGAACTGCATTTTTCTGAAAGAATATTTTCCCTTTGCAATGTATCCATTACTTCTACAGGAGAATAACTCTGGGGATTCTTTTCTTTGTTACTTCGTGGAGTGTCTTCCAGCCCCCAGGATCTCATTGCACACCACCTCTCTCAGGCACCAACATCACCTTGCCTTCATCGGTCTCTTTTGTTCTCACTCTCTTTCTCTTGCCTTCCTAAATCATTGCCCCTTTCTTTTCCTTTGCCTTCCTTGCTGCTACAAAGAGTCTTCAAGAGGAAGAAGGAGGAGAGGGTGTTTATTGGTATCCTTCTGATCTAACAGAAGTTGCTGATTACAATTTATGTTCTCCTTTAATTTGAAAAGAAAAGTTATTTTGAAAAGAAGATACTGTGAAGAAAAGGAACTCCTCCACTGGTATCCTGCTTTGTGTTTCTTTTCTGATGGACCATGTCTCTAAAGATTCCCTAAAACATGCTTGCTTTGCACATTAAAAAAGCCTCTATCCTCTCACTCAAAAAGGGATCAAATATTTGCATTTCTTTCTATTCTGTTTCCACTCCAGTATAATTAATTATTCTCCCCAGTAGCCTGCATGGTCTATGGAGACCTTTTTAAACAAGCCAGGTTGTGGTTCAGTCACTGTTGCCTTTCTGTGTTATCTGGGGGAGATAAAGATCCCATGAGTCACCCATGTGTTCATTGGGAGGCTTTGAATTCATTTCATTCCCCAGTATGTGTCCTGAGAAGATTGCTTATCTTACAACACAGACCAATGCATTTGCAGATGGGTTGCAAAAATAAAAGATAACATTTTAACTATCTCCACTCCTTTTTACTAAAAATTTTGAGTATCCACCATATGTCTTGCTCTGTTCTGAGAGTTGAAAAACAAGATGAGGACAAAATCCTTACTTTCAAGGCATACAGAGCTGAGAGAAGGTGACAAAAATAGCCATTGACTGGGTAACATGAGAAACACTGTAAATGCAATATGGAATCGATACCACAGGGTACAAAGGAGATACTGTGGAAGTTTCTCTGAGTGGTGGTGTTGCAGTTGGGGATACTCCTGAGAGGAGCTAAAGTCATGACTTGAAATGTATCAAGCAGGTGAGGAGAAGAACACCATCCACCCCCAACCCAGGGACAGAAACAGAAGAGTGAAGGAGCAGGGCATGCTGCGATAACAGTAAATAATTCATTCTACAGCACAACCCTGAAATCCTGAAATCCTTATGGTTCTTTAAAAACGTTCCCACTTACAGGGCATTGGGACAACTCTTTTCTCTCCTAGAGTTCTAGTCACTGCACTATTGGCCTAATTAACTCCTAATTCTGTCCTTTAGGACTTTGCTCAGACATTAATTTTCCTTTGAAGCTACATGTGACCATTCCATCTCAGCCAGGTTTGGGTTAGACACCCTTTCTGTTGCTTCTGCGGCATCCTTCATGACCCCTACCATTGTAGCATCTCTTTACTTGTCTCTGTCTAGAAACATATCTGTTATGTATGCCCTGCATTGTGCCCCCAGCACTAGTACCCCTTGGCTTGCGTATGGCAGATACTCAACCACATTTTTAAGTGTTTGGATGCTGAGATGGGTGGAGGAATCACAGACAACCTGACATCCTGCCATAAAATATGGCAGGGAAACAGGCCAGAGTTGGATAATGAAGGGTCTTGAAATTATGCTAAGGAAAGTGTTCTTTATTCTGAAAGTCTGGGCAGTGTCTGGAAAGTAGAATGTGATCAAAGGTGGTTAGAATGTTCACTCAGGTGATGTTATAGAGAAGTGAAGTGTAAGAGTCAGGTGAGAATGAAAGCAAGCAAGGAATGAGTGAGGTCCTTTCTTCCTTGGCTGTAGATGCCGCATGACATGGATGCCTATACTCCATGGTTACTAGCTCCAGTTTCATGATATTTATGGAAATTATTAAGTATCTTGAAGTTTTTATAAATTCTTGAAAAAAAAATTCCTGCTGTGTATTTAGGGATACACAAAGTTCTCTTTTTTGGGTGGGGAGAGGGGTAATATGCAAAGCTCTTAAACACAAAACAACATCCTAGATCTGGAAAAAACATATCTATATCTACATTTGTATCTATATCAATGTCTATATCTATATCTATGTCATTTATATCTATATCTCTCTTTTGGGGAGAGGTTGTTCCAAACAATGAATTGAGAGAGAGAGATTGTTAACATTGGAACACGATAGGGCAGCAACTCTTTATACAAAACTCTCTGCTCCTAACCAGATAAAAATGAGGATTTTCTCTCTCTCTCTCTCTCTCTCTCTCTCTCTCTCTCGGCCGGTGTGTGTGGCTTATGTCTTGCCATATTGTCTATGTGCATTGCTACATAGAACAGACTAGTTTTGCTCACTTAGGAGATGAGACATCAAGATTGTCGCTGTGCATTTATAGTGACACACTCCTAAAGAAGTGCAAAAAGAAATGCATTTGCTTGCACTAAGGTTTGTAAAGCAAGCTATGAAATATCCCAAATGAAACTAATAAAATGGAGAATATTCTGTATCAGCAAATAAGTTTTCCTCTCCTGTCTAATGTTTCTTTTTTCTTTTTGATAAATATCCCATATTGATTTCTACTGTCGTGGAACATCCTCCAAATATTTATAATACTCCTATATCCCTGTATCTTTGTGTTTTGTAATGTTGTATGTACAAATCCAAACAGGAAAAAGGCAATCAATAATCAACATGTTTCTTTTCTTTAGATTTATATTTTGAACATGTTCAGCAAAGATCTGAATTTTTGGCTGGTCTTTTCTCAATCTGCATGAATAATTAGCAATAAATTGCTTTAGGCAAAATTGCTAGCAAGCACGTGGCCTCTTTGAGAGTAGTGCTCATCTTCTTTTATCTTCTATCTGTATTTATTCTCCATTTATAGAAGAAAGGGCTTCTGTGTTTGCTAGCCAAGTGTGTTGTTCTTCCCCCTTTCAATTTGATGTTGATAGGAATTGTGCCCGGGAAAGGTCGGCCATGGCCCTGATCGCTGCCCAACACTCACAGGATATCTGGAGAACGTCTCCACAACTTGGCAGCTCTCCTCCAGCTCCTGAGCCAAAACACTTCTGTAATTTTCAGTGTCTCTGAATTGTCTGATGAGCCAAGGGATCTCTGGCATTTTCCTCTTTTCTGTTACCCCATTAACTAGGATTTTCTGTCATCCTTTCCAGCCCCCAGCAAGTCCTCAGAGCAAAAAATGTCCATGTTGCTTTCAACTCTTTGCCCTACAAAGTGCTCTGCTTCTCTGAGAATAGGCTGTCCAAGGCAGCCTCTAATTATAGTCAACAGGGATTGTGGACCAGTATCTTTTCATCTCTGCTATAATCATTAACATTAGGGAGCTAGTGTAATGAAGGGTGGATTTTCAAAGCTAACTATAATGGCTCTGACTATTGGTGATGTTTTCAAATGTGTCTGTGGAACAGCTTGGTTCCTGAATTAAATCTGCAATCTATGTAGGAGAGACAAAAAATGCTCTGGACCTGGCATAAAAAGTTGGTTATTTCATGCTTTTTTAATTCAAGACTGAAATGAATTCTTTATTTTTCCTAAAACTGGAGATCAAAGCTATGAAGAGCTAAACTAAAATATTTCTGGCTCCAATTTAGATGTGTCCTACTTTAGCCTTCCTTGATTACCTAGAATGTTCCACACATATCACAAGGTTTTGTAGGTGAATGGCAGAAAATGACAAGAAAGAAAACATTGCCTTAAACCACAGTGCTATTTCTGAGCAATGCATATGCCTTTTAGAGCTATAACTGGTTTAATAAGAGAGCAATGAGAGTTTTGCATGTTCAGTGTCATGACAATTGCTTTAATGAATCTTTTATAAATACTGGTAAACTCTAGCAGGGTATCAGGCACCAACCTAAACAGTGAGATATAGCAAGTGACAGTCTAGACCAGGTCCTTGCTCTCATTAGTTGTCTACTTAATTTAGAAGTGACAGGTGATTAAAAAAAAAGTATAAACAAGAAAATATCATATTAGAATAATTTTACATTTTCCCCCTAAAAACCAGCTTGCAAATTATGGAGATACGAAGGAGGAAGAGAGACCAGGACACAATACAGGTCCAAACAAAGATTGGGAGAATGTGGGTGCAGGTCGGTGCCTCAAGCCTCTGTAGCCTACTCTAGATTCCTGGCTCATATCCATAACAGATTCTTTCAGTGCTTAAAATGCACCAAAGTTTCCCATTTCCCTATTTCTTACTTCTCTGGAAAATAACTTTTTCTTCAAGACAGATCAAATCATTAGTATTTTCAAAAGACTTCCTGCTTTTCTCAGAGTTAGTCTACCCTGCAAAAGCAAACTCATTGCTCCCAAGTCTAAAATGTGCTACATGCCCCCTTTCCTGAGAGCACCAAACACACCTGTGGCACTTACAACTAGAATATGAACCTTAAGGGCAGTGCCTACCACTCATGGCTTCCTTGAGATTATCCATCTTGCACCTCTTGCGTTCTTTGTATGTCTTGCCTTTTTTTCAAGTTTGGAGAGACTATCTGGGCAGCACTGGCCCTGTGGCTTAATTAGGTGACTTGCTGGAATGTTCCAAATACACAAGGGAAGCCTCAGCTCTGACTCCTCAGAAAGTAGGAAGGCACAGGTAAGGCTGTTTGTCTTAGACACTCCGTGGGCACTTCCTTTCTGAACTGTACTGTTTCTACTCATAGAACAGACAGAGAGAGACGGTGAGCAGATCACGGGTGTGACAAGAATGGGTATGTGAAGAAAAACACCATCTCATTTTTTATCTTGTGTTGTTTAAATTAGACATTGTTGGCCTTGAGCAAGTGGTAAGAAATGTAAACAGAGAAATCTCAATTGAAAGTAACTAAGGAGAGCTGAGAACAATTCACTTTATGTGTATAAAGTCCCAGGTTTTGGGCCATGCGTTTTCCTGTCTCATAGGATAGACGCTTTCTTTTCCTTTACTTTTCTTTTTTTTTTTTTTAGGAAGATTTTTCTTTTTTTCTTTTTTTTATTTATTGAAATTTTTAGTTAACATACAGCCCAATATTGGCTTCAGAAGGAGAATTGAGTGATTCATCACTTACATACAACACCCAGTGCTCATCACAACAATGCCCTTCTTAACATCCATCACCCATTTAGCCCATCTCCCACCCACTTCCCTCCATCAACCCTCTATTTGTTCTCTACTGTTAAGAGTCTCTTGTTTCCCTCCCTTCTGTTCCCCCCTTCCCATATGTTCATGTTTTGTTTCTTAAATTATACATATGAGTGAAATAATATAGTATTTGTCTTTCTCTGATTGACTTATCTCACTTAGCACAATACATTGTAGCTGCATCCACATCATAGCAAATGGCAAGATTTTATTCTTTTTTGATGGCTGAGTAATATTCCTGTGTGTGTGTGTGTGTGTGTGTGTGTGTGTGTTTGTGTCAAACTACCAAAACTGAAACAGAAAGAGAAAATTTGAACAGATTCATAATCAGCAAAGAAATTGAATCAGTAATCAGAAATCTCCCAAGATACAAGAGTCTTGGGCCAGATGGCTTCCCAGAGGATACATGCTTTCTTAATGGGCTTTGCTTAACTGACCACCAATCATTTCCTAACCAGTGAATATGTAAACCAAAAAGAATGTATCCATTCTGTTTGCATGATATGCTGTCTGATGTCCCCAGTACCCTGAACACTCCCCGTTAATAATCGGATCCCTAGTATGTCCCACCAGTTTAATTTTTAGCTCTCAGGAATAGCTATTTTTGATTCTAAATGTATTTACTGCAGTAATATGTATTACCATAATTATTTCATGTAATGAAAATCATATAAACCAATGAAGTGAGTGCAGAGAGAGGAAAAGAGAATGAGAGATGCTATTTCAAAGAAGATACATTTGAGTTCCTTGGAAAGATTTGGTAAGTTTGTAACTGTTAGTTGTGGGCTAAATTTGGTGGAAATTTTTAAAGGAAATAATAAGCACTAGAAACATACTGCACTTAACTACTAGTCAACTACCCTCAAGTTTTTATTTCACTTTAAAGACCACAAAACTGAATTTTATTATAGTTGACTTTTTTTCAAGATTATAACAGGGAGGCCAAATGGGTGATGCATATTTGGAAAAAATTTCATGATCATACACCAGAAGATTGGCAAGTGAGAGTGTGTGTGTGTGTGTGTGGATGGATGGATTTTGAGTTAAAATATTTGATATATTTATGTATTTTTAATGATTCTTTGCCAAGATATAAATGTTTTATTAATTGACCTACCTTGGGTCTCAATAATATTTAACTATTATTTAATTATAAAGTTTCCAATATTTACATTTGGGCTTTCCCTTCCTACGACTTAAGTTTTTCACCTGTAGGTGAAAATTTTCAACTCTATCATCCCCAAAGGGTCCTTCAATGTGAGAGTGATTATCTGTTATTTCTGCCTACCCTGCATCCATTCTCTCCACTTGTTACAGCCCCCACATTCTCACCTGCAGAGCCCCACACTCTACTTACTGTCAGCTCATGTGACTCAGGTGACACTGATTCAAAACCTTGACTCAGAGATAAGGCGTGGAGTTCATATCACACCCCTGGCTCCCCATGTCTGGATCAGGACTTCGCATGTTTATCAACTATAGACTCCTGTTACTTGTATAAGATCCTTGAATGGGTTTCTGTAACTTACAACTCAAATGACTTAACAAATATGATTGCATATTAGGACAGTCTTCTGCCAGGCCTTTTGTTAAATCTTGTATCTTCTCTGAGTTACATCCTTTACAAGTGCTATTTACCTCACATGGATGTCCCTTTTAAATTATTCTCCCTTTCTTTATCCCTCTCTTGTGAAATCTATATATTCTTGTCTTATGAGACCATTAGTCTCATCAACCCTATGATGTTTTCCTTCCCTTGTCGCCTGAGGCTTATTCCTAATCCCATTATCTCAGCCATGCAGTGGCTATTCTGTTCATGAAGCATCTTCACATATAATCAGTTATTCTAAGTTATATATCACAGAATGTTGATGAAGTCTAAGTGATGGCTTCAGATATTCCTGAGAAATACTGATGAACTATCAGCTCTCCCAAAATCTAATTGTTTCAGAATTGAGCAGACCTGTGAGAGAGAATCCCTTCTAAAGGAAGAATGACAAAATTAGTCTGATCCAGTAAGAAAGTCTTAGTTGTCAAAAGAAAGAGACCAAGTTACTCTTCCCAGGCCAGAACCCATTGAATTCACACAGGATTTCCATAGGGAACAGTCAGACTCTACACACACACACAAAAAAAAAAAGGTCTCAGTTGGATAGACTAAGCTACACCGTGGTGACCAACTCTCAGTAACTAACACAACAACAAATAGTACTCACCCATGTGAAGTACTCTCTGACTCTAGGAGACATTCCAGGGTAGTTGGCCTCCATGTATTTGCTTAGCCTTCTAGGCTATTTCTATCTTATGGCATATCCATATCAATACATTCTGTGCTACGTTGCCAAAAAGAAAGAGTGGCACATTCACAAACTATTCTTAAATGCCTTTATTTTGAAGGGATGCGCTTTATTTCAACCTTAACTTCTTTGGCCAAAGCAAGTCAAAACAAGTTCTCTCTTCAAGGGAAATTCTGCTGAATATTGCTGAAACTAATTCGTATCCATCTCAAGTTCCATTTTCCTAAAAACTTTGTCAGCCATTGGGACGCTCATAGTAATACTTTGGAATGTCCTAACAGGAGTCCAACATATGGAGAGAATAGCATTCTCTGCTACTTTGCCCCAGACCTCTGAATAGCTTTGACACCATGTGCACTGCCTTGGCAGCAATGCAAAACAGGGGATCCTGGTGTTACTGGAAAACATGATGCTTGGCAGAGCTCTGGAAGTTCCACTGAACCCAGAAGATATCCAAAGGAAAACAGTGACTCCTAGGAAATAGTAAGATATTTGACAGACTTGTTTGTGAAAATGTATGTGATACCCTTGAAGATAATGTGCATGAACCACATAGGAAAGTGTCAGTGGGGCTTGTGAGGGCCTACATAATGTAACTCCATTTATTCCTGCAGTCTGTGAGGTTTGAGGAAATTCCAGTTACCTCCGAGAATGCAGATTTGTAATTTATGGCCTATGCTCTTAACTCTTGAAAAACAGTCATTCTTTCACCCTTCTTTTTGGCCAGAAGGGTAGAAGCCTCCTCATTCTGTGAAGGTTTAAAATGCCAACTGTTCACTTACCCACGTCTCCCTGCATTTATGGGATGAGCAGGTGAAAACATTTTCTGAAGGAGGCTCTCAGAAATATTTTCCTCTCTCTCGAAAAAATGCATGCTACTATAGCAACTATCTAACTTATTTATTATCCAAATCCAGGACAAATTAGAAATAAAAGAGGGGATAAATTGCAATTGTCCCAGGCAAAGCAGAGTATGTGCCCATCCCTCTCACAAGGAGAAAAATCCCTGCCTTCCCTTTTTCTTGTGTTTGTCATGTTATTTTGTGAGGACGGGATACTTGTAATGATGGCAGTCCCCTTAATGAGAGAAGTGAATGACAACTGAGAAAAGCTAGGAGACAGATGGAAAACCTGGGTCCATAATGACTTAAGTTGTTGAAACAATCCTGGAATTATTTACCTCAGGATTTCTTTTCATGTGAGAACAATTACCCTTTATCTTTAAGCCACTGTTAAGCTAGATATTTTGTTATATGCAGCCTAAGGTAATCTTAATCATGCATCTGTCTTATTCACTTCTGTAGACCCAGCATTTGCAAAAGGCCTGTAAAAGAAATGACGGTCATAAATATTTGTTGAATAAATAGATTTTATAAAATGATACTTTTTAAAAACACATTATGTTTTTAGAGCAGTTTTAGGTTTACAGCAAAACCAAGAGGCAGGTACAGATCTTTCCCACTTACTCTTGCCCCAACATATGTGTAGTCTACCCTATTATCGCTATCACTCAGCAAAGTGGCACATTTTTTCCAGTGATAAACCTACATTGACCCAAAATAACCACCCAAAGTACATCATTTACCTTAGGCTTCACCCTTGGTGTTGTATATGCTGTGGGTTTGGAAAAATGTATAATGAGATATATTTATCATAATAATATCAGTATTTTCACTGCCCTTAGTACCCTTTGTGCTCTGCCTATTAATCCCCGCCCCCCCCCCCACACACACACACAAGCAACCACAGATCTTTTATTATCCCCATAGATTTTCCTTTTCTAGAATGTTTTATCACTGGAATAATAATACTAAGTAGACTTTTTAGATTGGATTATTTAACTTAGTAATATGTATTTAAGGTTCCTCCATGTATTTTCTTGCCTTGGTAACTATTTCTTTCTAGTGATGACTAATATTTTATTGTCTGGATGTACCACAGTTTATGTATCCTTTCAACTACTGAAGAACATCTTGATTGCTTCTAAGGTTTGGCAGTTATGAATAAAGCTGCTATAAACATCCATGTGCAGGATTTTTGTGGACATGTTTCCAACTGCTTTGAGTAAATACTAAGAAGCTTAATTGTTGGAATGTATGGTAAGACTATGTTGTTTTGAAGAAACTGTGGAATTGTCTCACAAAGTGGCTATACCATTTTATATTCCCTCCAGCAATGAATGAGTGTTCCCGCTGTTCTTTGTCCCTCCCAGAATTTAGTGTTGTCAGTGTTCAAGAGTTTGGCTATTCTAATAGTGCTATCCCACTGTTGTTTTGATTTTAATTTCCCTGGTGATATACGATATGGAGCATCTTTTTGTGCACATATTTACATCCATATATTTTATTTGGTGAGGTGTCTGTTAAGGTCTTTGGACATTTTTTAAATCAGGTTCTTTGTTTTTTTTATTGATGAGTTCTAAGTGTTCCTTATATATTTTTGGTAAGAACTTTGTACCAGATTCATATTTTGCCAATATTTTCTTCTACTCGGTGGTTTGTCTTCCATTTCTCTAGATATTTTCTTTGCTAGAGCAGAAGTTTTTCATTTTAATGAAGTCCCGTTTATCAGTTGTTTCTTTCATGGATTGTTACTTTCATGTTGTATCTTAAAAGGCATCACCATACCTAAGGGCGTCTAGAATTTTTCCTATGATCTCTTCTAAGAGTTTCAAAGTTTTGTGTTTTACATTTGGGTCTTTGATCCATTTTGAGTTAGTTTTTGTGAAGGGTGTAAGTTTGTATCTAGATGTGATTTTTTGCATGTAGATGTCCAATTGAACCATTTGTTGATGAGGCTATATTTGCTCCATTGTCTTGCTTTGCTCCTTTGCCAAAGATTATATTTATGACAGACTATTTCTGGGCTCTGTATTCTATTCATGATTTTTTGTCTATTATTTCACAGATACCATATTGTCTCAATTACTACAGCTTTATAATAAGTCTTGAAGTTGGGTAGAGTCACTCTTCCAGCTTTTTTCTTCTCCTTCCATATTGTGCCAGGTATTCTAGGTCTTTTGCCTCCCCATATCAATTGTAGAATCAGTTCGTCAATATCCATAAAATAACTTGCTGGGATTTTTATTGGGAATGCATTATATTGAGATTGCATATCTATAGATAACATTGGAAAGAACTGGCATCTTGACAATATTAAATCTTCCTATCTATGAATGTGGAATAACCATTGTTGTGGTTCTCTGATTTCATTTATCAGAGTTTTATAGTTTTATTCATACAGATCTCATACCTATTTTATAGATTTATACCTAATTATTTTTGAGGCACTAGTATAAATGTTATTGTGTTTTTAATTTCAAATTTCACTTTTATATTTTTGTTATAGAAGGAAGCAATTGATTTCTATATATTAACCTTTTATTCTGCAACTTTCTTATGTTTACGAGTTCCAGGAGGTTTTTGTTATGGTGGTTGTTGATTCTTTTGATTTTCTACATGGATGATCATGTCATCTGTGAAAGAGGACACTTTTATATTTTTCTTCCCAATTTATATAACTTTTATTTCATTTTCTAGCATAATTGAATCACCAAGGAATTCTAGTATGGTGTTGAAAATGAGTAGTGTGGGGGACAACCCTTGCTTTGTACCTTATCTTTGTGGGGAAATTTTGAGTTTTTCAGCATTAAGTATGATGTTAGCTGTAGGGTTTTTTTGTAAATATAGTATCTTTTAAAATATATGTAGTCTGTAAGATAAGTCATATCACTGTAGAGTAAAAGTTCAGATAGTCAAGAAAGCTTGTTTCTTTCATTGTATATGCCTATATGTATCACCCTAAGTAATATTATTTTAAGTATTATTATTAAGTGAAGTCATTTCATAAGACTTTGTATAAGAATTATAAGTTATATGAAAATATCCAATGCCAGAATTACCCATGAAGGAAAAATGTAAACTAGAGAATGCTCTTAGACTTGTGAAATCAGTACAGCTTGTGTTTCATACAGGCAACAAAAGTGTAAAACAAGGGGGAAGGATTTATTATTGCAAAGAAATACACTTCCATTTTGAAATTATAAATGTGTAAATGTTGACAACCTAATTTTAATTTTGATTGGAAAAAGCCGAATGTGAAAGTATATTAATAAGCATGTTTTGGGGTCAAGGAAATATTATACCAATAATACTACTAAGGATTTCACTGGATTATCACTTTCTACACTATGGAGATTGTTTCTTTAAATAAATAATGACTGTTATGTGATCTTTGTCCAACTGAGAAGTGATTGTAATGTATTCTCAGGGTTATAGACTGTTCATCCAACTGTCTTACTACCAAATTTCCTCCCTGAGTTATCACTTATAGGAACTGTCACTTTATAATGTACCTCTCTTTTTCTTTATCCGCTCCCAAATTACTTTTTAATTTATAGCATCACCACTAATGTTTCTTTATATTACATAACTGTAGTAGGATGTAGAAGAGACCATTTATTGTCAGTTAATGTTAACAAATCTTGACTGTCTACTATCTTGAAGGTATTAGTTAGGTACTGGTAGCCAGAAAAGAAAGATCCTTGCCCTCGTGGAGATTATGCACTCACAGAGGGGAACAGATAATAATTTACAGACATAATAAATAGGTAAATAAAAAATATTAGCAGAAAATAAATTATATAAATTCTATCTCTTCATTGATATTCTCATCTTGTCCATTCATCATTCTCCTGGTTTTCTTTAGTTCTTTGTCCATGGTTTCCTTAGCTCTTTGAGTATATTTAAGACAATTGACTTAAAATCCTTTTCTAGTAAGTTAAAAATTTCTAGGCTTCCTAAAGCATAGTTTCTGTCCTTTTTTTCCTTTGAATGGTCTATAATTTATTATTTATTTGTAACTTTGTGATTTTGTTGTTGTTGAAAACTGAAAATTTGAATATTATAATGTGATAACTCTGATCATCAGATTCTAAATCTTTTCTATGGTTTGATATTATTCATTATGGAAGGCTGCAGCTGTTGGTTTGCTTCATGAATTTTCCAAACATGAAGACTGTATTCCTTGTCATGTGTGGTCAGTAAAGTGCCTGCTCTATTAGCTTGTATTCAGCTAGTGTTTTCGCAGAGAGTTCTTTGAATGCCAGGGGATAAAACAAACAAAAAAATGCCTTTCATAGTAAATTAGTTTGTTTGGGCTCTCATAGAAAAGTCCTGCAAAATAGATGGCTTAAGCTGGAGCAATTTATTGTCTCACAGTTCTAGAGGCTAGAAATCCAAGATCATGGTTTTGGCAGGGTTGTTTCTTTTCAGAGGTATGAAAGAAAATCTGTTTCATGCCCCTTTTGTAGTTTCTGATAATTTGCTGAGAAAGCAAGCATTCCTAGGCTTGTTTTTATTTTTCACATGTTTTCCCTGTCTGTCTCCCTGTCCCACTTTTCCTTTTGGATAAGGACAGTGGTAATTTTGGACTATGGTTTACCCTAAAGACCTCATCTTAACTAATTATATCTGTAATGGTCTTATTTTCAAATAAGGTCATCTGTGAGGTACTGGTTATGACCTCACCAAATAAATTTTGACAGGATCCAATTAAAACATACCACCCAGTCTTGTGGGTTGGCTCTGTTCTGGGGAAATACTTCAAGGCTTAACCAAGCCATGTATAATTCTGCCTTAGCATTTTCTTTCTTTCTTTCTTTCTTTCTTTCTTATTTATTTATTCTTGAGAGAAAGCATAAGCAGATGAGGAGCAGAGAGACAAAGAGAGCACAAGCAGGGGAGTGGCAGACAGAGAGGTAGACACAGAGTCTGAAGCAGGCTCCAGGCTCTGAGCTGTAAGCACAGACCTCAACGTAGGGCTTAAACCCACAGACCGTGAGATTATGACCTGAGTCAAAGTTGGGTGCTCAACTGACTGAGCCACCCAGATGCCTGTGCCTTAACCTTTTCCTCCTGCATGTTGAGCCTAGAGATTAGCCAAAGATGAGAGATTAAGGTCTCAGGTCTTTCCAGAGCACCCATCCTGCCCTGTTTTTTGTTTTGTTTTGTTTTGTTTTGTTTTGTTTTGTTTTGTTTCGTTTGTTTGTTTTTGTGGTTTTCTAAATTCCCAGGGCACACAGGCACTTGTGAATGTTTTAATTTACCAAAGAAATTCTCTTTTCAGATTTTTCTCCTAGGGTTTAGGCTGTCTATTGTATGCTTCAATTATAATTTTTAGCTCTAGATGCCTGTGGGCTTTTCATTCACTTTATAATGATTAGGAACACTATTTACCTCATTCCCACACTTAATGATTTCCAAGTTAGGCAAAACAGAGACTATTAAGTTGTTTTAATCCTTCAGGTACCCCCCAGAAAGGTTAGAATAAAGAAACACAACACTTTTCTAATAAGGTCTGCTTTGCTTTCTTCCCAGAACCAAGTACAAGGGTCTCACTCCAGGAATGCAGGCTGTGAACTTCAGGCTGTCCAGACTGCCATTGAGATAGGGAGTGGATGAGAAAAAAGCAAATAAAAAAAGCCACAAAGCTTTCCTAACATTGTAAAGTTGTCTTTTTTTTCTTGATTTTGCGTTCACTTGGTTGCTGTAAACCTTTCAGTGTCTTCCAGAGTTCTGACAAAGTTGGTCTTGATAGTTTCTGATTATTTTTGGTATTTCTTTGGAGGGACAAGAGTTTACAGCTTCCTATAGAAAACAATGTAGTTGTCCTGGGGGAGGAGCATGCCTGGTGTATGTGAGAAACAAGAAACATGATGAGGCTGGAACAGAGTGAGGAAGAAGAAGATGAAGTCAAGAGGTAATGGGATGGTCAGATAATATAGGGCCTAGCAGGCCATTGTAAAGATTTTGCCATTTATTATGAATAAAGTAGAAGACCTTTGCAGGATTTGAGCACAGGAATAGGATGATATGTCCTCCATATTAAAAAGATAATACTGTTGGGTTGAATATAGAATATATTAAAAGACTGGTTATGATGCTATTACAGTAGACTAAGTGAGAGATAATAGTAGGGTGAACCAGGGTGGTAGCATTGAAGGTAATAAGTGTTCCAATTTAAAATATTATTTGAAAGTGAAGTCAATAAGATTTTGGACAGAAAAAGAGATGAATCTCTAAGTGTGATTGCAGAGTTCTTTACTTACACAACAAATGCAAGAGATGGAATTGTCATCAGCTAAGATGGGGGAAATTGTCAGTAGAGCAGGTTTTAGGGAAACAAACAAGATCCATTTTGGATGTGCTGGATTAGAAATACTTAGACATCCAAGTAAAAATATGAAATAAGCAATTCATTATAGGAACATGGAATTTAAGAGAGACTTCTGGAAACCTCTTAATTTTCTGGATTAATTACAGTATAGATGGCATTTAAAGAAACATTTTAGAGAATAATAAGGAATTATAAAAATAGTGATTGCTAGAATATTTTAACATGAAAAGTCAGGGAAAAGGAGAAATCAGATTGACTAGTGAGTTTGGGAAAGAATAACATGACCATGTTTTTTTGGAAACAAGACAATATTTCAAATCAAGACACTATTTCAGAATACAGGAATGTCATCAGCTTCATCAAAATACTACTCTTCAGTCAGGCTTAACCATTCAGTTTGACAAAATGGAGTTCATTGGTGAATTCTGACAAATTGTTACCTTTGAGTGGTATTTGCAAAACCCTGGATGAAATTAGTTTAGGATGGTATTATAGCAGTGTGTCTGTTGTCAATGAATACCATCCCATAGAAGCTCCAGCAACCTCTCCCCAGATTTATTACCACAGACCTAAAGGAAGGAGGGTGTGGTCACCTAGATATTTGGAATATCTTCAAAGGACATGCCATTATAAATGGAAAGGACATAAAAGTTTAAGACATGTAATAATCCTACCTCTAGAATGTGAAGCTATTTTTATATCTGAGGCCATGTTATAACATGTAGATAGAGCAAAAACCTTAGAGGAACTTACCAAGGCAGGTATTTACTATCTTAACACCATGATGAGTTTACTAGTAGGCATTTATTTCATACACTTGTATTTTTGGCAGATACAAAAATAATTAGTGAAAAGTGCTACAGCCCTAGTGTTCTCTGATTATATACTGCAAAAAAAAAAAAAAGTATGTGAGTGTGTGTCTGAGTGTGTGTGAGTGTGTGTAATGTAGACAGAAAGAACTAGCTGTGAGGGAGCTGTCCTGCTGTGAGGCAGCACCCAGGGAAGACAATAAAAAGATAAAAATCACAAGTGTAGTAAAGTTTTAGAACAGTTGTAAATTGTAAAATAGGCCAAAAGCATTTTTGAAAATACCCATCTTGAAATACCATCAGAAAACAATGAAATTATGGGAGGAGATGTTGAAGAAGGCAAGCAAGAAAGGGAATCTGGGAGAAGGGTGATCTGAAATTGGAAGTTGAAGGAAGGAAAGAAATGTATATGTTGTGTAAGGAGAGGGAAAAATCACAGATATCCTAACACTTTGAAAATCTCTATCTTTTAAATTGAGCTGTCCAAAACCAACTTTTCTTCTCTTTCCAGAACAATAGCTATTTATTTCCTTAACAGAAGGCAAAGGAAACACTTTCTGTCTGTGTTCACCATTTAGGAGAGCGTTGACTTGGTGCATTGCCTAGAAGAAGATGGTTAAATAACGACCCAGAGAAAGGATTCGCTTTTTTGCCACCAGTGGGGTCATTGCAGGAGCCTACAGACTCCACTAAAGGCTGTGAAGAGATGCACCTAGTGGAGTTAAAAAGTGCCATTAGTTTGGATTGAGTGTGAACAGAAGCACTCGAAACTATTAAATGCCGAGCTATGAAAGCAAAGCAGTAGTAAGAATTTAAAGGGTCATTAAGTTAGCCAAATGGATGGAAAGCAGAAAAATCATTTACAAAAATTGAGAGGTTGAAGGGGCTTCTTTAATGTTCTTAACAAAAATTAGATGTTTGTTAATCTCTCTTCATTTGGAGAAAAAGAAAAAAGACCCCGCTAAATCAGATAAGGGATTTTTCAGGCTCAGTATGTATGACATTAGGTGTGTGCTATTAGGTTAATTGGAATTTTCGAGTTAAAATAACCTTCTTCTAACTTTAAATAGAAACTTGTTTTTTTTTTCTCTTAGTTGTAAAAGGGGATGTTTTGCACAGCTTCCTAAGCACTAAGTCTACTGTGCTATTTTTAATTTGACTTAGAAAATTACTTCCCTAACCTCTAATGCTCAAACCTCTTTAATATTGCTAAAATTGCTGACTGCTTTCTCTTAGAATTCACAATTCAGACAAAAATACCACTTTGTCCTGTTGAAGTTTAGGAAGTTTTGGCAAGAGACATAGGGGCACCCCAACCTGTGATGTATTTTGAAGTCCCTTCATTAAACATATCTTCAACAAACTTAGTTGGGTACAGACTAGAAATTCTGATAGATTCTAGGGATAAGAAGTATGATACCATCCCTTTAATATGCTCATGGTGTATTTGAAGAATCAGAAAAAAGATATGACTGTCTTAATGGCAGAGGATGAATTGAGCTCATAGGGATAATCCCAGGGGCTGTGTGAACACCAGTAGGTAGAGGGTATTAACCGACAAGTGTAGGTGTCAAAAGAAGTAATATTTAAAGAACAAATAATAGTTAACCTAGTAAATAAGAGGTAGAGGGCTTCTGTTTAGTGACAGCAGAATTTATAAGGGAGCTAAAGTAGCAAATAGTATTTCAACATGTTAGAACAAACCGGAGAGCTTGAAGGGGTTTGAATGAGTGATGCAGAGACTGGAAGGGACCCAATCACAAACAACATCCTGGACATGCTTTCTCAAAGACCTGCAACAAAATGGATTAATCTGAAGCTTTGAGATGTTTGTCCCAGGATCTGATGTCAACATAGAGCTCAGAATGATCTTTCTTAGATTTGTTACGGACACCAAAATGTATCCTCAGAGAACCAAGAATGTCCATGGTGTAGCAAAAGGGTCCACATCTGACTGGCTATTTGAAGGTATTTAGTTCCAGCCTGACTGAAGCTACTAGTCAATGTTACACAAAACCCAACAAGCTTCTTTCACTTATTATGGCTAATGAAAAAACTGACCATTCTTGTTTTCTCATTGTTCTTTACATGCATTTCTTGTTCTAAACCTGATTTATATTATATTGTTTTGTTGCGTTTTTTTTTTATTTTACTTTAAAATATTTTATGGGAGTATAATTTCCATAGGGTTGAATATTTAAATTTTAAATGCACCATTGAGTGACTTTTTACCAATGTATACAGCAAAGTGACCACCATAAATCAAGACATAGAATGTATTTTGCAGCACCTGGGTTGTTCAATTGGATGAGCATCTGACTTTGGCTCAGGTCATGCTCTCACAGCTTGTGAGTTCAAGCCCCACATCAGGCTCTGTGCTAACAGCTCAGAGCCTGGAGCCTGCTTCAGATTACGTGTCTCTCTCTCTCTCTCTCTCTCTCTCTCTCTCTCTCTCAAAAATAAACATTAATTTCTTTTTAAAGATGTAGAATATATTTATCAACCCAGATGAATTCTCTTGGTTCCATTTCCTGTCACTAATTTTTCCATCCTCAAAAGGATTAATGCTGTCTTTTCTTTCACTTTGTATAACTAGATTATTTTTTTAATCTCAAAGTAGATCAGTTTTGCCTCTGAACTCCATAGAATCATACATGTAAGAATGGAATCATACTGTGTTTATGTTTGTGTGTGTCTGATTTCTTTGCTCAATATAATGTTTTAGAAATGGAGCCCTATTGTTGCATATAACACAGCTTATTCTTTTTATTGCTATGTAATATCCCATTGTACAAAACACTGCAATGTGTTTATCCACTGATACATCATAAACATTTGTGTTATGGTACTCTGCAAGTGTAATTTTGGATACTTCCAATTTCAAGCTGAAAGACTGTATTAAGACACAAATATCCCTGTTATCTTTTATTACTTTTTGAATAAAAATTTACTGGGGAAATTCATATTCTTGCACATTTTTCAACTACTGTGCCATTTTAACAAAGTATCCTAGTGCTTTTTTCCATAGTCTGTCTCACTGTCATTGAGCCCCCTTGGTGAGCTTTTGATGCAGCCATAAAGTCACAAAGTAAACCAATATATATTGATGGAAGGGAAAGTCAGTGAATTCAGAAAGATATGGCTATATAATGCAGGCAGTAGTAGGATTATTTATGATCTAAGCCTGAGTTGTCATACAAATACTATAGAGTTCATGAGGTTCTGAGATTAATGATGATTCTAACAGGTTTTAAATTTAGATGAGATTTCTGTTTCAGTTCTACTTTTAGACTCAAGCCTCATGACTTGTATATATACATACCAATATATGTAAGTAGAGAGTTCAATTCTTTGGTGAATTTGATGAATATAGAAACCAACCTCTGACCAGTCCCAAAAACTAGAGTAATTAATTACATAATTTTCTTCCTTCACAAACAGATAATATTTTAGTTTTGTATGATCTCTCTGCTATATTTTATTATCTGTTTTTACACAACAATTCATGGTGGAACAAAAATTATTTTCGCCTATTCATATTTTACATAGCTTAACACTCTTGGGTTTGTGGCAGTATTTTGTTTGTTTGTTTGTTTGTCTTTTTAATCAAATACCAGTTTTCCAAAAGCCAATCACTCTGACACTGACATTTGGGGCACTAATTTATTCTCACCTCAGGGAATTTGTTTTTTAGGAATAAATTGACCATTAAACATTTTTGTCTGATGTTTTTAAAAAGGTCTTATGGAATTTCTTATACACAAGCCAAATGGAGCACCGTGTGTTGGCACTTAGCCAATATTTTGGGGTACCATGGGGACTGTTCTTGCCTTGAATTGATTATTTCAACTCTCAACATCACTAATGCAGATGTCAGTGACTTATGCCATGCTTAGGTTATATCTGGCCTCCATATGTCAGTGTCAATATGAGTGGTCTCTAGTAAATTACCATGTGAGTCCAAGAAAGAACGCAAGAATTATAAAAGCATAATCAAGAGGGAAATGAAAACAGGATTCCCTTGAAATTAGCTATGTAAATAGTAAAAAAAACAAAACAACAATAACAAAAACAAAAACAAAACATATGGAAGTTTTGTTCTCTTTTGTTTTCCTGTTCTCCATGGATAGGGTGAATATATAATTACATGTCTTTATTTACCATAATGATGATGATGATGTGTTAATGTTAACAGGAAAGACATTACTATTGAACACTTATAATATGCAGATATTATGAAATACAATCTCAAAAGTAAGAACTGTTTTTATCCCCATCTTATAGATGAAGAAATTAATGCCTGGATTAGATAACATGCCCAGAGTTACACAAGATAAATCTGCTGAAGCTGGAATTTTATCACAGCAACCATTTGTTTCCTAACACTTTTTTCTTAACCACTATTTTGTATTCTATTCAGTGAAGGGTAGATTGACCAGTTGGTGTTTAAAAGTTATTATTATTTATTTAAAGGGAGCTTGGGAAAATACTGAAAGTGTCTTTTGGATGTTAGAAAGGTGCCCGTTTTAATGGCATCCGTCTTAGATGGAGTTCCTTAGAAGCAGAGTGTGAGCCAGGATGCTGGCTGATACATCTGATACATCTGATACAGATGTTTTATTGAGGGAATGCTCAAGGGAGACAAGGAGTGAAGGAAGAAAGATGGGGGGGGGGCACTAAGTAAGGACATACCTGCCCTTGGGGCACAGCTTCATCCTGACTCAGAGAGATCTCTGTAATGTGAATTGATCCAGAGAATTGATCCCCCTGCAAGGCAATAGAAAGGGATATTTGTATTCCAGGGTTACTTATTCATTAGCTGCAGGCTGCCCTAGGATGAGGTATAAATAACTTCATAGAATCATTTCCTGTTTAGCCAAAGAAGAAGGAAATGAACTGTGAATCATTAACATCTTATCATGTGTCTTTGTCCATCAGGGCTGCTATAACAAAATACATTAGATTGGGAGTTATATACGACAGAAATTTATTTTTTATAGTTCTAGAGGCTGAGAAATCCAAGATCTAGGCACTGGTAGATTCAGTGTCTGTTGAGAGCCCACTTTCTGGTTCATAACTGGCCATTTTCCTACAGTGTCCTCTTATGAAGGAAGGAAACAGGGAACTTTCTGGGGTCTCTTTTATAAAGGCACTAATCCTATCCATAAGGGCTTTACCCTCATGACCTAATCACTTCCTCAAGGTCCCACTTCAAATTTTGGGGCTCCTGGGTGGCTCAGTCAGTTAAGCGTCAGACTTCAGCTCAGGTCATGATCTCACAGTTCCTGGGTTTGAGCCCCATGTCAGGCTCTGTGCTGACAGCTCAGAGGCTGGATCCTGCTTCAGATTCTTTGTCTCCCTCTCTCTCTCTCTGCGCTTCCCCTGCTCTCACTCTGTCTCTCTGTCTCTCTGTCTCTCTCTCAAAAATAAATAAACATTTAAAATTTTTTTAAAAAGGTCCTGCTCTGAATTTAACACATTGGCCATTCGGATTTAACATATGAAATTGGGAGGGTAAGCTGCAAGTACTCAGTCTATAATATGCATTGTGAATCATTTTTAGGAGTAAGAGGGGTCAGGGCACAATTTTTTTTTTTACTTTGAGGGATTAGTCTTGACATGTCCCAAACTATTAAACCCCCCAGAAACTTTACTGACATAGCAGGATCCTAAATCTTCACAATATGCATTCCCACCATCTGCCTTACTAGGACATCTGCAGAGCGTGCTACTTATTCCACAACATGTTTGATGAACATAATATTTGTAGTATAGTGACCACATTTTATTTTCTACAGAATGTCTATATTGTTAAAATAAACTGTGGTAGAGTAGGAAGCTTATAATCCTGTAGCAGTGTTCATGCATACTATTGTTTCTCCCATTTGAAAGCAAACTGCCTCTGATAGTTTTGCCTTGGGGGGGGGGCACTTTTGTTAGAAAGATTGAGGGATCTGACTTTTGTTAGATCAGTAGCCATGACCACATACCACACTCTGCTGCGGCATTTTGGTATCTCTACTTCTAAGAGCCATTTCAACATGGTAAGGATGGAACCAATAGAATACTTGTCAGGATGTCCAATATGAAGTCATAGGTAAGTGTCCAATATGAAAAAATTCTCTTAACCATCTTTCTCTTCTGGCTCCTTCTCCTTTGACCTAACACCTGAGGTCCTATTTCTAAATATACTCTTCTGGTTCCTACCATTATATATTAGTTGGATCCTGCAGCTTTTCCAACCTATAATTCCTTTCCTCTGTTAGCAGGCCAGCACTTCCAGTCAGGCTATGCTGAGATTACTTCTGGTTATTTTTCCATTGACCAAGAATGAAGGGGAGGTGGAACATAAGGAGACCATACATTGTCTTATAAGTCACTTGCCTCATTTTATGTTTTTTCACAATCTTCAAGTGAGAGTCCTGCACTATCCTCTAGAAAGGGGTGGGCCAGAGGATTCAGGGGAACCTGGGTATTGAAGGTGCGTTAATATACCTACTAAGATATCATGATGCCAAGTTCCTTGGTGGGAGAAAAGAGATGGTTACTTCTCTTGATAGGTCCTGTTTTGACCTTAAGAGGATTTTCTGGGGCAATGTTTTTCAAACTTTAAGTGTTTATCAGAATCACCTGGAAGGTTTCTTAAAACACAGATGGCTGGGTCTCAACCAGAGTTTCTGATTTGCCAAGTCTGAGGTGGGGTCCAAGTTTTTGCATTTCAAGTTTCCAAGTCACTGGTCCCCTGATTTAAGGATCACATTTTGAGAAGCACTGCTCTGGAGAAAGTGTCAACTCTGAGCCATTATCAGCCAACACACATCTGATGTATAGATACACCAGCCTGCTAAAGGGAATTTGGGGGATGCCAAATCAGATATACCTACTGCTACATGAATCTGAATAGTGTTGAACTAATATTCTGATCAAATGTGACTTATTTCAGAACAGAATTTCTTTTTTTTTTTTAAGTTTATTTACATATTTTGAAAAAGAGAGAGCACAGTGGAGGGTGGCAGGGAGAGAGGAAGAGAGAGAATCCCAAGCAGGTTCCTTGCTGTCAGCACAGAGCCCAATGTGGGGCTTGAACTCACTAACCATGAGATCATGACCTGAGCAGAAATCAAGAGTTAGATGATTAACCAACTGAGCCACCCAGGCCCCCCAGAACAGAATTTCTACAAGAGTCTCAATGTATCAAGTCATTAAAACATTTGTAGAATTAAAAATAATATAATACTTTTATTCTTCCAAATGATGCAGCAGTAAAAATTTTGCTGGGTGCTGGACTTTCCCCCCACTTAATTAATTCATAATGTTGTGGGTGTTTTTTTGTTTTGTTTTGTTTTGTGTTTTTTTTACTCTGTCGACAATGAAGAAATATTTGCCTAAACCCGTTTCTGGGTAAGAAACGGTACGAAAAACCATGCTTGAGCAACTGTTTCATCCTAATGAGCCATTGCTTAAAGGAACATCATAGTAAAGTGAAATCCAACTTGTCTGAAGAAAATAAACGACCCCTTCTATCCTCCCCAAAGCATGAGTACCACCCGATTCTTAACAAAGAGAAGAGAGCTTTGAAATCAGATTTAAGAAACAACCATAGTAATTAAAGGTACCAACATCTGTTGGACAACAGTAGGAAAAAAATTACTCTTTTTTGAGGGGAAAACAACAACCTAATCATGTGGCTTCCTACAAGGAGGCCTACTTAAAAGTTCATGTAATTATGGGATAGCAGTTTCCTTTCTGTCAGTGTTGAGCTAATTCCATCTTGAGAAATCATTAGGGGCAACTGCAGGTGAGTTACTACAATAGTCTTTGTAACTACAGATGAAGGTGCATCTTAGCAAGTGACTTAGCACTTCCGTAAAGAACTCAATGTTAGTGTTTGCAGGTAATATTTTTGTCAGTCAGTGGTCATATCATCAGATAATAAGGTTTAATTAAGCACTCTATGTGTCAGGGAGAACGGAAGACACATTGAGGAAAAGTAAAGTAGAGGGAGGGATTGGGACTGATGTCTGGGAGGCAGAGTGACTGGGATGTTGAGAGAGCAAGGTGAGGGCCTGGACTTGTGGGGCCATGGAGGACAGCTACTGAGGGGGAGCTGGAGAGATAGAAAGAGGAGGGGAGAGGAGAGTGAGAAAGAGAGAGGGAGACGGATAGAGAAAAAAAACAGAGAAAGAAAAGAAAGAGACATAGACACAGATGGAACAAAGTGGTGTGGAGTGTGGGTGGGGAGAGTGGAAAGGGGTGTGTTTGTGTGTGTGTGTGTGTGTGTGTGCACGCTCACGTGTGTGCTTTGAAAGGAGGAAATTTCTAGCTGAATATACATTATGAATGTAGTTAGAGCAACATAATCATCAAAGGCAAACCACCATTGTGGAGAAAGAATAACGTTTATTTTTATCTTTACATGTTGGATCCAGTCCTTCCTGGTTAATGTGAAACTAGCTTTAAGAGGCTGAGATCTTAGGAATCTCTCCTCTCATGTGGTTGTCTTACCTTATGAGACACTCATGTAGCCTGGTCCTGCTGCTTCACAGTGGCCTCCAAGGATGGCAGTGTTGCTTTCCAGGCAAGTGGGGGGCCAGTCCTCATTTATGCAAAGAGATGGTGGGTTCCTCTAAGCAGCTTTGCAGAAACAATACTGTGATCAGCTCTGTTTGGGAGAGGGAGGGGACCTGGAAGTATTAAGTTAGTAGATTTGTTTTTCTTTCTTTCTTTTTTTTTTTTGTTACTTGTCAGTAGTGGCAACCTGCCTGTTGTGGCTTTTCAGTTTCATATGCATATAGATCATATGTGTAAAGTACTCAGGAAAGTGACTAGCACATAGTAAATACTCAAATGTTGTTTTTATTGTTGTAGTTCCCACAACTGTCACTATTATAATTGTGTCATTTTTAATTTTATTTTTTGCAAGGGGGTGGGGCAGAGGGGGAGAGAGAGAGAGAGAGAGAGAGCGAGAGAGAGAGAGAGAGAATCCCAGGCAGCCTTCATGCTGTCAGTGCAGAGCCCAACTTGGAGCTAGATCCCATGAACTGTGAGATCATGACCTGAGCTGACATAGAGAGTTGCTTGCTTAACCAACTGAGCCACCCAGGCGTCCCATAACTGTTTCCTTTTATCTTTGCCACTACCCACCCACACACTCCTGCATCTGTACATTCTTTTAATCATCCTTCATCTCGGGGCATGTACACACAGTTCTCTCAATATCCTTCCTTCGTCTTTCTCTTTCCTCTCAGGCTGGTGTTCTAACATGTAACCTTCTGTAATCACATAACAAATACTATTTGAAATACACTTTACACATTCACTATTGTGAAATCTTTGCCAGGTCCTTTGCTTTCTGAAAAGGGGATGTAATTTTTTCCTTCCTTTCTATAATTGTTATGATACTTGGTACATGAAAGTCACTGAGAAGAGAGGTGTCAGATTTTGGTTCCTTCTCCCTTGAGGCCAAAAGAGCCTTACATGATTTGACCTGACTCCCCTCTGCCCTAAATATGCACCTCCCTGGATTACTGAACTTCAGATGCATTGGCCTTCCCTGGAGGTTGTAAGCTTCTGTCTTGTTCCAAGACAGTACATCTTCATATATATTTACTCATTTACATTTTAGCATTGGCCTGTGATGTTCCCTGTGCCTTCAGTGTTTCTCCCAGCTCTTCTGCTCGCCTTTCCTTATTATAATTTCTCAAAGGGACTTTCTTTTTTTTCCTCACTACAGTTAGTGCAATTATGTTTAAATACCTATTTGCATAAACGTGTAAAATGTCTGTCTGTGTCCCTAGACTTTATGCTTCCTAAGAACACATACTATGTCTCTCCATTTAAGCATGGTGCCGGGAATAGGCACTTAAGAAACTGTTACAGAAATTAACTGATTAATTAAAGTACTTTTCTATAACAGCCAACATCTCTGGACCTAAAGCTAATCCTGAGAATGCTTGTGAATTCACTGTTACTTGTTAAAATAACAATAAGGATAAACTTATTGATGGAAAAAAAAATCTTCTATTGGGTATTTTAAAGATGGGCTCAGAGTTAATGTCCATGAATTTATTCCTTTATTGCCAGATCTTAGGTGTCCATTTCCCCATTGTTATTTACCAGTGAAAAATACTGATAACTCTCCTCTGCCTCTTGCAAGAGAAGGGAGAGAGATTGGGGGCGGGGGAGGAAAAGAAAAAAAAAAAGAAGAAAGAGGAAGGAAGGAAGGCAGGAAGGAAGGCAGGCAGGAAGGAAAGAAGATGTATTCTAGTTCTTTTTCCTCAGTCTGAATATAAATCTTTGATGCAAAATTTAGTTAGGCATACAAGGGAAAAATAATTATAAACTTTAATAGAACATATTCAAATTATTTATTTATTTATTTATTTATTTATTTATTTATTTATTGAGAGAGAGAGAGAGAGAGACAGCAAATGGGGAGGGGGGGCAGAGAGAGAGAGAGAATCCCAAGCAAGTTCCACACTCAACACAGAGCCAAATGAGGGGCTCAATCCCATGACTCTGGGATCATGACCTGAGCCAAAATCAAGAGCTAGATGCTCAACCGACTGAGCCACGCAGACACCCCAAGATAACACTCATATGTATATTTATTTACATATTTAACATTTTGACCTTAATTTTATCTAATTACAAAATCATTTTTCTATATTTACTCTCAAAAATTATCTTGGTATTCCCCTGTAGAAAGCATTCTCATAATAGAAAAACAGTTGGACTTCTTTGTTTTTTCACACCAAACTTTATGCTTGAATCTCCAATGAAGCCCATTAAAAAATAAAGATTCTAGAGCCCTATCACCTGAAGTTCTGATTGATCAGATCTAAAATGCCATCATAATTAACTTTTAACAAATCTCTCAGCTGACCCTAATGTGTAACTCAAACTGATGTTAAAATTGCATCTAATTCCAGAAGCAACTGTTTATTGATCTGTCTTGAGCCAGACTCTATTCTAAGTAATATAAAAGAACATTATAACTCCTACCAGAAACCTATGAAAAGGTAAGTGATATTTTGTAGACAGGGAAAGCAAGGCTTTGAGAGGGTATGATTTTGGTCAGGGATATTAGCTACAAAGTGCCATGACAAGATTAGAACACAGGACTCCCAAATGGTGAAACCCCTCCTTTTCTATCACACCACAGAGCTACCTACTAAAATTCAATCATTGTGGCTCATCTGAACTCTAGGGTAACCAAAGATTTGCCTTATACATGGTTGCTTTATTGAGGATAAGAGATTAGGAAAAAAAAATTACTAGATCTCTGTCATGATTTTTGTGTCCTGTGCTATTTAATAAAAAAGTTATTGTTACTGTGCATACCCTGATTGCATGGCCTACTTCAGAAGTCTCTGAAGAAATATTTGCCTGTAACAGAAACTTGATTTTTCATGCCCCCAAATCATTTCCATTACCTCACTAGTAGACCACCTTTTACTTAATACTTTAGTTTCTCTGCATCTTAAGGGTGGCTAAGTGACTGAGTTTTGGTCTTTGAAATACAAACAACAGCATGGCTCTTCTCACCTTGACCCATATCCATGCCCTACATGCCATGCAGATGTGAGCTGCCATCTTTCACCTTTGATTCAATAAGCCAGCATTGTAAAGACAGCAGAGTGGACATTGAAAATAAACCTGGGTCTCTGATGACATTGTTGAGCTTTAACACTGACCCTAGACTTCAGCTTTCAGAGAATACTTATTAGGAAACAAAATTACATCCTATCTGTTATGGTACTGTAAGTCATTAATGCTATTACTTAAAGCCAAATTCATCCCTCTGTTGACATGAATTGTACGAGATATAGAAAGCTACGTGGTAAATCCCTCACAGATAAGGTTTATTGCTTATTCCTCTGTCTATAATTGAGTTTTTCATATGGGGTGAACACCAGGTAGTTTTTGTGGGAATGGGTATGTGTGATGTCTGTTTTAATGTTTTGGTATGTCTACCTTCTGTGGTACAGGACCTTTTGGTCTTTGTGGAGATATTCTTCCTTCTGAACATAAATTAAAGTTCTGTGAGAGTTAGCTTTGATAAAGAACCTAAAATAAAATCAGATCCCAGGCCCTCTTATATTTATAACTTGGCCTGTATTGAGGACGTTAGCTTGGTGACATTAGCATTAATCATAACTTGCCTTCTGCCACAAAAGACATCATCAAAGCATCCAAACCAGGGCCACGAGTCACTGTAGGAACATTCTGATGACAAATTCTCTCCTAAACTTTGTTACTTTGCTATGATTTCCACTAGGAGAAAGACAAGTTCCCAAGGGGCTCATTCTAAGAGGGACAGCTATACTGAAAACTGCTCAATCCATCATTCAGCAAGCGGGTCTCTTCAACCGTCCTTCACCATAATCTGTTTTACACTGCCACTCACTCACATTGGGCCTTGGAGAAGCTGCTTGACCCGTGATGGGCTAGACTGCATTGCCAGTAATTGAGAAGTTGCAGCCTGATATTATTCTTTCTCACTGGGTGTGTGTAGCCACTTACCAATTAGCTACTGGTCTTCTTGCCCTGCTTTGAGGAGTTGAGACTCAGGATATTCAGAATGAAGCCAGTTGACTTGATTAGACCATAATTTCCAAAAGGATGGCATATACACCATCAATGAAGTGATTTAGGGTATACATAAGTCAACATTTAATATTTTTAATAATCATGTATTTTAATGTAATTTAAAACCATATTTAGCAAGCCACATCCAAGGATGCTCAATAAGATTATGTGTACATATATGTGTTTTGTGTTTCTCTTTAACATATGTTTATATGTGTATGAGTATGTGTATGTGTGTAAGCACATATACACACATAAATGTATGTACATTTTCCCTTTAAAATGAGTTTATTTAAATAAAAAGTATTTTGTTTTAGATAAATATATTAAGTATTCAATAGTATAGATAATTGAATTTAGCAAAAATCTTGAAGGTGGTGCCTGAATGACTAGTATTTGGGAAACACTGGATAGTACTAATTATTAAACTCTTAGAATACCACTGAGAGAAAAAATGTAATTTTGCAACACAGAAGATAATATTAATGTTACCTAAATGAGAGGTTGTGATATGGAGTACCCACTTCAGATAAATAGAATCCTTCCTAAATGAATTCAAAACGTCTCATAAATTGTACTTCATAGTCAGCTTGACAAATAGATGTTGAATTCCTACTATTTGTAAGGCATTGTCTTAGTCTTACTAATGACACAAACATGTCTAAGAAACACTTGATGTTTTTAGTGATTCTCTAGTGATATATGGAAGAGCCTCACATGAAATCTACCAATGACATCTGTTGCAGTTGAAAGAAAGCCTCACTTTCTGTGCTGGTTTAGGAGGGCTACAGCTGACCTTCATCCTCATTTTCTAGACTTCTACTATCTTCCTGACAAGGTGGCTTCATTTCCTTTCTTCCAGTGCTCCATGTTTGTTCCTGCTTAAGGACCTGGAGATAGGATGGTCCTTCTACTTGTTATCTTGTTTCTTTTCTTTCCATTGGTCTCATTTCTCTCACTAATTCAGCTCTCACCTCTTCAGAGACTGGTCTCTTTTTCCTGAGCCCCTTCAAAAACTTTCTATCTTATATTTTTTTGTTTGTTTATTTTTTTGTACATCACTTACCAGTATCAGAAAATTCCCCTTATATTCACTTGCTTATTACATTTCTCTCCCAGTAGAACAAAAACTCCATAAAATTAGGGACTATTTCTCTCTTAACACTATCTTCTCTCTGAACTAAAATTTGAAAAATAAGGTCTAAAAACTTAAGGTACTCAATCAACATTTTATTTATTTTTTGTTTATTTATTTATTTTTGAGGGAGAGCACATGTGCAAGCTGGGGGAGAGGGCAGAGAGAGAGAATTCCAAGCAGGCTCCACTCTGTCAGTGCAGAGCCCAATGTGGGGCTCAGTATCATGAACCATGAGATCATGACCTGAGCTGAAATCAGTAAGTCAGACACTTAACTGACTGAGCCACCCAGGCATCCCTTGACAGACACTTTAAAGTAAATGAATACAAAGCAGGCATGATGTTTCATGGCCCAACTACAGAAACATAGAGTGGAGTGAGCATGTCTGATAAGGCAATCAGGAAAGATCCATGATAGAGGGGGTACTCGGCAGAATTTTGACAGGCACAATTGGAAAAAATGGAGAATTTCCTTGAAGAAGAGAATCATATGATCAAAAGACTAAAAGAAGGAATACGGCAAATTGGGGAAGATTCTGAAAATGTACCAGAAGCAGGGACTTCCATGTGGACACACCACCAGTTAAGGTTGTTGAGAAACAAAATACCACACTCAAAGCATAATACATTTTTCTTCCTGTAGACATTTAACCAACGTCTGTGAGGCTGCAGCATGGATTCTACATCCAGAAACCCCAGAAGTCCTGCAGCTTGGGACATAGATGTTTTGGCCTCATTATTCCCCAGTCTTCTAGGGACTTTTGCTCTGTCATAGAACAAGGTCCTCCTATTGTCGTCCTGTCCTGTCTCATAATTGTCGTATGGCATATAAGAAGTCTCTTGTCTTACTGAGCCTCAGTTTCCCCATATGTAAAAAATACAGAGGTAGCTGCCTAAGGGCTCTACCAGTTTTGGCATTCAAGAAATAGGTAAGAAAAAAGGAATAAATTTCAAGAACATTCTGTGAAGGTTTCCATGCAGTACCATGCTGGCAAGTACACCGACCCAAAGCAGTTCTATTGGGTATATCTGGACAAGGATGTTAAAACTTAAAGGACGTAAGACATGATGGTGACTCAGACTTAACTGGTAACAGAGGTAATAGTGAAAAGTCATTAGATTATAAATACATTTTGAAGGTGTACCCAACAGGAATTCCCCTTTTGTCTCGAGCACACTTCAAATCCTTGCAGCACAAAATACAATGCAAGTGACACCATGACATAATAAAAGTGAAGGCCAACTCAGCGTCCCATAATTACTGCTGCCCTGAGTTTTAAAGTGTTTGGAGCTTACATAGCTCCTTCCCACTTATTACCAAATGCTTCCCAACAACTTTGTGTGGGGAGAAGAAATAGACTATATAGTTTATCTAATTTATAGGGAAAGAAATAAAACTAAGATTACCTAGAGTTAATAGTGAAAGTCAGACTAGTACTGAAGCCTCTTGTTTCCATATAGTCTCTTGGGACTAAAGGAGGTAAGCTACGGTAAAAGAAAATCAATATTGAGACAGGCATTAATCTTCACTGTATCAAATAGTCTTTCTACGTAGTTTAACTAAACTTTAAAATCATGCATTTATGTCTTTGTCTAATTCCCTCTGGGTCATATATGAATCTATAACACAATCAATAATAACCAAGTCTTCAAAGATCTCTTTCTTCAATTAAGAACACATTTCCCTCACATGAGTCTTCAAAAGCAGTAAACACCGATAGCTGATATTTAGGGAATCTGAATAGCATTTCATGACTACGTGGAGAACATTTGCCTTGTTATATTCACTATCATGGAGGATGTGTGAAAATGTCTATATTTCTTCAAATCACTGGACCATGGGTATTAAAATGAGTAAACTCTCTTCATTTGATATAATGATTATAGAAATAACAGTTGGTCATTGTCCCCTGAAGAAGCTTAGTATTAAAAGCAGCGAATCATCTCTTTGATTTTATTATTGTAGAAATAAATTGTGGCCTATAATATACTTTGGCATTCTTCCAGGGGAACACTGCACCTGCCATAATTTCTTAAAAAGAGACTTCTAAGTAAAGCTCCTGACATCAACAGCCAATAATATTATTTTCCCATCTATCTAGTTCAGAAGAACATCAAAATTTATAAAATAACATTTTAAAAATTAAAAATCTTTGAGCCACAGAAAATTATATTTAGCAAAAATTTGATAATATATATTGGACCATAAGAGTCCTATCTCAAACATGAACTAGGCAGGGATATGGGTAAATATTCAGAATCCCTCTGAAGGAAATCTCTGGATAAATCCATTTCATCCTTTGTCAATTGCCAAAGTGACTACTCCAAGGCCACTTGGGTAGGCATATAGACCTGTAACAGACTGTACAACAATCAAAAGAACAAAGATTAAGGCAGTTAGTAAGTGCCAACTCTTAATCTCCATTTCTAGCTTGCTACCTTTTCTTTTTATCAAGCAGGCTTGAGTCACATGGGGAATACATTTTTTCAGTAATCACAGTAATTGGCCACAGGGTATAACCTTTAGCTGAAATGGCATTTCATGTGAATACAGTGCTTTAGATTTGCTGGTCTCTGATAGAATCTATAACAACCTGTGTTGAGTTAGGAGCTTGTTAGTTTCCTTAGGGCACTGTTGGAATTTCATAGTGGCCTCCTAGAGTCTCTGAACTCCAGCATCTTTGACTTTCAGAGTCAGCTGAAACAATAGCTAAGCAGACAGCACCTAGAAGATGAGTGTGCTTGCTGTGCATTTTCCATGTTTTAAAGGAATTGACTTAAAGGAGAAACAGGCTCCTTCGTGGCAAGGAGCAAAGTCGGTCATACCTCATTAAGGATGGGAGTAGTGAACTGAAGAGCTTTGCTGAGTATTCCCTGGGTGTTTGGAGGAATGAGCTATGGAACTTTTTTTTCCTACATAACTGGCCAGTCGAGTTTGTTCCACTACTTCAAAGAACACATTCTACCAAATATAAAATGACTTCATTGACTGCTGACATGTATTCATTTGGGCAGCAGAAGACGAAAAAATATAAGCCAGGGAACAATACATGTTTTGGCTCTAAATATTGTTATCCAAAAGTCCAGATCTTTATGAAGCTGAGAAATAACTTTCCTAAAGATAATTTTAACTATTTAGGAATGAGATGATATATGCCTTCTAACACTCAAACATTTAAGACACATTATATGTTGAATAAGTGATCTCACATTACAGTTGTTGGGATAGTTTGTGATCTGTCTCTACAGTAAGCTTCTGAGCAAGAACAGTGTCATTTCTTTTTTCCATGTGTTACAGTGACCAGGGTGAGTGCCTCCATGAAAGTACTATACTCTGTAAACATCTCTTAATGCATTTTCATATTTCCTCCTGGTGAGGAGGAGACCATCCCCAGGAGTGAGAGCTCTTGCCTTCAACCATGGTATTATCTCAGTATCGGATCCATCACTTATACTATTTTATTCAGGAGAAGTGAAAAAAAATCCATGACAAGCAGTAAAATTAGTAACTGCCAATCTCTGACCAAGAGGCTTAAGTGAAATAAAAGTTTTATCCTAAAAGCCAATCTCTATTGTCTTTGCAATGAGCTCAGACAGCCCAAGGATGTGAGTTGGGTGCCTGCATCGAGCTTCGCACAGGGCTGAGGGCCAATATATACTGCCTCCCCTGTGTATACTTCACCAGCAGAGGCAGCCTGAAGCTGCCACAGCTTCCTGCAGCAAGCAAAAAAAAAAAAAAAAAAATCATCAAACGCAGCCAAATCCTAGAAATGAAGAAAGCTCACACTGACAGAATACTCTCTTTATTCTTAAGCATTTTTAATTTTGACACAGCTTCTGGCTATAGAGAAGAATCACTTACTGGAAAGATATCCAGTATCTCTGTGAAAGCCAAGGGCCATAGTTAACGAATGCTATGGAAAAGAACATTTCCTCAGATTTGAGAGCACTACTAGAGATTATGTGAGGGGTGAAAATTCAATTGATTTCACTTCAAGCATCAAGAGGAGAATATAATTTAGAGATCGTGGGTTTGTGCAGGGGTTGTAGAGATAATATTGTAAATAATGGTAAAATTCAGATCATGTTTTCCTTGTTTATTTAACAAACATTTACTCAGCATTTACTTTGAGTTTGGCCACTGCAAAGTTTAATAAAATAATGTCTGTCTCTTACAAGAGCTTGTAATCCAGTGGATAGAATTGTACTCTGCCCATAGATCAGATCAGCAGAACTACCTTAGGCAGAAGTTTATGTCGCTGTGAATCCATTTCATTCAAAGAGTATGTGGCAGGGTACAAGACATTTGTCTCTCCCAACAATGAGCTAGTTGTCTAATTTAGAAGACCAATATTTATTAAGTGTTTACTATGTATTTCATATGTGTTTCATTCTGGATAAAACCTTTTTGGGTCGGACCTCGTATTGTCTCAAACTAAAGTTAAGAACTAACTAAACTTAGAACTAAAGAAACTTGGAAGTAACTAAAGCTTAAAAGTTTAAAACCTTGTTCAAGTTTCATAGCAAGTTAAGAGAAGAGCTGAGCTTTGAACGTAGGCTGTCTGGATCTAGAACCAATGCTCTGAACCATTAATTTATTGCCTCTGTCCTTGAAGAGACAAGGTTATACTCACAGAATGTGAAGTGAAAAATGAAGATCATGTGGACAATAGGATCATTTAGGAGAGGTAGATGATACTAGGCACTAAGCTTTCCTAAATAACAAATATGTGAGAGTATGGGATATAAGCATTCCTTTATTGTACCCCTTGTCTTTAATCCACAGTCCCTCACATAAAGTCCCTGCAGGATCTGTGCCTGTGTCTGTGTGGGGCACTGAAATCAACTGTTTGCTTTAAGAGATATTGCAGTGGCTCAGGGAGCCAGAGATGATATTTTCCCTGACAACCTTGCATGGTGATTTGTAAGACAAACTAAGTTTATTCCCTCTGGCTTCAGTTGCTTTTCTTAGGTGGACCCTCAATCTCAACCTCTAAACTTGCCAGCAAACCTCAAAAGTGTCTAGGTCCTGGATTCTTTAATGCTGCTATAGTGTAAAAAGGATGCATGCAGTCTGCATACTACTTATCCATCCTTCCATGCCCAAGTCCATGATGGACATCATCATAACTTTTGTGAGTGGCATAAGAAATGTAATTTTGTTTTCTACCTCAAGAGTTTATTGAGGACAGAATGTGTTGTGCTCAAGTCTGCCCCCCCCCCATACTCATCATTCTCAACCTTTAGCCTGCCTCCATGTTACCTGCTGAGTGTTAAGTTACAGCAGGTTCCTGGGCTCAACCCCACAATACTCAGCTCTGTGTATCTGGACTGGGGCCAAAGAATTTATCTTTCTAACAAGTTCCCAGGTGATGCTGATGCTACTGGGCCAAGTACCACAGTTTAAGAACTACTGCTGTTTAATTATTAATATGATTGAGATCAGGGGCTCTTGAGTCAGTTACCTTGCTTAAATATCAACCCAGCCACTTATGAGGTCTTTGGCTTTTGACACATTATTCAATTCTAGGCTGCCTATAATCCCTCATACGTAAAACATGGTAATAATAATACCCCCATGAGGTTTTTGCGAAGATTAAGTGAGTTTAAATATGTTAAGTGCTTTAAAAATACTGGAACTTAGTGGGTTCATCAAAATGTGTTAGCTAATTAATATATTCATTCTGATTTTTTAGTCAGTTCGGAGTTGCCTATATGGCAGGTCTTATATGCTCATCTTATCGGAATTCAACATCTAGGCCTATGTGACATGGGACTGCTCTGAGCGTCAGAAGGCACCAGAATGTAAGAGGTTAGAGCAGTTCACAGCTCTTATAGGAGGCCTTTTTTAGTTGAAATATTTATTTGTAGACTGTTTTACCCATTGCTTGAGCTTTTTGATTATCAAAGTGATGAACAAACATGCAGACGGTTGCACAGATTGATGCTCAGAACAAAAACAAATTACTTGTTATAGGAAAGAAAGACCAAATCAGGGAAACATCTTCAGCACTGCATTATGGTAAAGGTAGAGCAGGATGCTTCTTTTCAGAAACTGTGAGAGCTTGGACATAATTGTGTTGGCACCAGACCATGGCCTGGTTTTATGACTGGCATTTCCCATGATGATGATTGAAATCTGTCATCTGAATTGCTTTGCTCTTTTTATCCTTCCTGCATGTGCTACAGTCATGCATTGCTATCAAAATCCTTCACAGAGGGGCGCCTGGGTGGCTCAGTTGGTTGAGCTTCAGACTTCGGCTCAGGTCATGATCTCACAGTTTGTGAGCCCCATGTCAGGATCTGTGCTGACAGCTCAGAGCCTGGAGCCTGCTTCAGATTCTGTGTTTCCCTCCCTCTCGGCCTATTCCCCGCTCACACTCTGTCTCTCTCTCAAAAATAAATAAACTTAAAAAAAAAAAAGAAAGAAAAGAAATTCCTTCACAGCCCCTCAGCTACAAATTGCATACAACAGGTGGCGAAAGAGAGACCTGGGAATTTGGTGCCCTGATGCAGAGGCTACAGCTGAAGGGTCGACTGTTTATCTGAATCTAAAATCAGAACACTCAAATTAGAAAGGCCTTTTCTCCTCTGACTTATGAGTTTGTGTGTATATCTGTATCTGGGTGTAACTTATGTAACTTTAGGTGTATATTCACCAAATCATGTTTATGAAAATAAGGAAAATGTATAACATGGGGAATGATGAAAAATCCAGAGTATGTGATTGTTATATAGAGATAATGATCTACTATTGAAGTGGCATTTGAATTTTCCATTATAAATATCCAAGTCTGAACTTGATCTGAGCTTGTATCACATGGGGTTGCCTATGCAATAATGATAATGATTTCCACTTATGACTTGTGGAATATGTTCAGATCTTCATGATTATTCTTTCCAATGACCAGCAGGACTTTTTTTGCAGCCTATTTTAGGTGCAGTGTCTAACCTATAATAAGCATTTGAATAAATGTCAACTATTTGATTATAGCATATGGTTAGCCACTATAATGGGTGGACATCAACCCAGATTTCAGATACTTCCCATATTTTATTCTTCTAACCATTGGGAGAAGTTGAGACCTGCAAGAGGCTGAGGTAAGATGTATTTACGCATAGAGAGTCACAAACTCTAAATGAAGTTGAATTTGGAAGATGTTTATCAATCTTAAGAATGTTGATGTATTAATTAATGTAAGGCACAGTCACAGCTTTCAAGGAGAGTATAACGATGTTATGATTAGCAATGTTACTAAAAAATTACAGAAAAGTAATTATAAACTATGAATCCTTTCCCCCAAATACATTGACCATATATGGCCTTTAAAGCTACAAATTAATAGTGAGTCACTAATCTAGGCATTTATGCACCTAGTATGCATGTAACAAAGACTCTCATGTTTTATTTGAATAGGATGATAGTCACCATAGTAGGATGAGGGCGTGCTTATAATATGGTTTTTATCATCCATGCTCTGTGTGCCTATGTGATTTCAACCATGTGAAACCACAGATTTAAGATTTTAACAACAAATTTGCCTGCAAATGGTGTATACCACATCAATTCTGATGTGTTCCAGAATGACCTGTAGCAATTCTAATAGCCCACCTCAGTTTGAATGCTGGATTTTGTGAATTTCAGGAGCCACCAGAAGGTCTCCATGTTTTCAGTCTGTATGGAAAGTGGATGACATAACTTCTTTAGAACTAAACCAAGAATTGAAATACTAATAAAAATTCCATGAACTTCATTGGGATTTCTTGGTTTCTCCAGTGAATCATTTCCTTGTGAGAAAAATCATATTATGTGGAGATACTAAGAGAACAGTTACTTCCAGGAATGTTTAGATTCAAGTGCAATGATGTGGGAGAAAAAGAGAGAACTGTAGTTTCATTTATTTTTCCTCTGGAAGTGAGCAATTGTAAGATTCATAGTTTCCTTAGTCTCCTTATTGTTGTTCTGTTATCAAGTGAGCAGTAAAAGTGCCCATCGGTAAATGTATCACCTGTGAACTAAGGGTATATATCCTTTATAAAATAGCTTTCCCAATTATTTGTGATTTCATCATGCAAGTTGCATCCATTATATCAAATATGATACTTTCTAGTAAGATAGAAATTCTAGGTGAGCCCTGGCACCAAGAAAGGCTATAAATCTAAAACATGAAATCTTAAACCCACATGACAGCCCCTAACATCAGCTTTGGAACTTTTGATTTCAGCTCAGATCTAGTGAGATCTCATGCTATGTCTAAACTCTCTAAAAGAAACCAGACACATAAAATGGTCAGACAGATGGGTTATGAAGGGAAAACACTGTATTAAAAATAAACAGGACATCCACCAGGGAAAAACGCCCTTGAGGAACTTTTAGTGTTTTAAGCTCCCCTAAGTTTTCAATCAATCCAAGTTACTTAGTGAAATCGATAAAATGCCATCGCAGTTCCAAGGAAGACTTCAAGTATGTTTAGAGAGAAGAATGGCTCTGAAATTTAAATGGAGTATTGTTACTGGAGTGCTAACACAACACACTTAAAAATATTTCAGGACTGATCCTTACAATGCCTTTGAGTTTAAGACAACATGCCTACCCCTCTGTCACAGCTTCCATTTTCTTGTGTGAATGGATATTTGGAACTTACTGTACACCAACAAATGACTCCCAAAGTGGATCCTTTCCACTCTCTGAACCCTTGTTGGGTCACCTGCAACATTTACAGATCTGCCAGCAACATTTTTGGGAATGAATCATTTTAACTTGAAAAATATTCTCTCCAGTGCTGCAAATTAAATTTAGAATAAATCTTTCTTCCATAGAGCCATCCAGATTGTCATACAATGAGCTCTTTCAAGTAAGCCATGGCATACTTTTGCCATAATTGTTTGGATATCTGTAGTATCTAAACACCCCAACAGCCCATATTGTTCAAAGGCTTCCACAAATCTACCTTTGAGCAAACATGAACTAGACCTAAAACAAAAACAAAAAGATAAAACATTTCACTGTCTTGCATCTTCCTCTCTTCAGTGTTTCTCTCTATCCCACTCTTTGAGAGTGTCCTAGTTTAGAAATATGAATCCAAGTCCTACTCATCACTTCCTCAACACATGTAATTGGTTGTGAAGTCCTCAACAGACTTCTTTGTTATCGTCCTTGGGTTTATTCTTTTCTTTTGTGTTAATTCTGGCCTTATAGCTAATAGTTATTTTGGGTCTACAGCAAAGTATTGTGCTGAATGCTTTCCATACACACATGCATTGGCTCCTTATAATAACCCTGAAGGCCATCATTCTTATTTTACAGAAGAGGAAACTGAGGCTCCGACTGATTGAGTGACTCTGTCATAAAGTCACCCTGCTAGTAAATTTGTATGATTCTGAAGGATGGTAATAGGCTTCTACATGGCCCCCTGAGATCCACATCCTCTGCCCTCTAATCTAAACTTCAGGCAATCATTCTTTTAAGCAGTGACTTTTGACAGCCTAGTTAATGTATTTGCCTAAGAATTACCCTTTCTTCTTTCCTTTTGAGTTCAAGTTTTTACTCAGTCTGACATTCTAGGCCATATTACCAGGGACTCCATTTTATGTCTTGAGAGTTAGATCCCTATTTTTTACTAATGTAAATCCTTTACTCCAACTAAGTCATTCTGCTTATTGGTATGTCCCAAGCACACCAGGATCTCCAATTCCACTCTCAACTCTGATTCACTCCTGTTTTCTCCCCAACACTGACCTGTCCCTCAAACATTCCTTATACATTTACTCCCTCTATTAGTATGGTAATGATAGCTTCTCTAGCAGATAGACCCCCAAATATATAAAGTTGCCAATATAATAGAATAATATATCCATGATCAGCAAATGGCTCTTGTCCACACAGTGATTCAAAGACCCAGACAATTCTTATCACATGACTTCTCCATCCCTCACAGACTGGTCCTTCTATAAGCAACATCAGCATCAGCTGGAAGCTCCCTAGAGATGTAAATAATAAGGCTGTATCCCAGAGGCACTAAATCAGAAACTTAGGGAAAAGAGCCAAGATGTTTATGTTGGCACAAGCCCCCCAGATGATTGTGATGCACACCAAGCCTGAGAATCCCTATTCTACAGCCTTATGGGCACCCACATCCAACCTGTGGAAATTCAGAGACTGTGGACTAGATAGATACATCCGTTCCTTAAAAGCCTTGTCCTGCAAATGATGCATATCATTTTCATTCATGTCTTATTGGTGAGTGCTAATTAAATGGCTACCTCGGTGCAAGAAGGGGGGTAAATGTGCTCTCTGCAGTCCTCTTCTCAGTAATATATTAGATAGGCAAGTGTGAGCATGGTTCTTTTAAGAAATCCTCTTCTGTCCCTGGTTTCCAAAGAGCACACTTTAGAATGCAGCCTGACAGGTTCTTAAAGTCTGTTTCAGTGCCTCTGTCAGTTTAGTTCCTTACAATGAACATTTTTATTCATTTTCCTTCTTTATTGTAGTTTGATTTTCTTCATCATTTTGCTTGGTTACAGCCTGACATAAATTTCTTTATTCACTAAGAGACTGGCCACTGCAGACTTGCAGTTGCAGGTTGCTGTAACATGTCAGCTTGTTTTCTACAAGCAGAAAGTGGCCCAGCTGACAGGCTTGTCATGCAGAACTCAGAACATAATGGCTAGCTGTTCTTCAAGCACAGTATGAGCATTTCTACTTTTGAATTTGTCTTCTCCACATGTATTCTGCACTGATATTCATTGGCACTCAAGTCCTGAAGTTGTTTCTGGACAGCAGGGGTATTTTTTTGTAACTCATGGTATCATAGTAGGTAAACTGAAACTCCCCTGCCTGCCTCAGCTTGGTGCAACTCATTACCCACTACCATAACTTGGCTCAGGCCCTAGAAACATTCCATAGTATAAGGAATGACCAAATCATTATGGAACCACATATATTACCTATTCCCTAATATGAAGCAACTTCCCACTTTTCCTATAACAAGATTTAGAAAATTTATTTTTGGCTGATTGTATATGTAACTCTTCAGGATATAGATTAAATAATCAAGTATCTATTTATATACTACTTACAAATAGTCAAATATCTATATACTTTATGTACTTTAAATAATCAAGTAAGTATTTATGTGCTCTCCGTATACATTTTAATCTAATTTTATACTTAAATTTTTAATTTATATGAAGAATCACATACTAGTTTAGAATTATTCTTCTTTTTCTTTTCACAAAATAATTGTGTTCAAATGTTTCCTAAGCATGTTTAAGCCCAATTCTTTTGTCATCTCTAGAGCTACTTTTTGAATTATCTTGCAGTTTTCCAGAACATACCGTCTTGACTTCCTCTTATGTTTTTGGAAACACAGTTCTTATTCCATTTGCGCATAAGGCCATGGCTGGAATTGCTGGTCCTTGTACTATAAGTGCTTAATCACAAAACATAAGGACAATGTTGTTTTTTATTGTTTAAAGTTTACTTTATTCTTGTGTTCACAATGATTTCTGCAATATAGTCATGTACCATATTGCTTTCTAAAATGAGTTAGAAAACATTATTTTTATAGGGCTGCTAATACTTACCCTTTTAGCTCATACCACTGAGAATAATTCATAGCTGTGTGTTACATTTATTTGGCTTTTTTTTTCTTTTAGTGGAAATTGGTAATACCGTAAACTGGCATTGATTGAGATTGTTATAGGTTAGTCTTTTCTGGTGGTGTTCTGACCTACAAAGAATGCTCAGTTGTATAAATGATTTTATATGAATTCAATTATAAAAAATTCCTTTTGGTAGAGGAAATAGAAGTAGAGGGCTTGAAGCATTCGACTCTTGATTTTGGCTCAGGTCAAGATCTCAAGGTTCGTGGGATCGAGCCTGGCATCAGGCTCTGTGCTGATAGTACGGAGCCTGCTTGGGATTCTCTCTCTCTCTCCCTCTCTCTCTGCTCCTCCTCCACTCATGTTCTCTCTATCAAAATAAATAAGTAAACATCAAACAAACAAGCAAGACATAAAATTAAGTATATAATACATATATAATGTATAATCAAATGATAAAGTTTGAGGGGTGATTACCCCTCAAGGTCTGTAGGATATCAGACTAAATTCTCATCAGTAAAGGCACATGACGTCTTTTATTCTTCTATCAAAACTGTGAAGTGGGTATTTGTCTTCTTGTTTGTCATGGGGATCCAGAAACTCTTGAGATTTAAATGATTAGTTCCCAGTCAGTAAAGGATGAAGCCAGGATTCAAATCCAGGTTGGTCTCAAGGTATAACCCATCACACTGTCTCTTCTTATAGAAAGGAGATCATAATGCAAGCAGCCTCCTTTCCATCAGAGTGAAATGATTTCCCTCCAATTGCCATTGGGTATCAGACATAAGACATTCATCTTGTGTCCCCCAAAAACTGAAAAACATGATAGGTACTATACTCTCACCATTTGTGGGTCCCTTTTTGCCAACATCTGGTTGGCTGCCTTATAAGCTGAACCAGCCCTCCTTCATCCTGTAATGATAGCACCTTTATATTCATGGGACCCTAATTGGAGCTGTGGTTCAATGCTGTTGAACTGTCCAAACAGGCAAAAATAAACAAGGAATTTTATTTTTTTACACATTCCCTTAAGGATACATAGGGAGATGCAAGGCAGTTCACGAAGCTCTATGATGTTACCCTCCCACCATTCTTGCCAATTCTTTTTCACCAGAAACTCTTGAGAACTGAATTACAGAAACTCTTTCATTTAAGATTTCCATTTCTCCTCTCACCTTCTTCTCCACCTGAATTCTTCAGGTTGCAGACCCTGCAGGCATGTTTTCTTTTGCAAGGTGTTTTACAAATATTGAGACAATATTAAAAAACCAGAGATTTCTCATGACATCCCTATAGCTGGCATCCTTTAAAATAAAATCAAATCAGAATGTCCTCCACTCTTTTCTTGGCAGGTGATAGTTACAGCTGTACAGCTTTCTGCAGCAGGGAATACCATGTTTGGTTGGGACATACATCCTCCTCATCTACCCCATGCATCGCTCTCTCTGTCCTCTGTGGTCTTCCTGATGTTCAGGCTGACTGGTTACCACATATCCTAGCTTTTGCACTCTTGTTTTTCCTCATAATAAAGAACTCTCTTTGTTCATCTCTTTATCAGAAGTAGGACCTTGAAAGACTGACCAAGAGGATTGCAGTTAATAAGAAGATTAGTTTTCATAACTATGAAAAATATTGCTTCCAACCCAGTAAGCCAGTACTCAGACTGCTTTACTCATATCACTTACCTGCCTGGCCCCTATAGGCATGTGAAATTATGACCTCAGTATACATCTCTGTAATGTTGTGGTACCTCCCTCCCTTTCTCCTTCTCCTTTGTTTCAACCCTCCTCCAACCTATTCTAAGATGACACGTCACACAACTCTCCTCAGAAGCCTGGAAGCTGAAATTTAGGGATGGTATTTGGAGAGCTGGGGGGAAAGGAACAGATCCATGAAGAACCCCAGGAGTAAAAAGAAGAGATATTTCATATGTGAGGATTATTATTCTGTTTTTTAATCCTTATTTTAATTTTAATTTTTTATTTCTTTATATTAAATATAATTTATTGTCAAATTGGTTTCCATTCAACACCCATGCTCATCCCAGCAGGTGACCTCCACAATGCCCATCACCCATCAGGATTATTATTCTGGAGTCCAAATGATGGTAAGGCAAGAAAGGATAGACATCAATTTATTACTAGAAATCTAGTTAATTAAGTCCACAAACAATAGTACATTAACTGAGTCCCAGGCAGTCACTACCCAATCATTCGATTAATAACAAACATTCTTAAAAGTTGAAGGAACTCAGTGATCATGTGGACCAGAATTTCCTAAGTATCCTTTCATAGAACACTATCCTTGAAGGGGTGCCTGGGTAGCTCAGTCCATTGAGCATCTGATTTTGGCTCAGGTCATGATCTCACAGTTTGTGGGTTCAAGCCCTATGAACCTATGTAGGGCTCTGTGATGAGAGTGCAGAGCCTGCCTGGAGCTGTCTCTGTCTCTGTCTCTTTCTCTGTCTCTCTCTCTGCCTCTCCTGTGTGCGTGTTCTGTCTCTTAAAATAAATAAATAAACTTAAGAAAAGATCACTACTCTTGAAAATCTCTGTACTGGAAGGATCCTGTGGGCAAATATATTGGAAAATGAATTTTACTATTTTTTTCTGGAAATTCAAAGTATATTTTAATACTATAAAGGCTCTGAGAGGTCCTGCAATAAAGAAACCAATTCAACTTGGACCTAGTGCTTCCAAAATTTATTTCTGCATATAATAAATTTTAACTTCTTGTCGAATTAAATTCCACCTAATGCCTTTTGTGATAAGCTTCTTTATTGAATACAGATTATGTTTATAGGTGATTGCCCCTTTTCATCATTTCTTTTTATTTATGAGCCTTTCCTCACTGTATTGTACAAGTACTTTATGAGCTTGAACTCAGAAAATTTCCTTAGGTCTATATATTTTATTTCAAAGTGACTTTGCCTTTACTGTTTTATAGGATGTGTGTATGTGTGTGTGTGTTGCAGTTTTATACTCAAGCTTTCCTTTTTATTAGACACTAAAAAGTAGCAGCTATATCCCTTTGGATGTCTCCATCCAAGAAACATACTTTTCTGTTCTCTTTCTTTTTTGTAACCCAATTCCTTTAAGCTGACTTTGTATCTTTATGAATGAGGTCAACACATGGCACAGGACAGATGCGAAAAAAACATTTGTGGAACCCTACTGAGCTAAATATAAACTTCATGCCAAATAAGGTCTTTATCTTATAATTCTTGTTATTTTTCCATTATTTATCATTTCTTCCTTTTCAGAATTCATTCTCAAACAGGAATTCTCCTTGAGATTGCTTCTAATCTCTGAGAAATGGGTTAGTCAGCCAGACAAGCAAGGTCTTTTTTAGCTACTGAGTTTTTGAGCAGACATAAAATGCCTCCAGAAATCTGCCTGTTGATAGAGAACTGTTTTACAGTGCTTGATATTCCTCTTTGATGTTGGGGAAACATTGTTTTTATCCTGAAATTTCAATTGTGTAATGTTGGCAAGCATGAGAATTCCTCTGTGTGTGTGTGTGTGTGTGTGTGTGTGTGTGTCTGAGTCTGTGGTTCACATCATGCCCTGTAGCCTACCTTGTCCTCTTTCTGGAAGTTGAGAAACCACTCAAGCATGACTGTATTGTTCAGGGCTCTTTGGTTGCAAACGACAGAAACTAGTGCACACTAGTACATGCTAATTTAAGAAAAAAGCATATTGTAAGTATATGGTTTATAAAAATCGGGAGAAAATCCCCAAAAGGACAGGAAGTAGGACAACTCAGAAGATCTGGGAACCAATGGATATTTTCTTCTGGCTGCTCATACATCCCTGGTTCCAAATGAGGTCTCAAAACTTTATGTTCAAGGAAGAAGAAAAGATTGGATGAATATTGCTTATATAGGATCCTAGGGGTCCAGAATTTATTAAGATTAGGAACTATAGAATTGGAGGATCTCTAGGGAAGATTTCTGCTGATTTTAAGGGTTAAGAAGGCTCTGGTCAATGTTTATACATCAGGCACATATTAACCAGTGTTTGACAAATAGGTTATTCATGTCCCAAGTTTCAGCTTTGATGGTAGGGTCATATTGCAACATACATACATATATATTGCATATTGTATGTCATTGTGATCTGGGAGATGAAGGGGTAAAACTAGAAATAGAGAGTTATATCGTATCATTAATTTGAAATACTTTTTTTTTAAATAATGATATCTTCAAGCCATTTTAGCAGCATGATTAAGGTGCTTGAGGATATAGATGAATGAAAGTTGAAACTGTATTATTAACATTCAAATAAGAAGCAAGAAAGAAAGTACTTGTAATAGTTTTGGGCACATTTAGAACATAGCATAGCAGGTTCCCATATTTAAAGATATATTCTAGTTTCTTTTTAATGTTTATTTATTATTGAGAGAGAGAGAGAGAGAGAGAGAGAGAGAGAATGTGAGTAGGGAGGGGCAGAGGGAGAGGGAGGCACAAAATCTGAAGCAGTCTCCAGGCTCTGAGCTGTCAGCACAGAGCCCGATGTGGGCTCAAACCCACGAACCTGGAGATCATGACCTGAGCTGAAGTAGGATGCTAAACCATCTGAGCCACCCAGGTGCTCCATGGTTTTAAAACATCTCTTGTCAGATATTAAAGAAGTTTATATGTATATGTATATATATATGTATGTATATATATATATACATACATATATATATAATTTTGTTCCATTTTGGTTTTGACTGTATATATATATATATATATATATACAGTCAAAACCAAAATGGAACAAAATTACCATACTTTAAAATAATTGTTATTTGTTCATTACTGTAGCATAATTTGAAAGCAATATTGATATTAGATGTAAACATTTTAAGATACATTGGGAAAATATTTCTTTTTTTCACAACAAGTTGTTAATATATTTCCTCCAGAAACTGCCTCTCATATGTTGCTTATGCATCTGGTCCAATTAATAGATATTAGTGATAGCCACAACTACTGATGTATCACAGCCCTTGTTTAGTAGTTGTACTCATTGAAAAATAATTAATGAATATTTATTTGGAAACTTCTTTATAGGTAACATGCATAACAGCTCTAAACATATTCTCCCAAGTTTATGGGTGGTGTCATAAAAAAAGATGTGCTCATTCAAATATCAATTCTTCTGCTTGTTATTTGTCAGGTCATATTAACCAAGCTTCAGTTTCTTATATCCGAGAACAGGAGGAGTGATACAATATATCTCACAGAGTCATTGGATATTTAACTGACACCATATGCAAAGTAGAAAAAGCCATGTTTGCTCTATTACCTTGATTCTATAACTTGTCCTACACTAACCCATGGGCAGGACATGATACCACAAGAAGTCTCTGAAGAAGAAAGAGGTCATGATACATAAAGATAGGGAAAATCCACTTTATCTAATACTTGGACCAGCATGACCAAATGAGCAAGGTACACAGCCTAATGAACACTATTTAATAACCAAAGTCATGAGAGACTTTGGGAAATCCAACCTCCCTCCAAACTTCTTCCTTGTTCATGTGTGAGCTTCCCTATAATCCTCTCAAGCCAAATGCCAACTACATCTCATAATACTAATTTACAAAACCTGTTTTTCTCTACTTAAGATTAACAGACAGTGTGTAATAAACGTCCCCTTTTCCCCTCTATATCCACTACTAGTAACAGCACCTCTATTTTTTTCTTTGGAGAATCATTCCCCAAAAAGAACCAAGTAGTTTGTGTGGTGCCTGGGTGGTTCAGTCATTTAAGTGTCCAACTTCAGTTCAAGTCATGATCTCGTGGTTAATGGGTTTGATTACCGCATCGGGCTCTGTGCTGACAGGTCAGAGCCTGGAGCCTGCTTTGGGTTCTGTGTCTCCCTCTCTCACTGCCCCTGTCACACTTACGCTCTGTCTGTGTCTCTTTCTCTCAAAAATAAATAAACATTTAAAAAATTCAGGGAACCAATAGTGTGAAGTGCTGTCTGATCTGTACCTGTCTACCTTGATAACTTAAATGTATTGTAAAATCCTACACGGTCTTAAATTTTACATATATTCTTTTAAATGGCATATGTCACTTCTATATTTTTTCTCATTCAACATTATTTGTTTGACATTATTTGAAACATTATGTTTTAGAGATTTAATTTATCTTAATTGATTTAGTTCCTGTTTATTCATTTTAATTTTGTTTATGATTATGCCAGAATTTATCCATCCCCTTATTGGAAGGACATTTAGTGTATTCCTAAATTTACCCTCTTACCACTTGGAAAGATGATGAACATCTTGATATGTACATATGAGAGCTTCTCTACAATAATTCACATCAAAGGGAATTAATTTCTGGAGCATAGCTAATATGGGTACATTCAATCAAATTAATGTCAAATAAGCTGTCAAATTATTTATCCCACCAGCAGTCAATGAAAGTTGCTCTTATACTGTATCCTCAGCAACACTTGATATTATTAGATTTTTATAGATCTGATGGACGAAATTATTACTATGTTATCTTGCATTGCCCTGATTATTAGTATATTTCTCATATCTTTATTTCACATTCTAATTTTACCTTTTGCAAACTTACTGTTTATATCATTTTTTTAAAATTTTTCTGTTGATGGATTTCCCACTCATGAGAGTATTCTCCAATTTTTTGAAGTTGAGTACTACATATATTGTTTGTAAGGCTTATTAATTGTGTCATTCAAAAGTATTTTATTCTTAATAGATTTCAGGCTATTTAATCTGTTTCTGAGAAAGGTGTGTTAAAATGTCTCTTCGTGATTGTGTGTGTGTGTGTGTGTGTGTATGTTGAATTTCTCCATCAACCCTATCAGCTTTGACAAAGAGAGCAGGGGTGGAGATTGAGTGATTGAGATTGCCTTGTTCTTTCTGGTTAATTTCCCCTCTCATAATGACTTGTTTACTATTGCTACAGATTTTTGTCCTAAATTTTGTTTTGTCTCATATGCAGGCTCTCTCAGTTTTAGTTGATCAATTTCTCAATTTTTTTTTTTCATAATTAGGGTAAATCTCTTATAAGCAGCAGCTATCTAGATTTCTGAAAATGTATTTGAGGATCTTGGTCCTTTCAGTAGTAACTTTACTTGTGTCCTCTTTATTGTGATTACTTGTATTTATTTCTACTACTTTCCTGTGTGTTTTCTACATAACAGAATTTTTACTTGCCATTTGATCCCTTTCTCCTCCAACTATATTTAACATTTTTTTCATTCATTTTTCTTCTCCATATTAGGAAGCTAGGAATTTTATTTTCCCTTTTTATTGATAATTCTGAAACTATAACATTCAATTTGACTTAAAAATGAAAAATTGTGTCTTTTCTCCTCTCAAACAACACTAGGTTTTCTTGGGGTGCCTGGATGGCTTAGTCGGTTAAGCATCCAAGATTCTTCATTTTGGTTCAGGTCATGATCTCACAGGTTCCTGAGTTCTAGCCCTGTATCAGGCTCTGCACTAATAGGACAGAAGAACCTGCTTGGAATTCTGTCTCTCTCCCTCTCTCTCTGCTCCTCCCTGACTTGTGGGGTGCACCCTCGCTCACAGTATTTCTCTCTGAAAATAAATAAATAAACTTAAAAAAATACTAGGCTTTATTGAAGGATGTAACCCTGCTCACAGGGTTTTGTAGTTCCACGGGTTTTGTATTCCACAGGCAGTTTTGTATTCCACAGCTATGTCTATTTCTATTAAATTCCAGGGCTTATAAATTCCTTAATCATTATCTTTATCATGACTAGTGTTGTTTAAGCCAGAGTTTTATTTAGATTAGCTCACATGATAACAAATTCCCTTGCTCATTATTTCTTTTTGCATCTACTTGCTTATCTCTTTTATTCTTGTTTTTCTCTGAAGAATAGCATTTAGTGTTTATTTCAATAAGAGTACATGAGTATTAATCATTATCTAAAATTGCCCTTACTCTGTCTATACTATTGATGGACAGTTTAGTTAGGTATAGAAATATGAATTAACAGTTGACAGTTTTTGCCTCTCAGCACCTTTGAACATATTATTCCATAGTTCTGGCTTTTCTGTTGCTAGTGAAAGGTTTGCTGCCATTAAAGTTCTTTTACATTTTAATACAATATGCTGTTCTTTGATTATTTTTAAAATAGCTGCAACCCTGTGGTCTGTGATTTCTCTATTATAAAGGCATAGGGAATTTCTATGTATCAATTAGTGTGCTTTTTTTAATGTTTATTTTTGAGACAGAGAGAGACAGAGTGTGAGCAGGGGAGGGACAGAGAGAGAGGGCCAATAAAGTTCTTTTACATTTTAATGTAATATGCTGTTCTCTGATTATTTTTAAAACAGCTAAAACCCTGTGATTTGTGATTTCTCTATTATAAAGGTATAGGGAATTTGTATGTATCAATTAGTGTGCTTACTTTTTTTAATGTTTATTTTTGAGACAGAGAGAGACAAAGTGTGAGCAGGGGAGGGGCAGAGAGAGAGGGAGACATAGAGTCCAAAGCAGGCTCCAAGCTCTGCGCTGTCAACACAGAGCCCGATGCAGGGTTTGAACTCAAGAACCATGAGATCATGACCTGAGTGGAAGCTGGATGCTTAACTGACTGAGCCACCTAGGAACCCCTCAGTGTGCTTTTTAAGTTGAAGTTGATATGTTACATAAAGCCAAGAAAAATACAAACTATTTTCTCTTTGAATATGGACTTCTTCTCTCTAATTTCTTCTTCTGGAAATCCTTCACAAGTTCACTGTCTCCATGCCTAATAAAATCACTTCCATTTTCTCTTCTGTTCATGTCTTTATGCTGAAGTGTATGGAATTTTCTCAAACTTCCTTCTACATTACTGATTATCTCTTTATATCTATTATAATATTTAATCCTTTGCCCATGGCTTGCTTTGTTCAAGTATAATTTATTTTCTATATTTGTCATTTCAGATTATCTTATTCTTCCCCCCTTACTCTGTCTAGTGTTCTGATTTTTTATTGTTATACCTATACTTTCTTTTATATCTTTAATCATCTAAGTCCAGTATATTACTCCCTCCTTTACATAGTTTTATTACCCATTCACTGCAGATTAATTTAACTGTTTGCTCTCTCCATTAACTCTCAATCTCATTTATATATTTTCTCTGGTTTATAATTTTTACTTTCAAACTTCTTTTTGATAGGTACTACTCTTTGCACGTAGGGTTGGGATGACTTTCTCTGTGAAAGTGTGACTACAGAGAAGATTAATATATAATATATTTGCTAGGATCCTGGGACTTTTAGCAGTCTAGGACCAGTTTTTATATTGTTTTCAGTGTAATACTCTTACACTACACTGTAACAATGTAGTAGAGTGAATTTTGACCATAAAACAGTGTGGGGTACAAGATGGAGATGGTTTGCTTTCATTACTTCTCTGGACTGAAAGGGCCATATTGTTTTGTTTTACTGTAATGGAGGGAGCTATCTTTCCTGAGTTCTAGTTTATACAGAGGTCCCTTGACTCTTATGGACCCAAATTTGTGTTCTCCACCCCCAAGAAGACTTTAACAGTTAGCCTGTACTTGTGCTGGCCTATGTCTGGATAATACTACCGTTTTTGCTCTTCCTCTATGCCCTCTGTGGTATTATAGTTTTTTTTTTCTTTATTTTTCTTTTTTTTCTTTTTAAATTTTTTTTTAACGTTTATTTATTTTTGGGACAGAGAGAGACAGAGCATGAACAGGGGAGGGGCAGAGAGAGAGGGAGACACAGAATCGGAAGCAGGCTCCAGGCTCTGAGCCATCAGCCCAGAGCCTGACGCAGGGCTCAAACTCACGGACGCGAGATCATGACCTGAGCTGAAGTCGGATGCTTAACCGACTGAGCCACCCAGGTGCCCCATTTTTTTCTTTATTTTTCTTACGTAATATTGTCACCTGGGCACTTTCTCTACACTCTCAAATTATCTATGCATCTAAAAAATGTTAAGTTTTATGCCATCCACACTTTCTAAGTGACTTTTTTTAAAAAATAAACTATTGGCAAGTTTGCATATCATCAGTCCACCATGTTGCTAGAAATAGAAGTATAGTTCTTTTCAATGTTTTTATAATTTTTTTTTTGAGTAAAGAACATGCTTAAATAATGTTTAATTGATGAATTTTGGAAATGATATTTTCTTATTCTTTTTTTGTGTTAACTCTGATAGGAAATTATCTAAAATTGCTCTGTGTATTTTTCTGTAAGTGCATACTATTTAATAACCCTAATCTTTGTCTAGTGTGAAGATTTTTGCAGTGTCTCAAATATGCCATTTACAATTTCATTTCTCACTGTATAAAAAAGAAGATTGAGAAAGCTATGTGAGAGAAGAATTTTGAATCACAATAACTAGAATTTCTGTATAATACATAGCATCACCCAACTCGCTTATCATTTTTGAGTCTTTCTTCTAAAAGTAATGTATTAGCAAAAGCCGTGGGTAATTGAGATTTCCATTAATCAAAATAAAATTTAATAGGAACTGGTCAGATAAGTTACTGGTTGGTTATGTTATAGTTATTAATGAGTTCTTTAATTAATGTTAAAATTATCTTAGAAGTACATTTTCTTACTTTTATTATGAATCTCCTTAAGGATGCTTGTAGAAACATAATAAAATTCTATTCTAAGTGGCTTATAGGTTATCTCTGCAATTCTGCTGCTTAAGGTTTTCCTGGAGTTGATCCATCTCTCTCTCTTTTTTTTTCCATCTCTTTTGACATCATATGGCTCTATATTTACTCTAAGACCGTTGACATTGCCCCCATCCATGCTTTCTAGATAATACTTCTAAAACCCTGTTAAAGAAGGTTCACAAATATAATGTATTGTTACTTTTTCCCTTCATGGTGCTCTTTTTTTTAAAACTCTTTTGTCTTTATGTACATCATGGCTGTATTTCCAATGATTGTTGCCCATAGTTCATCTTGAAAATGGATTTTGAGATCAATGGATTCTTTTTTGAAGCTTTTTGTTCTTGTTGTTGCTGTTGCTCTTTTGTTTTGTTTTATAAGCATGGTAATGGTCTAAAATGTAAATGCAACAAGAATCAGTTTACTTTACATTGTTAAAATGTTAGGGATTACAGAAAAGTTACTAGAAAGAAGGCTTTTAGGTTTTTAGTACAATATGAAAATTGTTTATCCTACTCTATCTTAAAGTTTACTTATTTTGAGAGTGAGAGCAAGCAGGAGAGCGGCAGAGAGAGAGAGAGGGAGAGAGAAAATCCCAAACAGGGTCCATGCTGTCAGTGCAGAGCCCAATGCGGGGCTGGAACTCACAAACTGTGAGATCATACCTGAGCCTAAGTTGGATGCTTAACTGACTGAGCCACCCAGGCACCCCTATCCTACTATCTCTTTTCCTCTTGTGTTTTCTTTAGACCAGTTTAACTCCTCTAGGAGAACAGGGGTGGGATGAGGAGAAGGCTCTGAATAACAATCCTATCTAACTAAAAAACAACAACAATAACAACAACAAAAAACCTCCAATATCTTCTCAAGAAACCCAAGTTTATTTTAACAGTGCAGTCTGGAATGGTTGCTCTAAGAGAGAGACAAAATAAGTAGTATTCACTGGTGAAAAGCATCTGGGTAAGTGAAATCCTCTTGCAATCTTTCTGTCCTCCATCTAGATGGGACACTGTAGACAGCTGATCCAAACCTTTCTTCAAAGCTTCACAGTCTGCATTCCTCCCTTTGCAGTACTTATTCCCAAACCTAGCCATTAAGAGAAAAGGGACATCAATCCTTTAAAACACACACACACACACACACACACACACACACACACAGAAATAAGCAATAAATAAAATATGAAGTATAAAAGGGCTTAAAAGAATTGAAGGAGTAATGTCTGCTTGGAGAAAATAAAACAAGTGTAAGAAGTGAACGTAAAATGCAAGACCATCACACCTTAAGATACTACATACTTTACCTGAGTGGACCCATCTTCCTGGGGATTGGCTTGGGAAGACTAACAGGCATTTTTGGATATAATGGTGAGTTTGTCAAACTACAATGTACAAATATGCCACTAATTACAAAATGGAAGTGATTTACAAAAACAAAGCGATACATAATTATATTTCCTTACCATCTTACAAAATGAATCCCAGATTTTCTTTTTATGGGGCTTATTTTTGTATTTTTTTTAATCCAGTAGTTAGTTAAGTTCTTAGAGTTTGTGCATTGGCAACAGGTAAAATGAGACTCAGATAGTTTTATTGGTAGTAATGGATAATTCACTTTGCATAATTCTCTTTTCTTCAAAATGTAACTCAGACCTTTGAATTGCTTCAGGATTTACTCTTGAAACTAGAGATGATATATTTCCTACTTCGTTTTATGTTATTCCACAAGGAGTTGCATAATTTAGTTAAGAAAGTATGGGCGGTAACAATGAAAGAAGCCAGATTTGGATCACATTACTTAAAAATCCTCTGAGCTTTGTCCTTCTGATCTGTAAATCTATGATTATGATAATAAACACCACAGTTTGGTTATAGTGAGGGTCTGATGGGTAATGCATGGGACAGAATTGTTCTTGGTGTAGCTTTATGATGTCAGGGACTGTATCTACACTTTATTCTCATTATATCTGTGATGTTAAACTCATTGCTTAGGACAGAGTGATAGTCTGGTAAAAAAAAATGTGTTGAATAATAGTAATCAGTGTTTTCCATGCTTACTCTGAATCCACCAACCTGTTTCCATTGCTTTTCAAAAATTTGACTCAGTTCCAACCATTTTTAATTCTCACTTAGTTTGAATTATCTTTCCTAGTGTTCCCCCTCCATAGTGCAACTAGAGATATCTTTTTAAATAACACACATATTAAACATTGATCTTAAGATAGTCCAAATTTCTTACATAGGTTCAGGACCCAATACAGCACAGCTCCCATCTTATACTCCAGTCTTCTTTTTAACCAGAAGCTTTTGCATACTCTGTTATCCATTTTACACTGAACATACCCAGAACCTAGTCAGGTGTCCAAGCTATATTCTCTTAATTAAGGTATATGCTAAGCTGACATAACAAAGAGACCCCAGAATGAAGTTAAACAGGATAAGCATTAGTTTTTCTTATAGAGCTTGAGAGAGGTAAGTGGTCAGGCCCTGTGGGATGATTTGATGTCATCACCATGTGTTTTCCATGTCTGGACAGTTGTCATGTTCAGTTAGGAGAAAGGATTAAGAGGTCCGAGAAAGGGAGAACACATGGACTCCTTCCCAGAGTGGCAATATTTACTTCTTTTTACATTTCCTTTGCCAGAACTTTGTCACAGGGCCACAACCAATTGCAGGGAAGCTGGGAAGTATAATTTTTTAGCTATGTTTCCATGGTGATAGCTAAAACATGGGAATTTTATTATTAAAGTTGAGGGGGACAGACGTCAGGGTATGATTAGCAGTTATTGCCATGTGAGTTTTCACAATTCCCTCTTACATTACTATTTTCCCTGAATAGTAGATGCCATTTCATTTTATTCTGGTTTTCCCACTAAGGTCTAGAGTTCTTGAAGACAGAAAATACATCTCCATCATTTTGTCACTAATGCTGATCATAGTCCTTGATGTATAGTATGTGCTCAGTTAATATTTGTTAAATGAATGAACAACCACGGAATCAAGGCAGATTTCTCAGAAATACATGGTAAAGGTTTTTGTTTTATTTTGTTTTTGTTTTTTTTAAATAGCATCATTATACCCTGGTTTATAAACTATTTTCTCGCATTTTCCTTATCTTTATTCTGAACTAACCGAGGATCCTACAGATGAAGGAAATAGCTGAAAAGATGTGAGCTTCCCTTGTAGGAAATTTCTCTGGGAAAAACAAAAGCAAGGCAAACTTTGATCACAGTCTCTCTGCTGAGTGCAGGCTATGGGGTGACTGCATAATGTATGAGATTAATTCTGTCAAGGGCCCCTACTTTCCTGGGTTAAAAACAAAAATTTCCACTTATCTTTCTCAGAGAACTAAAGTGTTTTTTGGTATCTGAAGCCAAGACTTAAGTTGCTGATACTGAGGGATTTTTTTTTCTTCAAATTAGTCAATTAAAAGTGCTTTAATAAGTTTTCCAGTATCTATCAGTATCAAATGTTAATGTAACATCTTTCTAGACCCGTTCCTCATGTCCATGTACCCCTGAGGCATGGTTGACCTGAGCCCAAGTTGGAGAAAGAGAAAGGGTTAAAGACATCTTCAGAAAGATCCAGAAACTTGGGCACCTGTGTGGCTCAGTTGTTAAGCATCTGTCTTCGGCTCAGGTCATGATCTCGTGGTTCGTGAGTTCAAGCTCTGCATAGGGTGAACATGAGCCCTGCTTTGCGTGAACCCCGCTTCTGTCTCTCTCTCTATTTATCTCTATCTCCATCTCTATCTCTATCTCTATCTCTATCTCTATCTCTATCTCTATCATCTATCTCTCTATTCCTCTATCCCTCTCTGCACTCATGGGATTCTCTCTCTCTCTCTTCCCCTCACTCTTTCCCCCTCACTCACTAGCGCTGTCTCTCTTTCTAAAAATAAATAAATAAATAAAATGAAATAAAATAAGAAGAAAACAAAGATCCAGAAACTGAAAGGCACACAGTCAAATGGATACAAATATGACCAGAAATGATCCCTCTTATTTTATGCCTTCATATCTCACCTTACCTTGCAGAAGGAATCATGAGCATCAGCATCAGAGTTGACACTTCAGCTGATATGTTTGGTGGTAGAAAAATTAAAATCAGAGCTCACACCTCCTATTCCATTCTTTAAGGCATTGATGCAGTAGTGTGCTTTACACATGGTAGAACAGGTTTTAAAAATAATTTTTAAAAAAGTTTCTGAAATTCATAACTTAAGAAATTCGTCTATATTAAATCTCCTCCAGTCATGAATTTGATTTCAGAAGCCTGATTCATGGGATATCTATATATGCTGTTAACTTGAACAAGAACAGAAGTCCCAAGTAAAACACCATTTTGAATATTTTTTTTCTTCATTCAGAGCTTATTAAATATCCAGTGAGCATGTAGTATAGGTCACTTCATGGGCTACATAATTTAGGACAGTGAAACTGAAAATCTTTAGTAAAGGACTATTTATTCAAAAATAATTCAACAGATTGAAGAGCAAAGCTTCTATAAAATAGAATTAAAGGTTGTAGTCATGGCCTAGTACTTTGAAAGTTTCTAAAAGCTGGCTCAAGTTCTGATGCCATCATGCTGTGGAACCCCAGTAGCAAGATCTTTGCAAAGAGTCCACACTTGCAGAGCACTGATCCAGGAGATGTAAACAGGAATAGTATTTCTCCTCTTAAGTAGCTACCAACTTAGTGGACACTTAGGTATAATTAATTCACAACTAAAATAGGTAATAATTGCAGTAAATGTTATATAATACTTGACCTAAAGATGAGAGAAGCCACCAAAATGCTTTGGTTAAGCTTGATGTGCTTAATAGCAATCACTAATAATTCTTTATTGCTTATGATGTGCTATACTAAGTGCTTTTCACATGTATCAAGTTATTTAGTTATCAGCAGTGCATGAGTAGGTAGATACTGTTGCATTGGTAAATCAATACTATAGAGGAGAGATGGGCATGCCTCCATCTCTCTATGTCCCTTTGTTTCTGTCTCTGTCTCGATCTCCTCCTGTACTCCCTGCACACTGCTCCCCACCACACACAGACTACCAGGCCTGTCAAGTAAACAGCCCATGGGCCCAACCTCTTTGGTATAATGCTTTGAAGGAAGAGTTGAGCTTTGAGAAGGGAAGGAGTTTCTAATAGATGTGGCAAGCAGAACGAGCACAAGTATGAATATGGTAGTTAGCGAGCTTGGTGCATGTAGACCAGGGTTCTAGGACAGAGGACCCTGGGGGTACAGTTGGAGATAATTCTAAAGAAGTAGAAGATGTTCAGAAGTGAGAAGTGGTTGAATCTGCTAGAAAGGCAGATATGAGAGATGTAAGAGTCTGAGGGAGAGATATTCAGTTAGATATTCTGCCCTGTAGGTAAGGACCTCCCCTAACAATAGGAAGCTATAGGGGGGCGGGGCATGGGCACTGTGACAGGAAACTGCTACTAAGTAAGGGATAGTTAGGTAAAGAGCGGTGGTGTGGGGACAGAAGATAGCGTTCTCATTAGGAGTTACTGCTGGGTTTGAAACGGCCAGGCAATCATATACAGACGTATATGTGGGTTTGCTCAAGGTCCTAATATGTGTCAGACACTCTTGGGTGCTGGAAATATTCATCTTCTGTTCTCAGGTTGCATATAAGCTAATGATGTTCAGCAAATATTGAGAAATTCAAGGGTAGAGTCTAAAGTGAAGTCTTATCTTTAAGGCTAACTGATCTTTAGGAACTAGAAGTGTAGAAAGTGGTCTGCATACATAAAATTAGCTCCCAATTAGCCTTGGTGCTACAAGCACACAGAACACTCCCGTAGCGCCTAATTGTATGCCATTCACTTTGGTCACTGTTTAGACTCTTTAATATTTCAGCAACTAATCAATCATCGTTCTCACAGGTAGCAGGATGACTCAGAATAAAAGCTCCCAAGAGGTAGTGGGTATTTTAGAATTCCACACTTTGGTACAAAACAGGTAACTATTAATACTTTTCATCTTCATCAAGGACAGTTAGGACTCCATAATTTATTTTAAACCATGTTATATCTTATCAGAGCAATTTTTACCTGCATCACATTTTATGTTTGGTGTAAGAGGACTCTGTTATGAGGGGGTGGGGTGGAGGATAGAGGAGAAAAGAAAATAGCAGAAAGTCTTTTAAAAAATTACAAGAAACGTGTCCTTGGCAGTGAAGGACACATAAGAGATACTTTCTCTTTTTATTTTATGTATTTTTCTTGACAAAAGAAAAGTCTTATATAATGTACCACTAAGCCAACACAATTCAAATTGCCAGTTGGAAAGCATAATTAGAGCAGTATATTTGAAGTCTTTCTGGAATTTGGAATTTAAGAAATCTGAAGGCACTCACACTGTTTTAGTCTCTCTCAAGGACACCCTGCATAAGGACTCAGAGTTCAAAGGAAAGCTGCCACTCTCTGCTTAATACCTTAATTATTTGAGGTACCTTATCTTGGTTACCACCGATATCCTGCTTTCTAAATCCCATTTGCCAAGTCTTTCTTTCAGAATGACATGTTGCTTTTACACTTGGTACCCAAGAAGTCAGGTCATTAATTTTCTTCATAACTGCTTAATTTGGTTAACTCAAGTTTATTTGTGATATTATCCCCCATGATGCTAGTTTGGCCAATTTTATTTTATTTTATTTTTATACACATAGGAATATAAAGAAATCAGATTATGCGGCTACTTAGACTAAGCTTTAATCCCCCATATAGTGTCTGTTAGATAGACCTTACTTATCAGGCTCCTTTAGTTAATCTCCAGTTTCCATTAAACTGCATTAATAAACATAGCACCAAGAAGCCAGTCCTTCATTAGAAAAACCTAGAGCATCATTGCTTAAGATCTTTTTATTCACACTATGCTTGTTCCTTGTTTTATGGTGGAACTCTTGCATCCACAAATGGGTCTTGGTTACTACGGGTCAAAGAGAAAGAAAATAAAATGGGGTCCCTTCCCTTTGTCCTGGGTTTGTGACCTCAGAAGTCTGGTTCAAGTTTCCTACTTTAACAGGTTTGGAATGTGGCACACACCTTTGGGATTTTGCATTCTGAAGTAGCCCCACTATTTCATACAACTTCCTGCCTTAATGAAAGTCATACTTTGTGCTGTGCAATATGGTAGCCACTAGCCATGTGTGGTTACAGAGCACTTGAAATACTGTTTGTTTCATGGAGAGACTGCATTTTTTTATTTCTATTAAGTAATTTAAATTTTTTTGAAGTTTTATTTTATTTTTTGAGAGAGAAAGACAGATCACGATCAGGGGCAGAGAGAGAGGGAGAGACAGAATCCAAAGCAGGCTCCAGGCTTTGACCTGTCACTACAGACCCTAAGGCAGGGCTCAAACCAATGAATGCAAGATCATGAGCTGAGCCAACGTCAGATGCTCATCCAATGAGCCACCCAGGTGCTCCTATATTAAGTAATTTAAATTTAAATAGTCCAGGTAACTAGTGACTTGTGTCAAGGAAGTGCAGTTCTGAAGAGTGGTCACCTCAGTGGCACATTCTTTGGGAGATGCAACATGATGTGGGGGAAAGCCAGCCTCTTTAGTTAATATCGCTGGGCCCTTAGACATATTATAGTGTTACCTATGTCTTTGAAACTCAGTTTCCCCACTAGAAAAAATCCAAGTAAAAACTCTTTCTTACATGAGCACTAGTAAGATATAGCATGGGTGAAACAGGCTTTCTTGAGGTCTAGCACATGTGGACATTCTATAAACATTAGTTTAAAAAATATAAAAAAGAGAGCATGAGATAGAGGGCTTGGATTAAACCTGAGCATCCATACTTGAGACAGTGAACTAATGACTTAATATTTATGAGTTTAGGGATGTCTGAGTGGTGCAGTCGGTTGAGCATCAGGCTTTGATTTCGGCTTGGGTCATGACCTCACAGTTGGTGAGATGGAGCCCCATGTTGGGCTCCATGCTGACAGAATGGAGCCTGCTTAGGATTCTCTCTCTCTCTCCCTCTCTCTCCCTCTCTCTCTCTCTCAAAAACAATCAAACACATATTTAAAAAAGGATGTCTGAGATTGTTACCTCATTTGTAAAATAAGATAATTCCTGCCCTGCCTATTCAAGGAGACTTTCAAGTTCTGAAATTCTTACCTCCTAAGAGTTTCTTGAGTCTCTTTCCTTTCCTCCTTCCTTTATCACCACCTCATCTCTCGTGCGGATGACATTACCACATCCTACTAGGTCTCGTTGCCTCCACTCTCCTCATCTACAGACTTTGTGTCATAACTTGAGTTTTGAAATTTGAAATTCTCCATCACCTATAGAATCAAGTCCATACCCCTCCAATGACAACCAAGGACAAACCATGAACTGGCTCTCACTTAAACATCTATTCTTTACTTGTTTTCTTCCTTAAATGTAATCTCCAGCTTCCCTAGACTCCCTGCCATGCCCCTACCACATGCAGTGTGCCCCACTATTTTTCAACTCCATGGCTTTGTTGTCCCTGTGCCGCCAACGTCCTTTTTGTCTCCATCTCATCCCAACCCTTTCCTGGATTGGCTAACTCTTCAAATGTCCCTTCCTTTCCTACTTCCCACCCCACCCCAATTTCTAGATTGGCTTCTCTTTATTTTAGCACTTGATTCAAGCAAGACAACCTAGGAAAACCTCTCTGACCATATCTACCCTTGGCTTCACCTCAAAGCCAGGCTATGTCACCATCCTCTTCCAGATGAAGATCACTTTCCCTAAAGCATGCTGGTGTTCTGTGTCTCTTTCTGTCTGTCTTTCCTATTAGAATAAGGTCTCCTTGAGAGAAAAGCTCAAGTCTCACTTGCCTCTGTAACCCAAATACCTGTTAGTTATATACCTCAGAAAGGCTTACTGAGGAGATACGACTGTCCCAGGGATCCCATGAAACAATGTAGGTGAGAGCATTTTCAAAATGGCAAAGCACTCCAAAGACATAAAGTGATACTGTTTTAATTAAACCTTCCTGCTGACTTGGTGTCTGTCTCATGCTGACCAGCTTTATGACAAGCAAAGAGCTCACACCCCATGGTTCTAGCTGTCTGGATGTTTCTCACCATGTGGGCCAGACAACTCTATTTCAGATAGGATGCTTTCTCTCCCTTCTGATTCTCACTTGTTAGTTCGTGGCCCATTGCTGCCAGCTCTCTGCTGATAGCCCACTCTTATAAATACTGTAATCTTTATACCAGGTTGCTTTCCCAATAAGTGCCATGTGCATATTCCCCCCCTCTTCTGCAAAATGCCTTTAAATTCCTTAAGGAGAAAATAATCTAGGATTTCAAACAAGGTAGAATTCCCTGATGCTCTTAGACATGATGATTCCTTATCTGAAAACAGAGTCATCCTCAGAATACTAATCATAGAGGCTTCAGCTACCTTTTGGGTCAGGCAATTTCAGGGACACTCTGGTAAAGGGTTTGGCAAATGTATGGCTCTCAGGACAAACCCCACTGCCCTGTATATCTGTATATGTAAATAAAGTGTATTTTTTTGAGATAATTTTCTTAGGGGAGCCTGGGTGGCTCAGTTGGTTAAGGTCCAACTCAGCTCAGGTCATGATCTCATGGTTCATGAGTTTGAGCCCCGCATTGGGCTCTGCGCTGACAGCACGGAGCCTATTTGGGATTTTCTGTCTCCCTCTCCCACATGTATGCTCCCTCTGTCTCTGAAAATAAATAAATAAACTTTAAAAAAAGATATTTTTAAAATATTTATTTATTTTTGAGAAAGAGAGAGAGAAGGTGCATAGGAGGGGCAGAGAGAAATGGAGACAGGATCTGAAGTGGACTCTGCACTGACAGTAGAGAGACCAGTGCAGGGCTCTAACTCATGAACCATGAGATCATGACCTGAGCCGAAGTGGGACACTCAACCAACTGAGACACCCAGGCGTCCATGTAAATAAAGTTTTATTGGAACACAGCCATACCCATTTGTGTATGGATTTTCTGTGGTTGCTTTTACACTACAACAGCAGAATTGCTAGTTGCACCAGAGACCATTTGGCTTGCAAGGCCTAAAATATTTACTCTGTGACCCTTTACAGAAATCTTTTTTCCTAACTTCTGTTCTAAAGCAATGTTTATTAACCTCAGAATTATTGTATTTGGGGTAGGGTATCTGATGTGGGGCACGAGTAGTCCTGTATCATGTGGCACATTTAGCAGCATCTTTGGCTTCTACCCACTAGATGCCAGTGTCATTCCTTCCCCATTTGTGACAAGCAAAGATGTCTCTATTGCCAAATGTCCCCTCAGGGACAAAATCACCCCCATTTGAGAACCACTTTCTAGACACAGTAGACACAAATACATTTTACAAGAAAGCAAGAGCAAATCAGGTGTTGACCAATGTAAAGATGTTAGATGTATCACCTACTTTCCTTCTTTTGGCAAACTCCTTACACAGATTTCACCGATCTAAGGACAGTACAGCTCTATCTGTGTGGTTAGGAGGGGAAAAAATATCGACATTTTTCTGGCCACATTCCTATTTTTATCCTTCTACCAGAAGTTCAAGTCAAGGACTGTATGTGGATTGACAGTATGGCCGTAGGGCATTGAGCGCAGTCTGTGGCGTGTGGCAGAACTGAGTTTGTATAGATATTTTTTAGTGTTTTATTTATTTTTGAGAGAGAGAGAGAGAGTTGGGGAAGGGCATACAGAGAGGGGGGCAGAGGGTCTGAATTGGGCTCTGCATGCTGACAACAGCAAACCCGATGTGGGGCTGACAGCAGTGAGCCCAATGTGGGGCTTGAACTCAGGCATCTTGAGATCAAGACCTGAGTTAGAGTGGGATGCTTAATGGACTGAGCCACCCAGGTGCCCCAGTAGAACTGGGTTTAAATCTGAGACTGTCAACCTACAAACTGCATAAATTTGGGCAGATTATTTTGTTTTCTCTGATCCTGAGTATCCTCATTTGTAAAATGTGGTTAGGTGTAAGTAGGTGAGATCACGTTTTTATAAAACATTTCAGAGAGTGCCTGACACCTACTGAGTGCTCAAGGGGTGGCAGTAATGGGAATGGTAGTGGTAGAAGTGGGAAGGAAGGGGAAGGAAAAGAAAGAGGAGCAGGGAGAGTGGGAGGAGTAGGGAAATGAGGAAGGAATATTAATACCATAATTTGTTAAGGTTGAAAAAACATTAAAGGGACACAGGAATCCCTGCCATGCTTATGTGTTTGAAGACAATACATCCCCTAAAGATGTAAACTAGGTCTTTTGATGAAAGACACGGTGCAGTTCTTCAAGCAGCTTCTCTAAGAGACCAAATAGAAATACTTACATAACAAGAAATTATGTAAGAAGAGACAAAAATACTGGATACTAGTTGTGTTAATAGAATATGAAAATCTTGCATTTAGAGTCTCAAAAACATCGGGAGTTGCTGCTTCATGCTAAAGTTTCATTGCAAAAAATCTCAGGGTGTGTATCCGTGGAGGATGAAATGGTGGTTCTTATTTATATGGAATGACTATTGCTTTCATTTTCCCAGAATCTAGTTATCTACTTTTATCTTCTTTCAGGAAGTCCACCTCCCCATCTCAATCCATGCTGTCTTTGTGAAGCTGACTGTAATCTCAATTCCAGGCAAAAGCACATGATGATGTCTGTCAAGGCTAATAGGCATGCTACACAGCCCCCTGGTAACTGGGTGTGGAACGGCTGCACAACCCAGGTACAGCCAATACACTCATGGATTTCTAGAGAAAGAGACTCTCCCTTGGATCTTCTTGTCCTGTGAGTTGAAAAGTTATAGAGGTTGGAGTCGTTACCACCATCTTGCTGCCATATGAAGTCTGAACATGAGACTCCAGAGTAAAAGGCAGAGATGAAAAATAGACAGGAATTGATCCTTAATGATATCTGTGTTCTGATTCTCCCAAGCCTAAAGATAATTGGACCACCTGGGCATGTAAACTTATATGAAGTAAAAGTTTTCTTTTGGCTTAAGCCAGATCAGGCTAGATTCTCTACTCCTTGAAAGAAAGAAGTTTCAAGTATTATCTCGGTTACTGGAGTTAAAGGGCCTACTGTCCCCAGATGGATCAACTGCTAAGATGAATCTCTTATCTCCTGTATTTCTCTTTATAGAAAATGTCGTGTTAGAATTCATGCCAAATTAGAATCCTATTTGTGACAAGGACAGTTAGGACTTTAGAGGCATTTAGAAGTTAATTGTATTATATAACATTATATCAGCTAAAATTAACTATTAATGTAATAAAATATATTGCAATATAACACAACATAATATATTAATTAATAATGATTGATTTTTGCTATGAAAAGTTACACAAAGTCAAAGTGGATACAATAATGTGATAAATTCCCATATAGAAATAACTTGCTCTCACCAGTTACCAAGATTTTGCCATATTTGATTCATCTGTCTGTGTTTTTATTCCATACTTAAGTGTTTCAAAGAAAATCTGAGCCATCATACCTTTCCTCCCTTAAATGTTTCAGTATGCTTCTCTAAAAATTAGGAATATTCTCTTATATAACTGCAATGTTACTCTCACATATAACAGAAATAATATATAGTCCATTATTAAATCAAATATCAGATTTTGTGATTAGTTAAAAATGTCTGTGCAACATGGCTTTTGAACAAATTACATTTATTGAACACATATTATGTCTCAGACATCTGGGCATTTTATATGCATTATCATTACAACTTCTGAAGATTAGAGATATTCCAAGACTTGCCTAAATACTGTCAAACTCCATATCCTAAGCCCTAGACAGCTAACAATACCACCTCCTTTGTTTTCTTAAACCTTTACTTGTATCTTTTTTTTTCTTTTTTAATTTCTTAAAAATTACAAAAGAGTGGGTTATTCTGTTTTTCTTAGATATTTTTACTCTTCTTTTTTGTGTGAGATTGACCAAATGTTTTATAAATCTGTAAAAAATGCAAGTATGTTAATTTTCAGGAGGAAATGTATCCTTGGTGGAGATTTAAAATTTAAAGCAAACCCTTTTTGGGAATCTATTTTACATATGTTCCTTCTGTACCTAGGAATGTGAGGTCGCCCTACATTCTTATTCAGCTTCTCCCAGCTGGCTCTTTCTTGCTCTCTGTATCTTTATTGCACAGAGGTCACTATCTCCAGAGAGACTGAAACAGATTTTCTTTTCCTTACCTGCTTCCTAAATGCAACCTCAGACACTACATACCAGTCTTCTCTTTGTCCTCTCCCTGGGTCTTCAGCTCTCCAAACCTTCTTCTTACCCTTTTTCCTTTTTCACTGACAGATGACCCTGTGCAAAAGCAGCTTATACCTAATTATCTTCTCTAGCTCTAAATGGAATTTCAAAACTAATCAACAACCTGAGAAACAAGCAGAAAGTTTGGCATAGCTTGAAATGTGGGAGTCCATGTTCACTTGTAAAAAGAGAATATTGGTAACACTTCAAGAGAAACAAAGAATTGTTCAGAGAAGTCTTATGTGTCCCGTATGCATGCAGGCAATGGTCTAAATGACCTAGTTTGATCACAGCCTTAAGAATTTTTAATATTACACTGTGGAAGATCTGTGCTATTGAGGCTCAGAGTTTAGTTTAGAACAAGAGAAAAAGAGAATGTGTACCCTGCACATTATATTCTGTTCAGAACATGTATTCTGTTAAGATATTTTTGTGTCACAAGGGCATCAGTGAGAGTTGAAATAGGGGATGGATGAATGTCCTGATGGAGAATAAATTAGTGCATCATCAGATTGGTTCTGTGCACATTTATTCTCTCTCAACCTCTCTGTTCCTTTTGCTCTGGCTAGAAATGTAGTGCTTGTTGACAGTATAAATATCTGCTCTGTAAATCAATTAATTGTTAACTGTTTGGCACTGAGTTATTGCACCAGAGTTAGAAGGAGGTGGGCCCTACAGGAGTCGTAAAATTCTTTCAAAACCTGCTCAGATTTGAACATACTAACTTACCTGAAAGCAATGTTGGTTGAGCATAACTAAAAAAGATTATGTTCTCTGAAGTGTTCCAACTTATGAAAAGTCAATATCAGTGGGCCAAAATTTTACTATGCCCCATTGGAACTGCCCAACCAGATCCATTTCTGCTCCTTCTGCTTACATTATTCTTTCCAAGATACAACCCTGGGGAAACTGGTGTTTTTCTATTGTATTATAATATCCACAGTCTCTGTGAAACTTTTGTATTAAGGTGAAGAATATGAAAGGAGGGCTGGTGTGTCTTGAGGTCATAAGATAAGGTGTGCAAAAATGGCAGATTCTAATAAGGGAGGTATCAGGTGATGGAAAAACTCGAATTTGGAAGTCAAAGTAATTCATCATTTTTTCTTTCTTACCTCTGGGCTAGAGGAAAGCTCAGAGCCAATTTTACTTTCCCCACATAAATATCTGTGCTCCAGCTGTCTGCTTCCCTTGCTTCATTCTATTATTTAGTATATTATTTAGTATATTTTGATGCTCACTTCATTACTCCTAAAATACTCTATTTTTCATTTTTCATGTTTTATCATTTCATTTACAGTGTGTGAGGCTCTGGGATCATGCAGATCTAGACAGGAATTCAGGCTTTCCTACTCAAAAGCTATGCAGATTTGGACAGGTTCATTCTTCATTCATTCATTTTTTACCTATTCATTAATTTATTCTGCCAATACTTGTTGAGTGATAACCAAGTCCTATGAAATGTAAAAAAAATATATAGGGTAACAGTGATGAATAAACTAATTAAGGTCTGTATTCTTGGAGTTTATGGTCTAATAGGGGGAAGTAAGCATTAATCAAGCAATCATTCAGAGGAGTATATAAATATAAATTGAGATAAGTTCTCTAGAAAAAGGAAAAACAAGTGATAAAACCATTGATTTTATAAGAAGATATATCCAAAGAGCATGATCACTTTGAAATCTGACTGACTTGATCTCTGAGCCTCTATTTCCTCATCCATAGGTACAAATAATAATAGTGACTACAACATAGATGTGTCGTGGGGACTCAATGTTGTATTGCAGGTTAAGTGCTTAGCATATTGCCTGGAAAGAGTAGGATCTCATTGATTAAAATATTTACTGCCATTGTGATTTTTATTATAATCTATTACTATTATCTTAAAGCAATAATAATGAGATACACAGTTTAGAGTTTGTGGGACATCTGAGAGTACACAGTTAAGCGTAAGTAGACATCAGAGGCTGGTCAAACACTCAAACACCACATTTTACATATGTATGTTTATTTCCAGAATGATAAGCCATAAATTAAATCAAAAAAAATTTAAGTCTATGACTCAAAACAAGTTAAGAATCACAGATAAAAATAAAATCACAGAGAAAATAAAATAATTCTTAAAAATAAGAATCACAGATAAAAATAAAAAACAAAAAATGTAAAACAAAAAAACAAGAACCATTCCTCAATGTTTTATGAACTTCTCTATAATGATCCTTTATTCTCTCTTTTCAAATGTGTGTGTGTGTGTGTGTGTGTGTGTGTGTGTGTGTGTGTTTAACCTGGTTATATTATGGATTCTTTTGCTGTCATAAGTTGGATCTTGAGATTTCTGAAGTGTTTAACTGATATGAGAGAAAGTTGTTGATATTTACCAAGCACTCTTGTGAACTCTTAATGCTTCTAAATCATCATCGACTTTCTTTGCATTCAAGTCTACTGGCTGTAAAACAGGAGGATATTGTCTCCTTGTTTCTAATTCATATGTCTCTTGTTCCTTTTACTTTTGTTATGTTAGAGAAGCTCTCCATTTTGGTGAAGAGGGCAGTGATGATGCCTCTCTTTGCCTTATTCCTGAACTTTACTGGGAATCCTCCTCCAACCATCCAAATTTTACTATTGAAAGAACAGAATCCATTACAACCTTTAAGAATGTAAACTCTACAGAGCAGAAGTTTTCACATATTTTGTTCAGTAAGTCTGACTTTTGAATAATAACTAATATGTAAAAGACACTTTTTTTGAAGTGTCTTTTTGTTTTTTGAATAAAAGGGTAAACAAAAAGCAAGAGCAGAGATTGACACCTAAAAGTAAGTGTTAGAATGTTTGTCTATAATTTAGAAGTGGGTAACCTAAAATGACATTTAATGAAATTCAGGCAGACTACCAGCCCACCTTCTCAGTTACATTAAGGAAGCAGACCTTGAAGATGACAGGATTTCTCAAGTCTAAGTAATCAAACTACAATGCACAATTTCAGTTCACTGAGGGGCTTTGGAGCAGATCATTTAATCTTTACATCACACATATTCATTCCAGCTTAACACACACGGACACCCTGTCCTTACCAGTCATAGACTGTGACTTCAAAGGAAGGAATTTGCCTGGGGTTTTTAACCATGCCAAGTCAGTAATGTGTTTGAATTGATCTTGGGCTATTCGTGAGTGGTCTCAAACCAGATTCAGTGTCTAAATCCTCCCCTCCAAATTTCAGATGGAAGTCATTTGTTACCAAGACATTGATCTGGAGAAGATACTGTATCCTCTTTTTTTTTTTTTTTTTTTTCTTATGGGTTTCCAGGGAAAATGGTTTAAGGTGTGTTTCATTTAGATGTATTTAAAAGCTGGGTGCTTAAAACTTCTGGGTGTGTTTTACCCTCCATCTGGCTCTTTGGTTGGTTTGTATAACTGTAGTAGCTGAGATGACATTGTACAAACAGAAATGGGTGTGAAAATGGTTTGTGGAGGAGTGGAAGCTGTAAACTTTGTGATCCAAAGACATAAAAAAAGAAATGGATTTTTATTTTTTTTAATTTTTTTTAATATTTATTTATTTTTGAGAGAGAGAGCAAGCGAGAGGGGAAGGGGCAGAGAGAGGGGGAGATACAGAATCCGAAGCAGATTCCAGGTTCTGAGCTATCAGCAGAGAGCCCGACATGGGGCTCAAACTCACAGACCATGAGATCATGACCTGAGCCGAAGTCAGATGCTTGACTGATCCACCCAGGCACCCCAGAAATGAACTTTTAGACCACTACCATGCTATTAGGAAAAAACCCCTTGTGCATAGCCATACAAAAAAGGACACACACATTCAGTCACTGCTTATATACATACTTTCCTATTGATTATTACAGAGTAGTATTTACCTATTAAATAAGATGCTCTGAAGATGAACAGATTTTGGTAGATAATTTGAAAACCCACCATCAATGAGCAGGTCCATGTGAAATGTCATAGATTCCCCTGGAGACTTCTTAAACTAACCCTTTGGCTTTCTGTACTACATTGGAAAACAAAGATATACAAACAGAAACACATCTGCATTTAAGCCATCCAAATATTAACCCAATGAAATATACAGCAGTGTACCCCTACCACAGTGGGCACAGATGAAGTATACCTCAAGATTTATTTTAATTAATATTGATGTTTGCCTTTTTAAATGGAACTATAATTTCCCTAGTGTCTCCTTAGCTTTGTGAAATTTATTTTTTATAACTGACTACATTAATAATTCTCATTAGGAATAAACTAGCCACCTAGTGGCTACTCTTAGTGTAAAAGTGAGCTTTTTATGACATTATAGACCAAAGAATTTGGTCTATATTTATATTAATTTATATTCATTTGAGGAGTATCATGAAATAAATTCATGATTCTGAAAAAAAATCTTATGAACTTTTGGAATATTCTGTTTTGTTAAGGGTCTGTAGCAATGCTATACAATAGAAACATAATGCAAACATATATGTATTTTTTTATTTTCTAGCATTAAATAAAAAGAAATAGGTGAAATTAATTCTAATAATTTATTTCATTTAATCCAATATGTTCAAAATAGTATCATCTCCACATATAAAAATTATGAATATTTTACTTTTTTTTTGTACCAAGTATTCAAAATCCTGGATGCATTTTCAATTTAGAGCACATCTCAGTTGCTCTAGTCACATTTCAGTTGCTCTGTAGCCACATGTGGCCAGTGGCTACCAACCTAGACAGTACAGGTGTATGCAGTCACAAAACAGCTAAACTCCAATTGCCCACAGAGCATCAGGGAATATTTAGGAAGTTACCATCTCTGCCTGATCAAAACTATTGATTGTCCATCACTTCTCTTGTCTCTTTCTTCTGATAAGTATCAGAAATTTAAGGAATGTATTATGAAAATCAAATGTCTTACAAGTAGATTATAAACAAATACATGTGACTAATATTTTTTTAAAGAAAGACGATATTTCACCTTCCTTTGTAAACTGCCTTTAAATGGAGAATATTTCATCTGTAAAACCTCTAAACAATATTCAGAGTCTACATATCCCCTTAAGGCTAAAGAAAGAAATTAAAGCTTCCCTTAAAAAAATGCATAAAAGATCTTAAAATTCCTTTCTTATCAAGATAAAGGAAAATGCATTTCTAGGAAATTAAATCAGGTTATATTTGACCATATAGAATGTGACTTTTATTTATTTTAATATAATTTATGCTTTTCTGAAAGGAATGTGTTAGACGTATTGATAAAAAAGCACTTATCTGTGGCCAAGACATATTGCTAAACCTTAATTCATAGAAACTATATTCAACTATTATTATTAAATTTTCTTGGGAAACAGGATCTCATTTCTACATATATTTTTATGTGCAGAAATGTCAAAAGAATAGATTTAACTTACACAAATTAAATATGTAATGGAAAATAAAAATAAATATGCTTGGAAAATAGAAAAATAACTTAAGTAGTAACTTTAATATATTTTTCATGAATACTTTCCCATGTGCACATAAATGTACTGTAAAACATGAACAAAAATATTCATAGCATACTTGTTGCCAAAAGCCAAACATTGGAAGCAACTTAATTATCCCTCAGTGATAGAAAGGATGAGATGCTGTAATATATTCATATCCTGGAAACTATACAACAATAAAAATGAACACATCAATGAGAATGACTGTTCATATTGAAACAAAATGTTGAACAAAAGGTACAAAGCACAAAGTATATACAGCATGATTTCATTTACATTAAGTTCAAAATAGCAATATATACTGTTTAGCGGGGTGTACAATGTGATAAAACCAAAAAGCAAAACAGAATTGATTCTCATAAAAACCAGGATAATGATTAGCTTGTGGGAGACAGGGAATGTGACAGTAAAGGGATAGCTCCTGGAGGCTGACAGTGTTCTCTTTCTTGACCCAGTTGTTGGTTACACGGTTGCTTGCTTTATAATTACTCATTTTACCATGTAGCAAAGTTTTATATCATTTTCTCTACATGAATTATAACTCACAATTAAAAGGTTTTGTGTGTACGCATATGTGCTTTACTAAATATCATCTCATTTATTACACAGACTGTTGTGTGTCTCCTGTGACACTACTAAATCTCTTCTACATTTCAAGCTGCGTAGGAATTTGGTAAATTTAACAAATAAGTCTTCCTTCAACAAGATGTTGATTAAAACCATGCAAAGGTCAGGAGCAGGGAGAGGTCCCTGCAGCACACTCCTTAGATACCCCCCATTAGAGTGTGATAGTATTAGTATTGATAGTTATAACAATAATCAGATGGTAAGATTTCTTCAGCTTAGGCACTCTGCATATATTTTACATATATCATTTTATATGATGTTACAGAGCGTTATTATTTTAAATCCTTTCTAAGTCTTTATTGGAATCCCCATCTTAGAGATAAGTGAATCCCCTCTTAGAAAATGTAAATAGCATGCCCAAGGCACATCGCTATATGGGAATAGAACCTAAATGTGAACCCAGATATATCGGATTCAAAAATTTTTTCCTCTTCTCTTTCTCTCTACAGTCTTGCCCTCTTGCTCTGTTTGAAACCATTATTCAACAATCTTATTTCAGTCTGCTGTAAATCTACCTTATTCACATTTCTCCAATGATGGATTCAAACAGCGTTTCTTTTGTCTGTTCACAGGATCTTAAAAGGATGGTAATGAAATAAACATATCCAATGAGGACATGTACAGTGTTCTAGATCTTCTGTCTGCTCATCTAGCTTGGTCACTAAAACAGAAACTCAATATCAGCTTGTTTTTGTCAAGACACGTTAGCAATGTCTCAATCATCATCTAATTCTTTTCTTGTATTCACTATAATTTGTTATATAAGTGCATAGAAATTTTCCAGAGAGTAGCTTCAGTGTTTTCCATAATTCATCTTCCTTTGTCCTCCCCTTTCTAAGATAGGGAAAACTTTTTTTCTAGTCTGAGACCTGACAGAACTATAATTTTTATAATTTTCATCAATTTTTTACTGTCTTCCTTTAGTCTTGCCAGAACTTTCATAGTACAATTGGTTTGGACCTGAATTTGAACTCATTAAGAATGACAAGATGCCCTCTTTCTCTATCATAATTTGGTTGGAGATTTTGTTCCCATTTTGTGATTTTTTTCTTCTTTTTCCACTTGATGTATATTTTCCTTGGAGCAAAAATAGTCAAAATAGACCTTAAACAGCCTCATTTACTTTTCTGCCATCCATTTGAGTTACATCACATTCACCAAATAGGGTACACATTAGTTCTCATAATAAATCTAAAATAACTTCTCTTACCTTTTCTTTTCTTTCCAGTCTAGTATAGAGATTAACTTCAGATATCATTTCTTCTCCCCATTTTTTTTCACCCAATGAAAATTAAAAATTAAATGCAAAGTATCACAGTTCCTTTTTATCCGTGATTCTCGAGAGGGTCCATCTTGGTCAAAATTATTGAAGTCCTCAGTGAGCCTCAAGTAAGCTTGGGAGGAATTAGGAGATAAAACAAAAAGTTTCTCAATAATAGCCTTTTAAAAAATCATTATAACAATATATTTGATTTAATATAACATTAATTAATTAAATAATTTGTTTATTTTTAGTCCAATAATACTTTTTTTGGCTTTTTAAGTTTTTATTTTAATTCTAGTTAACATACAGTGTTATATTAGTTTTAGGTGTACTATATAGTGATTCAACAATTCCACACATCACCTAGTGCTCATCACGACCATTGCACTCCTTAATCCTCATCACCCATTTAAACCATCTCCCCACCTCCTCCCTTCTGGTAGCCATCAGTTTGTTCTCTATAGTTAAGAATCTGTTTCTTGATTTGTCTTTTTTCTTCCCTTTGCTCATTTGTTTCTTAAATTCCACATATGAAATCATATGGTATTTGTCTCCTACTAATCCATGCCATTGCAAATGACTAGGTTTCATTTTTTATAGCTTGGTGATATTCCATTGTGTGTGTGTGTGTGTGTGTGTGTGTGTGTATACACCACATCTTGTTTATTAGAAGCTGTAATGGAATGAAAGTGCAACTGCACAAAATAAAACACATGAATCTGAGAAGACATGTCTGAAGCAGTGAAAACAAAAAAACCCTTTTCTAAAATTTTCTTTTAGGGGCGCTTGGGTGGCTCAGTCAGTTAAGCGTCCAACTTAAGCTCAGGTCATGACCTCACAGTTCATGAGTTTGAGCCCCAAGTCGAGCTCTGTACTGAAGGCTAGGAGCCTGGACCCTGCTTCAGATTCTGTCTCCCTCTCTATCTCTGCCCCTCCCCCACTCACACTCTGTCTCTTTCTCTCTCAAAAATAAATAAACATTAAAAAATTAAAATTTTCTGGGCACCTGGGTGGCTCAGTTGTTTAGGCGTCCAACTTCAGCTCAGGTCATCATCTCTCAGTGCATGGGTTCAAGCCCAGCATCAGACTCTGTGCTGACAGCTCAGAGCCTGGAGCCTGCTTTGGGTACTGTGTCTCCCTCTCTGTCTGTCCCCCGTCCATCACGGTCTGTCTGTCTCTCTTGAAAAAATAAATAAACATTAATTTTTTTTTTAATTTTTAATTTTCTTTTAAAAACTATGCCACAAAATAAAAGAACTTTATATCCTCACCACTTAACCTGCCATCATTTTTAAAAAATAATTCTCATCTTTTGCATTGTGAATTAGCATATTGGAGATTTTCTGATTATCCATATTTTATGACATTTATTGCTATTATTTTGGGATGAATGCCTACATGAAGCTTTAGGAAATGCAAGAATAGTGCCTCCTGCTCTGCTTATATCTGTATCTATTTATATCATCAAGATAAAAAATTAGTTGTATAAGAAACATGTTTTAGATACATAAGTAGATGTATAAAGGAATTCGCTTTGGTACTATTTCTGAAGAAACTCTCCAGCCCCCCCACCCCCACCCCATACATGTCATCTGATGCCAATGGCACCATTTTCCCTCTTCCTTAGGAGCAACTATGCTTAGGTGTGGCTACTTCTTCATTCTAAAGCACTATCCCTGACTTGTATCAGCCTACTTTTCCTATGTGTTTATAAAATAGTCTTGGGTCATAAAGTAGAACTTCATGGACTTTACCATTGTTTCCATTTCCTATAAATTGTAGGGTATTGGGTTCATGGGAAACAAAGCAGGGAAAGCCTGTCTCGAATCTTCCTTGAATGCGTCTATTCCCAAGAGCTCCATTTCCTTACTACTCATGTATTCATTATTTGATTTCAAAATAAAAATGCCATTTTTATCTGATCATAAAAAGTATTCATTCTCATCATTAATAACTTAAAAAGTAATATGGAAAGTGTGAAGAAGTAACTAGACCACTAAAAGGTATAAAGAAAGAACTAAAGCTTATTCCCCAGGGAAGTTTACCATAATGAAATTTTGATTACTCTCCTTGCAAGCATCATAATATTAATAAATAACAGAAATAACTGTGCGCTACACTACACACTAATTTTACATTCATATTTCAATGTGATTAAAAGTAAGCCCTGTAATTTATGGAAACAAATACCACACACTCAGTTAAAGCCATCATGTAGAGCTGTTATATTTTAAAATCAGTGGTTTTCACTTGAGGGTGATTTTGCCCATCAGGAGACATTTGATAATGTCTGAAGACATTGGTTTGTCACAATTTGGAGTAGGAAGGATCTATCAGGTAGAAACCAGACATGCTGATAAACATCCTACAATGCACATGACAGTTCCACAACAAAGAATTAGTTGGGCACTGTGTAAATAGGGCTGCAATTGAGAAGCCCTAATTTAATGCGATCCAAATCATCTGCAACATACCCAAGTTACATTTGACCCACATGATGAACAAACTCTCCAAATTGTAGGGAAAGATAAAAAAAGTAAGAAGATTCTGTGTAAATATGACCATTGCCTTCTAAAATTTTTCAGAATTGGGGAGCCTGGGTGGCTCAGTTGGTTGGGAGTCTGAATTCGGCTCAGGTCATGATCTCATGGTCGGTGAGTTCGAGCCCTGTGTTGGGCTCTGTGATGACAGCTCAAAGCCTGGAGACTCCTTCAGATTCTGTGTCTCCTTCTCTCTCTGCCCCCACTCCCTGTCTCTCTCTCTGTCTCAAAAATAAATAAACATTAAAAAATTAAAATTTTTCAGAATTACCATGTGGGAATTAATTTAAATTTTAAATGACATATTCAGAAATCTTAATGGGTAGCTTGGCTCATAAGTACATTTTAATATATTTTCTGAAAGTGACAGCCACCTATATGATTCAGAATCACTTTAATTCATTAGTAATTCCTGAGTGACTACTATGTGCTAACACCCTGTTTGGCAATTGGCAGTGAAGAGTTTTGGGGGTTTATGGGACAAAACATTTGAAATCTAGTAAATCATGAAAGTTAGAGATAAAAGGGCAGCACAATTATACTGACACTTTGTTTTCTTCAAGAGAAAGACAAGACAAATGCATAGAAATTACAGAGAAACACATTTTATGTTCCTATAGAAGAGCTCCTCAAAGTTTCTATCTGTCTGAGAAGGCAATAGACTATCCCTAAGTTCTTTGGTAATGGATAATTTATAAAGAAATTAGATAGTGTATGATTGGAAAATTTTTAAAGGAAATACTATCATTGAATGGGGAATTGGAAAAAATGACCCCTGCGATCTTTCTAGGACTGGCTATCTTTTTTTGTGAGGACCAGTACAAAATATAAATATGAAGGCCCTTATTCAAAAATTAAGAATTTCAAAATGGTGACATGAGAGTATTAAACCCAAGCATGAGGCCCTCCTATAGTTAATGTCCTGTGTAAGTCTCAGAGCATAGACCAGTAAAGAGAACGCTAGATCTTACGGAGCTGTAGGATCTTACAAGTATCCTATGCCCTCTTTTCTGTTTCTCTGACAATTCCCCTCCCATCTCCATTGATGACTTCTTTCTCTTTGACAGCCTTAAATAATGGGCATTTCTCATGACTCAACTCTTTATGTGCCTTTCTGCTTTATATTTTTTATTTTATTTCTTCTTCTTCTCTCCTCCACCCCTTTCTCTTGCTGCTTTTTATTTATCATTTTTCTCAGTTCCAAATATCACATGCATTTGTTTGACTTCTGAATCTATAGCTTTATACTTGAGTTCAACCATCACCTAAAGTTCAGTGATTGGGAGATTTTAAAAATATTTAAAAAGAAAAACAGAACAAAACAAAATATTCCTTCAATCTTTTCCCCCAAACTCTGGATCCAGTCACCAAATCTCCTCTCCATTCAGGTCATTTTCAATCTGTCCTTATAAAACATCCTATGTTAGTTGACATGCATATTCTTCCTTTTTTTTTTTAATGTTTATTCATTTTTGTGAGAGAGAGACAGCGTGAGCAGGGGAGGAGCAGAGAGAGAGGGAGATACAGAATCCGAAGCAGGCTCCAGGCTCTGAGCTGTTAGCACAGAGCCCGATGCGGGGTTCGAACCCACGAACTGTGAGATCATGACCTGAGCAGAAGTCAGACGCTTAACTGACTGAGCCACCCAGGAGCCCCTACATGCATATTATTTCTTAGTCACATGCTGCTGTAATTGAGTGGCTCCAAGCAGAACCATGAGCACATGCTATAAAAATAGAAAATCTGGATGCAATCTCATCTCTCTGAGTCATGAAGGAATGAGTTTCCCATCACCATGGACAAATGTCCCATGCTATGTCTGCTTCACTTTTCTCATCTGAAAAGTGGGGATAGTATAGTACCTATCTTATGGCTACTGGAAGGTATAAATAGCTTATTTAATATAAATCAGTTAGAGTCTAGAAATAATAAGTGCTCAATAACTGTTGTTATTGAAAAGTAATTATTACTTTTATTATAGCTTTGCAATGTCTCTTTGTTTAGAGTTGTTCATATTGAATTGTTAAGAGTATGGGTTTTAAGTTTTAATATTTAAGACTAAAATATTTTGTCTACTTTTTTTCATTTGGTGACCTTGAAGGAGGCATTTCCCCTTACATCCAAGTATGGGCATGGCAGTTTCTTTATTTCAAGATGTTGTAAGAATTGTATTAGACCACAGAGATGAATGCTTCTATCACAATGTCAGTCAGGAAATGTGAACCCTCCTCCCAATCTTGCTAATGTATTCTTCATTAGGTACATCTTTTACCATCATATACATTGTTAAGAACTGACCCTCAATGACTTCACAGTGACTATGAGATAATATCCAGCTTTCTTATACTTGAGACATTCCACAATCTAGTTCCATCCTACCTTTGCATAAGGTTCTCCTCTGCATAAAGCATCCATTGTAGTCAAATCCATTTAATCCACATCCAGAAACATATGATAAAACCACATCACCCCTTTATTCTTGCTATTATCGTCTACTCTCTTTAGTTCTTCCTGTGTATATGAACTCTGTATTTTCAAGGCTAAATTCAGATCACAGCTCTGCCATGGAATAAATGCACATAAGTATAGCCTGGCATTCCCTTTCATCCCCTGAATTCGTGAACATTTATAGAGTACCTTTGAAAATTTTATATGCCTTTGTTCTCTTATTTCTTTTTGCATTGTGGTTAAGAGCTTACCCTTTGGAATCAGGCAGACTGTGTTCAGGATCCACTTATTAGCTATGAGCCTCTGGGCAAGATATTTACACTACATAAGGTTCAGTTTATTCAGTCACCAAATGGGGATAATAATGATGGCAAACTCATAGGAAGTTTGTGAGGATTGAATTAATACATTTAACATACTTAGCCCAGTATTATTATTGACAATTTTTTAATAAATTTGAATCAGTTTTACTCTTATTGTTATTATTTGTATTTTCTTATCTACCCCCAAAGACTGAAAGTGCCTTGGAGGTAGTGATTATGTATTGTGTTTTCATAATCTCCCTTACCATGGGGCTTCTTGCTTTAATTAATTTAATTAATTTTTGCTGTGATTAATTTCTCTGTCATTTTTTTTTTTTCATCTAAGACATTTGAAGTTTGGATGACAAAGAAGCAATCCCTGGTAACTCAAAGGGGACTGTATTTCTTTGGATAATGTCAGTGACCTAGGTAGCAAGCTCAGGCTCTGCCAGTTCCTGTCACAGAATTCTCCTCTGGCACTCTGTGCTGTCTGCTGTAAAAAGAGTGTTGTCAGTAGGGCTCTGATGCAAACAAGGCTGACTGTATTTTGTTGTTGGAAATATGTCCAAGGCAAGACCATATGTATTATGTTGCTATATGGTTTGAATACCAAGTCCATCCTATTGCTTATGCTAAAGTACACAGAGCATGAAATTCTTCTATGAAATATTCCACATTGAGAGGAAAAACAAGGATTTCTGTGTCTGAACCAAATAGCATAAAATTGAATTTGTACTCATGGAACATCAATTACCTAGAAAAAATAGTGTTGGTCATCATTCTAGACATTTTCAAATGCACTATCACTGCTGTGAATTTTTTTTTTCTGATCCACCTTCTCCAGAGCCAGGGATGTTTGCTTCTTCCTATTAAAATGTCTATTATCTCATCTCTATAATTTCTGAAACTCTCCCTTTTGTTAAAATTATCTGTGTGTATCCTACTTAGCAATCTCTTCAAGATCTATATCTGACATATCGCCACATCGCTATTATTTACAACCCTTATAGTTGCCAATCAATGGCAGACACCCATTGGGATTTGCCTAAGCACACAGGAGGGGAGATAACTTATTATAAAGTTAAAAGAAGTATCTTATAGAACCCACGGGCAAGGAATATATCCAGGTCTTCGAGAGAGATAGGAACCAGGTACTTAATCCCTATAGAAAATACAAGACATTTCTTTTCCCCCCACCATGTCTCTTCTCTCTTGGCAGCTGACTGACTCATTCTTTGCTCCCAATGCAAACTGCCTTTTCCTACTTCCCAGTCTGCCTGAGTGCTATCAGCAACTCCTAAGTTTACATCTCTAGTATTAACGTAAACAGTTTGGGTTGATTCCAGAATTTCATTATTTCCAGTTTCAGGTTCCCAAACTTCCTAGTGGGAATTTGATTGACACAGACTGGATTTGGTGCTTACCCCTAACTCAGTTAGTCACATCTAGTACAACCATATAAATATTTAAGTGGATTCCTAGATAATAGGATACAGTTGCTCAAAAGTGAAAGAGAGAAGAGTTCATAATGAATAACCTTTCCTATTACAGCACCTAATGCAGTGTCTTCATCCCCAAAATAGTTTGCTAATGTGGGTGGGAAAATAATTAAATAATCTGAATTTGCTTCTTGAACTTGATCTTTACATGAAGACATTGGGACATTTATTTCAGCTTGTTTTTACCTTTCTGAAAGTATAATGTCTTCGTTAATATGCCAAATAATACACAAGAAATAATATACATCAAAATAACATGCTTTAGGGATTGCTCGAATAGGGATCAAAAATCCAGGATATTAAAGACTTCTACTACACCCCCAAGATGAGATGTTTGTCGTGCATTTATTAGGTGCTGTTTTACAATGAAGTTAAGCTTTTCACAGTCTCCAATTTTTTGTCTCTTGATTTATATTTCCATGGGAACTGAAATAGTAAATGGTCAAACATACGGGGCATTGGTATTGTGTTTTAAGGGTTTTTCTTTCCTTACTCTTTTATTTTTTCTCTCAGATTCGCACAAGAAAAATCTTTCCTTCGAAATATTTTTTTTTAACCCAATCTTTAAGCAGTGGTTGAATCTGTGATTAGGAAGAAAATGAAAGATCATTTTGGTAAAATTCCTTCTGGGTTGTTATAGATGTTTGATTATGTAAGTTTAGGTATTGAGCTCAGTGAAAACTTCTGGCTGGTGAGACATTTTTAGATCAGGGTACAAAATGAAGATGGTAACCAGGCAACATGGTTTTGTACAGTTATTAAAAATAAAATGTGAAGCTTCCACAATGCAGAATAATTCTCTGACAAGTTTGTCTGATTTTCACTCTCTTATTGCCTGGAAAAACAGGTAAGTTCCAGTAGTTAAAGTTCAATGCCTACTATGAGCTAAAATTCCTTACTTCGAAATGTTATGATTGTTGGAAAATCATATGCACACATGACTGTAATCATAATATGATTTTTAAAATTCTTAAACATTTCTACACAAAAAGTATGTATTACAAATGTTCACACAATTTACTATGTAAGTATAAATCTGACTCTGCATTGAGGATGATATCAAGCTTGAATAGACATACATATACTCTCTATATAGCAGAGTTTATTAATTAAAATGTTGGAAATCTTTCATATAATGTATAAAAATTTTCAAAGAATGATATGAAGATGTGATCAATTATGACAACATATTCAATCATTATTTGATATTTCAAAAGACATATGAGCAAGTGATATTATCAGAGTAATCATGATATACATACCAAAAATAGCTATGTTCAAGTTAAGATTCCTTGTCTTTTGTGTTTCTGATGTCCCTTGGACAACTCTTCTAGGACTGTGTGTAAAATATACATATGAGTCATAAAATCACATAGTATTCTAGGGCAATATTCTAGACTGCACATCAGAATAACCTGAGAAGTTGAAATGCTGATGCTTAGGCCCACCAACAGAAATTCTGATTTACCTGGTCTGACCTTGAGTCCAAACATACGAGTGTGTGTGTGTGTGTGTGTGTGTGTGTGTGTGTGTGTGTGTGTTTTAAGTTTTATATATAATTCCAGTGTGTAGCCAGGGACAAGAACTATTGTTGGAGACAGATATTCGGCAAATACCTCATGTAGAATAGAGGATGAGTTTCCAGATAGAGGAACTCTACAGACATGAGTATTTGTGGGCTATTATAGCACAGTCCTAGGGAAATGCAGCATGTCTTGGCAAACATTCCTCTTATGTAAAGGCTGTCTTTTATAAAAGGCATATCTCAGTTGGGGAATTTCCTGGAAGATCCTCAGTGATCATTTTGGATTTGATGTGATCTTCCCCAGCTAAGTAATTGGGCCAGTGGCCTGTCTGGGAACTTAGTGCTGTGTTCCTTCCTGGATGTTGAGAACGTAATAGAAGTTAAGGTGAGTCTTGGAGTTTAGGAGACAGAAAATAATTCCTTTTCTCTGGTGGATTCTTGAAGGCATGGTTTAAAAAAAAAGTGATGGAACTTTCCTAGAATCTACTAATCACAAGATAGGTTTTCTACCCTGATGGCAGCAGGAGTGCAATACCAGGACGTGTATTCTGTATAATGTAGGCTATGGTCCCTTTCAACCTTGCGGTTCTCGCCCACAGAGAAGCCTCTTGATAGCCTAGTGGGAAATCACAGAAAATCCTTACCTTTTTTGAGTCCTACAGGTAAATACACACAACACACACACACATACACACACACACACACACACACTTCTAATGCAAATAGCAATGTTAAGCCACAGACACTAACCAATCAATAAACAAGGTTTGGAACACACCCTATTATTCTGGGTTTCGATAAAGATGATCCCTACCATCCACCATATTTTCTTCTGTGAAAATTAAGCAAAACCACCATGTGTCTTTCCATGTTTTAACTATTTCCTCTGAACTTTTATGGTGAAGGGACATTTAAGATAAAATCTTAAATGTGCCTGGGTGGCTCAGTTAAGCATCCACTTCAGCTCAGGTCATGACCTCAGCATTCCAGAGTTCGAGCCCCACCTAGGGCTCTGTGCTGACAACTCAGAGCCTGGAGCCTGTTTCAGATTCTCTGTCTCCCTCTCTCTGTGCCCCTACCCTTACCCCTACCCTGCTTGTGCTATGTCTCTTTCTCTGTCTCTGTCTCTCTCTCAAAACAAACAAACAAACAAACAAACAAACAAAAAAGATCAAATCCCAGACATTAGGACTTCTCACCAAAATATTTCAGAATGTATTTCTAACTGGTAGGAACCTATTATTTATATAATTGTCTGCTGTTATCACATCTGATAAAAATAATGATTTCTTAATATCATCTAGTACATCATACATGTTTTCTAAAAAATGCATATACTTATTTTATTAAGTAAGTACCCTGGAGTAAAATTGGTATATCCAAGAATTTGCACCTCTTTTATGACTTTTGATACATAGTGCTAACATGTATCATGGTCAAGATTGTACAGATTTAGCGCCACACTTCTTAGGTTCATTGTTACTGGAGAGAGAAGAAAGACATGGAAAGAGGAGGTATCCTGAAAATAACACAGCATAGATGAAGGAAGGGGAAGTTGAGGGAGGCAGGAGGGGAAGAAGGCAAGAAATGAGAGGAACAACAGTTAAAAACCCAAGGCCAAGTTAATGCCATAAACTGTGTGAGTGATCAGGACTCCTGAGTCAGACCCTTGAACATCAATGTATAGATTTAACCAGCTAATGAAGGGGTTCAAGCTGAGCATCTTTATGAGGGGGGAGTACAGGAAGAAGAGCAGGAGCCTTCCACCATACCCTATGGCCTCCAGAAAGCTGGCTTCTCAAATCTCACCTCCTAAAGAACTCACTTGAGGGATGCCCTTTTATCTTTCTTCTTAACTGAACTTGTGCACCCTGAGCTGCCACAAAGCAACATATATTCCAGCCCTTAGTCTCACAGGGCTCCACGTGGCATAGGAAATCAAGGAGGGGCTTTCTGAGAGGGAAGATGGTTACTTTATACTGTCTGGAACTGAGCTGAAACTGCTTACTTTAGCAGGAGGAAGGAACCTCTAGGTACTGAGCAACTTTAAGATATTAGCTGGTTTAGCCTTTGTATTTTAAATCTTTACATCCTTCTCTAAGCTAGGTACAACTGTATTCATTTTGTAGATGACATAAAGACACAACTTTTATTTTTTTTTCCAGAATAAGTGAATGAATGCATGCATGCGTGCATAAATGAATGAAATAGCAAATGACTGAACGAATATCCAGTTCAACAATAAAATATAAACAGTGAGCCACTGACTTAGCATAAGTGAAGTTAAATAAAAAGTAGTTGGCTAAGGCAGGATTCAAACTCAGGCCTATCTGACTCTAAAGCCAGGACTTTGATAGATGAATATTTCATCAAGAGTTCCTGGTGTTATGAGGCACTGGGGTGACTCAGTTGGCTAAGTGTTCAACTCTTGATTTCGGCTCAGGTCATTATCTCAGGGTCATGAGATCAAGGCCCACATAGGGCTCTGTGTAGCCCTCTGTTCCTCCCGTGCACACCCCTGTGTTCTCACTTGCTCTCTCTCCTTCTCTGAATGAATGAATGAATGAATGAATGGAGTCCCTGGTGTTAAAGTTCAAAATTTTTTGAATTTCCTCTTCTTGTACTCTCTTTTCTCACTTTACATGTCTGTGTTAATTTTCTTTTAAGTTAGCTAACATCTGCACTCTTATTATATGCCATTCATTATTGTCACCACTGCATATATTCTCACATGGAAGCCTCTTAACAATCCTATATTATCATCATCCTCATTTTATAGACTGAGAAACTTAGATTGGTTTGCTCATTTGCTCAAGGTCATCTAGCTAGCAAGTGACAAAGCTAGGAATTGAATCCTAGAATTCTAGTTTAGGACTCTGCTTTTAGGCATTCTAATGCTAAAACTATCAATTTAATATGTACTGTTTATACCCATATTCGTTCCTATATATGTGTACTGAGATTACATAAAATGCCCTTCTGCTTCCCAGACAATTTAAAAGAGTGAAAAATGGCAGGCATTCTAGCATTATATAATATGCAACAGCCCTTTGGAGACATTTTGTGGAATAATATCGCAAGCATTATTCCTTCTACCTCATCCATAACACCTCCCATGGGATTTTTCTTCTTTGTGGGATAATTTCCATTGCAATAATTCTTATTTGTTTTCTCAAAAATAATGGCTGGTTTCACCAGTAGATGCAGCCAGCAAATTTGGGGGTGCATCTGAGAGCCTAGACTTATCCTACTAGATTAGTAATGATTTTCTTGCCAAACTGACTCAACATGTCTCCAACTCTAGTTTACCTCAGTAAGTGTTTACAGGCAATTGGGAAGGTGGAGATGAGCAAGGCACAATCTGCCCGCTTGGAGCTCAATGTCTGGAGAGAGAGAGAGAGAGAGAGAGAGAGAGAGAAGGACATGCTCTCCCACAGCACTGTGCAGGTGCAGTTAGGGCCATGTGCCCAGGGAATGGGGAGCATATTGGGTGTCGCTGGACCCCACTGTGGATGTCCTGTGCAGGTGGCATCACACCAATGGTGGAAGATGTCTGGTGTCTGCAACTGTTCAAAATCCCTTGTCTTGCAGAGATGGGAAACCCCAATTCACTTACTATGGTTAAATTCATGCAATGCTTCCCACATTTTTTGTGGGGCTAATGCAGTGTTATATTACTAACTGCAATGCAATCTGATCATTATCCAATTATGCAATCGGTTGCTATTTATTATTATTATTATTAATAGGGTAACATGTTTCTAGTGATTTGAAACATTACCTTTATTTGCTAGTATATGCAATTCCCATGCACAGGGAAGTCTTTCTGGGCTTTTCATTCTATCCCAATAGTTCACTAATTTCTTTATTCTTGTGTCAGGACTTTTTTTTTTCTTTTAAATCATAGAAAATTTACAATCTGTTGTTACACTATCTTACCTGATAGTGTGCCCTCCTCACCTTCACCTCCAATCCTCAGCACCCCCAAATACTCATGCTGTGGTGTTCTCCTTTTCAGAGGTCTCCTCATTCTTCTATTTTTTTTCCATACAAACTTTGAAAGTAATTTGCTCCAGGGGAAAAAAAGATGTTAATATTTTTATCAAAATCATGTAAAAGGTACAATTTAGCTTTGAGAGAATTGACATAGGGAAACTTTTAAAAAACAATTAATTAATTAGAACAGAACTCTTGAAGGACAAAAGTCAACTTGATTACACAGAAGGATACATTTCTTTGTTGTTTTTGTTATTCTTTTAATTATAGTCTTCTCTTCCACTACATCTTTTAAGTGATTATTTTTTGCATATAGGAGGATAGATTTCTCTGTGTAATTTTAAATCCTGCTTCTTCCCCAACTTCCCTTTGTTCTTGATAGCTTTTTCATGGGTATATTCTCAGTGGCCTGAATACTCAATTCAGTGGAGATTGTATACCATTCACATTGCTGCAAATGTCTGTTGAAGAAAGGGGCGATGCATTTCTTGGTGGTGGAAATTTCTGTGTCTACCATGACAGTACATGTCTTACAAATGTGAAAAGAAGCCAGGCTGAAGCCATCAGAGGTGGTGGGAGAGTACTGTGAACCAGAGAGCTCAGGCTCATCTTAAGGGAATAGCCATTCTTCAGAACCCAACTGCTGCCACATGGGAATGGGGTCTGTGTGACAAGATCTTCTGACCTTACAAGCGAAGCCAGAAATTAGGACTTAGAAATGAAATTTTCTGATTTTTAAATTAGTTTTGAAATACTCTTGGGAAAAATAGAAAGGACAAAGTCTGTAGGTTAAATATGTTCTGCCAGACATCACTTTGCAACACCTGAGTGTTGTCATTCAGACCAGACAAAGCTGTTAAAAGGCATCTATGATAGGATTTTTTTTTTTTTTTTACTTATCATGAATGCATTCATTCACCAGGATTCCACAACAACTGACCACAACCTTAGTGGCTTAAAAAAAACATAACTTTGTAATCTTACAGTTCTGGAGTCCAGAAGTCTGAAATGAAGGTATCATTATGGTGCTGCTTCCTCTGAAGGCTCTCTGGGGAGGACGCTTCCTGCCTCTTCCAGCTTCAGGTGGCTCCAGATGTTACTTGCTTTGTGGCTGCATTACCCTACTCTCTACCTACACCTACACATGATCTCCTCCATGGCACCTGCTCTCTATGTGTCTCTTATTAAGGATACTTGTGATTGGATTTAGGACCCATATAGACAATGCAGGATGATCTCATTCAGAGATATTTAACTTAATTCCATTTGCCATTTAGTTTCTTGTTATACATTACCAAAATATTTTTCAAATAAGTAACATGAGTTTAGGGGCTTTTGATATAGACATATCTTTTTGAGGATCACAATTTAACCCACTAGGAGTCATGTCACAGCAATAGAAAAAGGAGTGAAATAAATAAAGACCTGTTTTCAAAATCTGTTTTTTTAGATTTACTCTTTTGTTAGTGGACAATATGAGTTCCTCTACTTCTTATTCTATTCCTTTTTTCTCTTGCCTCCCCTGGTACCTTCCCATTCAATCCTCCTCCCCCCTCTCCTCTCCTTTCTCTCCTCCTTTCCCTTCCTTCCTTCTGTCATTCTCTCTCTCTGTTTCTCTCATTATCTGTCTTTTTTCTTCTTTTTATTCATTGTTTCACTTATTTATTCTGTTAGTATTGCATCCCTGTGATGTGCAAGGACCTGTGTGTTTCTAAGTCATTAGCACATCCTTCCTGAGTTGAACATAGACCAGAAAGAGCTAAGAGCCTCTCCTTAGGCTGGTGAGAAGGAAGACCTGGGTGCTCTCTGCCATGTAGGCTGACAGTGATGTTCTAACCCACAATGCATGACTTGTGTGGTTAAAGCAGCAATCAGGACTACTTACTGGTCACTCTCTTATGCTGTGTGAAGCCCCATTAGTATCTGTCAGTATCCCTTCACCTTGGTCAAGCAGGCAGCTGTGTCCTCTAACCCCTCTTAACACTCTGATAGCATTCCTCTCACACCACACACTTGTGAGGCCTTCTTCCTCCTCAGCTGGAAAGGTCCCATCCCAAACATACCACCCTGGATGAATTATGCATCTATTGACTTGCACGCTCTTGTCTCGGCCACAAATTTCAGAGGACAGCACCCCAGTTAAAGAGGAAAGAACCATGCATGTGTAGTTGTAATGCCAGCTAAAACCTGGCTCGTTATTTCCATGTTGTTTTAAGTTTACTTCCAAGGTTATACAAAGGTTGTACAACATGTATGCAGTGAGATATTTGCCTTAGAATCAGCTTTAGATTAATTTCAGAACTTAAAATAATCTGTTCAACAAAAAGAACAATTTAATACTAAGAATTTCATCAGCTCCACATACAAGAATGACCTTTCTCCTTTAACAGAATTCTTATTCTGTTTTCTGTGAGCTGAAACTTCAGTGTTGATGCCTTGAGTTAAATTTTAAAATTCTGATAATTTAACCAATGATAAAGGCATGTGTGTTCAGATCACTTTTCTTCTGAGTTCTTACAGAAAGGAATAAAGTCTCAGTTCACTGGGATACACACACATACCCTTGTATACATATATAATTAGGTTAGATTACAATTTTTCTGCCTTCTACTTCTGTCTCTGATTCTGTCGCACCTTGGTGATTGTACATCTTGTATTAGTAGTCTATTCCTTTCAAAACAAGCAGGTGAAATCACTAGGCTACAGAAACTGTAATCACAGGCGAAGAGTGTTGGGTTACTGCTTGCAGCCAGAGAGAAAGCTTTGGACCATCACATATCAGAAGCTCTTTCTCTATTAATAAAGCAGAGGTATGATGTGTGCTGAACCCAAAAGGCAGCCAATAACATTCCAAGGCATTGCGGACACATGGCTACAGCAAGGTCTCTTTTAGAATCTTGAATCTTTCACAGACAATTTCATTCCATGTGAATGAAAATGAGTAGAGGGAACCAGTAAGACTTAATTTATCTCTTGCCATGGCCCTGCTAAAGAGAAATAAACAAATTGCTAAGTCCTGAAAGAAATCTGACTCAGCTAAGCTGAGATAAATCAGCAAGGATTCACTAAATTGAATAACATCTATTGACTTCTGCTTCTGCTTCTCTCAATTGTCTGAAGGGAGCTCTGTTTTCAGAAATTGTTTTTTGCCCTAGCACGGTCAGCCCATGTCACCAGTTTTACCATTTTGATTAGCTCACCCATTCCAGAACCTGACTGTAGAATTGTTTTGCTCTTCGACCTGTTGAATTGTCTGTCCAGTTGCCTAGTGGAAATGATATTTGATGTAGCTTGGTGATAGGGCATTTATTAGAGAGGGAAAAGAGGTGGCATAATACTGGACTACAGAAATGCTCTGTAGCCTTGGTTCTCAGTCTTTAGAATGTGAGAATCTCTGGGGTGCCTGGGTGACTCAGTTGGTTGATCAATGGACTCTTGATTTCAGCTCAGGTCATGATCTCATGGTTTATTGAATTGAGCCCTGCATCAGACTCTGTGCTGACAACGCAGAGCCTGCTTGGGATTCTCTCTCTCTGCCCTTCCCCCACTCATGTGCACATGGACACATGCTCTGTCTCTCTCTCTCTCAAATAAACATTAAGAAAAGAATATGAGAATGTCCTGGCGAACTTGAAGGGAAAGTAACAGGGCTGACCTACCTCCATGAGCCTGATCTCTGTTTCTTTATCAGCTCTCCAGATTGTGATGCCCACCAAAATCCGACTCACTACTTTATGTATGGAAGTCAAAAACTGGGGTCTAGAAACAGGTTAATTTGGGTCCAGATTTCTCTCTCAGCCTTAGTTTTTACCTCAGAAGTGGAGATATGGTTAGTACCTACTTCTTAGGATTTATGTGACACTCATAGAGGAAATGGATATGAATGCTTATTATTTTTATAACTATTAGTGCAAATCTCTATGACTAAATAGAAATCTGACAAAGATTTTGATGTCTACTCACAAGAATAACTTACTCATATTTATTCATTCATTACATAAATGTTTATGCCATTGGTTTATTAGAATTCTTGTGGCAATTCTAGACAGCATATACATAGAAGATGGTTCATTTATATTTGTTGATTTTAAGGCCTCATCATCCTGGGAGATTTTGTAATGCGAAATGCTTCAGTATTCTTATGACAAAGCACATGCTGTTCCATCTGAATAAATGTCTAATCTCTGTCCTCCCCCCACTTCCAGTTAAAACCTATTTTTCCCTTTTCTCATATGCATTTACTTCCCCCAGCAAGCCCTCTTTGACACTCTAAGATATTTCTCTCTGTCTGCATGTGTGTTTGCTCCCACAACACCATGTACCCTTCCTTCATAGAAACCATCATAGTTGCAATTTTATATTTATTTAAATGATACTTTTCAAATTCCATCTTCCCCATCAGGCTAACTATCATTCTGATTTATCAATCTGATAAAACCCATGTATGTTTTAACCCAACATTTGTGAGTGTAGAGAATTGTGCCTGTCACAGGGTTACGTGCTCAGGAGATTATAATGGATGGGTGTGGTTATTTTACAACCAACAGTTACCATTTTACTCCACACAATGCTGGGTACTTGACAAATAATAGCTCATATAATGCTTGTAACAGCACGAAATTAGGTATTAATTTTAATCCTGTAATTAATTTTAATATGTAAAAAAACAGATTAGGAAACAGAGACACAGAATAGCTGAGTCATCTGTTCAAGGTCATACAAGTGGAAAATGGGAATTGTTGGTGTCAGACTCACACAGTGTGTCTCTGTGTGAGATGAATGTCTACATTCATCTGTACACTATGTGGCTTCCTGGAAGGAAGTATGGCTCTCACATGGCGTGGCTGTTGAGGTCTTCAGGAAACCACTCAAAAGTGAATATATGCTGAGTTACTACTTGGGGGCTCTGAGTGTCCCCATCAGGAGCCATGGACCTTCAGAAGAGGTAATGAAGACACAGGGCTATTTCAGGTTACCTTTTGAGCAGCACTAAGACACAGCAGCCAGATTGAAATTCCAGGCTGGAGAGCCCAGAATGGTAACAGGACATACAGGTGAGGAACAAAGCTTTGGAGGCTGCAGAGGGGCCCAGAGCAGCAATGCTCAGGAATATAAAGACACAGCAAGCACACCAGGAAAATTCACCAGCAACTGATACAGCATGTTCTATCCTCCTGGGCCATCTGCAGGCTATAAGATGGCAAGGCAAAGCTCCTGCCATACTGAGCCAGGTACTGAGCAAAAGTTTCAACTATAGAAGCAAAGCAAAGACCCTCTCATCTAAACCAAGGCATAAATTTGAGGCTGAGAGGGTGACAATACTGAGATACTATAAATCGAGCTAGAACTGCTCAAGTCCCACCCACTGAAGTTTAGGATTTGCTCAATCATCCTTCTTCTCAAAGTATGGGCAGGAAGCATGAGTATCAGCTGGGGCTTGTTAAAAATGCAGCATCTTTCGCCCCCACCCAGACCTCCTCAATCAGAACCTGCATCTTAGGAGATACTCAGGCAATTCATATATACGTGCATCTGAGAAGCAAGAGCGGTTCTCAACTTACAGGTGAGGTAGGCATCAGGCCCACAGGGAGGAGGAGGAGGGGGAAGGGGGAGGAGGAAGTTAAGTACCAGCCATATATATATGTATATGAGAAGGAGGGGGGTTTTGGTTCAGAAATGTTGTCCCTTTTCCGTTTTCTGCTGTGGTGTGTACAGACAGCCCTCACAGTGCTTGCTTGCGTTCCCAAAGTCTGTTTATTCACACTCAGAACAGAGGGAGGTTTTGACAGCTGCTTTCCTTTCTTTCTCTTTTTAAATGTTCCACAATCACCTACCTGTGCGTTAGCCACACATAGTCCTTCCTTCTTCAACGGGCTTTTTCATTTCCAGCAGACACAGGATTCAGAGAGAGGCGTTTTGAACCGGTAGACATTTTCAACAATGGGGTTTTCTCTAAAGATGTTTTCTTCTGAGCTGGGGCAGGTATGTATCTTTGCTAGAGTTTGAGCCATTTTGGTAGTTTCTATTCTGAGGCTGGTTGGAATTCAGAGCTGTGGCATGTGGCCGAAGGATTTACTTCTGAAGCTCCTACGTGTTCTGTTGAAGGCACTTCTTCCTGAGGTGTGTGTTGTTTTGGCGTTGCACAGAGAGAGACTCAAAGTGCTGTGATAAAGAGTGTTTTAGCTGTTTGACTACATTAAAAAAAACGACCTCAGATGTTACTGGTTTAACAACCACAGTTGTGCAACGAGAGCTGGTCTCGGCTAAGTGGTTCTTCTATTGCAGTCAGCTGGAAGGCTGGAAGGGCCAAAGGAGTTCTGCTGAGCAGGGTGGAGACTGGTTGGGCTTCTTCCACATGATCTGCCATCCTCCTGTTAAATGTATTCGAGCACAGCAGCAGGCTTCCAAGAAAGAGAATTCCACAAAAACAAGCTTCAGTGAGCACAGGATTTCTCCGTGTCTGCTTGTGCTGCACCTGTCAGTGTCCCCCGGATAGGGACACGGTGCCTAAGAGGCGGACTTTACATGGGTATGAAACCCCAGAAACATGTTCCAATCCGGGGCCATTTCCACAGTCTACCACTGTTGATTAACTTGTTTGGTTTTGTTTGTTTGTTTGTTTGTTTCAGGCCGGGTGGGGTTGGGAGGAGGACAAGGGGCAAAAATGGTGAAAAAAGTGAAAGCTAGTCACCAGTCACCATATATGAGTGTGTATATGTATATACATGACTGCATGCACACATTTAGTGTTCTTGGAAACAGGCGGGACTCCTCTATTTTCCCTCCAAAGATTCTCCTTTGTTTAGGTTACTCTATGTAATTAAGTTACTCTATGTAAGTTATCTGGAGGCAGGGTTGTGGGAGAGAAGCTAAGCAGAAGGAGGATTTTCAGACAAATAGCTTAATCAGTATTGGTATTAGAATGTGATCACATACTGTAGCCAGATTAGTTTCAAATCAGTTAAGGGAGTGGCTATAAAAGGACAGTTAGCCAGCATATACTGACAACAGCCTGGAAAGTGACCTTAGGAATGTCAAGTATTCTTTATTTTCCTCAAAATATTATGTAATCTCTTGTGCTTTGTTTTTCTCTTTACTCTTTGTTATTTACTTGTTTCAATTTTTCCATTTATAGTAGGTTTAATATATGTCAGGCCATGAATTTGGTTCTGGCCACGTAGTGATAGAGTTAACCTGATATGCTTCTCTCAGGGAGTTTAGAGTCTGGGGCTTTTTCCCCCCCTTATGGCCTTAAAGGGAACACAGAGTGATTTAAATAATGTGAAAACAAGTCTATTTCCTGTGGTTGTTAACCTTGAACTGTAAGTTTCCAATGTCTTCCCACAACTACAAACAAGATGCTGGGAGGGAAGGAGGTAGTGTTGTCTTTATTTCTACAGGAAGATTAGGATGAGGAAGGCGTGGATTTGCTTATGTTCCCCTGAGTTGAAGACATTAGTGGAGCTGGTCCTCAGGCCTACCCTGGTGTTATTGAATCTTATCTGATCACTATAAGACCTTGTGGCTCCATTGGAACATTTAAGGCTGCACTACTAAAGAGATAGAAATTCTCTGCAGACATGGCCTCTTGAGTTTCTGTTCCTCACACACATCAGTTCACTCAGTGAATAGCACTGAGCTTTATGTTAGACTGCCACTTACTTAGGGCCTTTGCAGAAACTTTGATTTTGATTAAAACATCAATTATATAATGGGACATTGCTAAATGAAAGGAGGGCTTAAAATGATACTCACTGGTCAGTAGATCACATAATCAGAGATGCAGGATGGCCTAATGGTTGACCTTGGGCATGCTTTTATTTCATCTGAACCTCTATTTTCTCATCAGCAAAGTGGGAAGGATAGTAGTTGCTTATAGGTTGTTGAGATGAATAAAAGAATCCAAGAATAAAAGAAGCACAGAATCCTATCCACAGTAAGCCCCGAAATGATCAATTATTATCTTGATTATGAAGGTGCTTTGTCCATAGTCTAGCATCACTAGAGATAGAAGGTTTGTTGTGTCATTGCTAAGGTCTGTGATGTAGATTTCACTGTAGCAATGTCATTTGTAGGCCACATGTCTGCCTAATAGATTGAACTAGGGATTTAGCCATAGGTGAGCACTGGAATTCTTTCTTTCTTCCTTTCTTTCTTTCTTTCTTTCTTTCTTTCTTTCTTTCTTTCTTTCTTTCTTTCTTTCTATCAACATCCAAAAGCATCCAGTCTACTAAAACAAAGAAAAACCATCACTTGTTTTTTTATTTCCCAATGTTCCAGCAGTGGCCCACAAGCAATGACCTTCTCATTTAACTCTCTTTAGGGTTTGATGCCTATTTTACGTCACGCACACTTGAAAACAACAGAAGAAACGTATGGTTTGCTGAATACTGGGAGGAAAACTTCAACTGCAAGTTGACAATTAGTGGGTCAAAGAAAGAAGACACAGATCGCAAATGCACAGGTAATTTCATTCTCATTGTCCTTCTCCTGTTACTCTACGTGGCCAGCATTGAAATGTCTGCATAGCTGACAGAAGGAAGCTTGGCTGGAGACAAATTGAAAAAGTAAATTGAATTTTACTAGATTGTTCAGAAAATGGAACAGGAGCATAAGTCTTGCAGGACAAGAGAAGTACAGACAAAATTGTATTCTTTTCTGCCTGTCCATCTAGCAGGAATTGACATGTTCATTGATTCTTGGAATTCAAAAGGGTCATGTTGCTTTGAATGCTCTCAGTGATAAATATTAGTTCATGTTTTAGCCAGGAGTATGAAGTCATCTTCACAAAGACAAAATCTGGCGAATCCCTTATCAGCACCGGATTTAATGGTTATCATGGACTGTACTGTGTTTTTTATTAAAGAAACAAAATACTTGGTTTTAGAGTAATGAGAAGTGCACTGGATTTCCATAACATCCAAGTTAATGAGTCATCTGCTATTGAAAATACACTTAAAAATATTTAGGGGGTCATCTGGCTGGCTCATTCAGTACAGCATGTGACTCTTGCTATTGGGGTCATGTGTTCAAGCCCCACATTGGGCATAGAGTTTACTTAAAAAACAACAACAACAAAACTTCCGGCAACCTCATAGGGAACCTTGCGTAATTATTCCAAATTTAAAAACGTGTATGGGATGCCTGGGTGGCTCAGTCAGTTAAACTTCTGCCTAGAGCTCAGGTCATGATCTGACAGTTTGTGAGTTCAAACTCCACATTAGGCTCTCGGCAGTTACCACAGAGCCCATTTCAGATCCTTTGTCTTCCTCTCTCTCTTTCTGCCCCTCCCCCACTCGTGCTTGCTCTCTCTCTCTCTGTCTCTCTCTCTCAAAATAAACATTTAAAAAGTGTGTATGCCATACATATATATGTATATACATGAAGTAGTCATAAAACAAAATTATTCACTGATGCATTCACAAATATTTATTGAGCAACTCCTTCCTGTTGAGCACAGTACTAGGCACCATGATGTGATTTGTAGCAAGCCAGGTAAAGACCCAGCTTTCATGTTGTTCAGGGGGTGGTGGGGGAAGATTGACATTATTCCAGTCATCTCTCAGTGAATACATAATTACAAATTGCAGTAAGTGTCCTGAGGGCTATATGGGCATATAACCAAGAAATTTCCCTTGTATTGAGGGCAGAAGCTGTCTCAAAAGACCTCCTTGAAGAGTGAGTAGGTATTCGCTAGTTAGGAAAGGGTAAGGACAGATAGGAGAATTTCTTATAGAAGAATAACATGGCAAGGAGCTTATAGCAGTAGCAATTATGGTACCTCAGAGTATAGGAAAAACAAATACCTGACAGAAGTACAGTTAATAGGACAAATGTGTGAGCTGAGGCTGCTAGTGTAGACATGTGAAAAAGGAATAAGCCACGTGGGGACATATGTGGAATTTGGTCTTTCCCCTAAAAGTACTGGAAACTGGGGGTGGGGTGGGGGAAGGGGAGGAGATGGGAATTGGGGGGGTGCAAGGGGTTACAGAAGCATGTGATGTATTCTATCTTATCACCTGGCTGTATATCACATGTCAATACCCAATTTCATACTTCAGTACCCTTTATCATTTGTAGTGATGATCTTGAAATACCACAAAACCCTAAAATGTTTTTCTGTATAATCTAGAAAAGCACACTCAGGTTGGATACACTAATGTTTAGTTTGTGGGTCTTTGAATATTGGTCATCCAGATACTGTAGACTGACACATTCAACAAACACCTATTAATGAGGAATAATGCATGTGAACCATGGTCCTAAAAACATGACAAATGGTGTGAGGATGCTTAAGTTTAGGTCTTTTCTTCAAAGTGTTTTTGTGAAGGAAAGATAAAAAACAGTGATATGAGTAAAAATAATACAAAATCAACATATTGCATGATTAGATAAATAACTCAGTATATCACAATACCAGCTTAACCATTCTCTAGACCATTATGTGTAGCAACAGTGTTTTCAGAAGTATGATCTTTATAATATTGTAGGGAAAAAAGAAAAAAATTATTTCAATGTTGACTAGACCTGGGTGAAACAAAGCTCTCAAGAGGAAATTCATTAGACATCTGCATAATTTGTCTATATGACAAGCAACATCCAAGTGTACCAGAAGAATCTAGATGACTGATGACAGTTTTTTGGTTTCTTCTGACATTTTGCATTCTGTAGAGTCTGGAAGGTAGATTATCTTACGCCCATTAGGCCTGTTCTAAGGCCAAGCCCCATTCTCTTAGTGTTTTAACACTGCTGTTTTATTTGTAGTCACATTTTCATGCTAATTGTCAAGAATTGCAGTTAATAAAAATAAGCCCATTATCCTTTTTCAAAAATGAATATAGAAGAGTTTTTCATATCCCACTCCTTCCATGTGACAAATCTCTGATCACATTTACTAAATTACCTGTGACCCCAAATTATTTAAATAATGTCTTTGCTCTCTTTCCTTCCTTACCACTTCCACAGTTGTTAGATTTCCTGTATTGAGTGGAGACAAATACTATTACCATCATTGTGTCTCTTATTTGTTATTGGATTTGAATACATGGGAGGTCGTGTGTTTCTTTCTTGTACTGCCTTTCCTAAATCCAACTAAACCCATATTTTGCTTTGCAAGTATTCACAAAATACTGTTTACAAAATTGTGGCCTTTAGCAACAGTTGACCCTTAAACAATTTGTGTTGGAACTTCCGGGGTCCATTTAAATAGATTGTTTTCAACAAAGACATTACTATAAATGTTTTTTTCTCTTATGATTTTCTTAATAACATTTTCTTTTCTCTAGCTTTATTAGAATATAGTATATAATATCTATGACCTACAAAATATGTGTTAATTGACTATGTTATTGGTAAGGCTTTTCAACAGTAGGCTATTAGTAAAGTTTTGGGGGAGTCTAAAGTTAGATGATTTTTGACCATGCAGGGGATTGGAACCCTAACTATGCACATTGTTTAAGACTCAACTGTATGCTTCGACTAGGAAATGGAATAATGGGAGGAAAAGTGTGCTGAGATTAGCTAGACGAGAGGGAAGGAAGAGATGGAGAGAAGTGACAGATGGAATTGTATTGATAAGAGTTCTTGAAACCATGGTGTGAAATTAAGTTTTAATAATGGAAAAGAATGGGTAAGAGAGGGAAGTGTGGATGGGCTTGAGGGTGTGGGTGATGAAAGGGAAAGCTGCTTTGGTAACCAGGTTTTGAAACACTAGAAGAATGGGTACATTGGAAAGAAATATCCAGATGAAGAAGCAGGCTGAGTAGTCTGGCATTGCAGACAGTGAGTCTGGCTCCAGGCAGTGTAGGTAGTGCATGTTCTGAGAACTGCAGAAAACAACCCACCTCACAGATTTTTATCTATGACTGGGCTCTGCTAAAGAATAAGAAAGTCTTGGGGCCCCTGGGTGGCTCCGTCGCTTGAGCCTCTGAGTTATGATCTTGGAGTTCGTGGGTTCAAGCCCCACGTTGGGCTCTGTGCTGACAGCTCAGAGCCTGGTCCCTGCTTCAGATTCTGTGTCTCTCTTTCTCTCTGCCCCTCCCCACTCATACTCTGTCTCTGTCAAAAATGAATAAACGTTAAAAAAAATTTTTTTAAAAACAAAGAGGAATAAGAAAGTCTTAAAATACCCCTAGGATTTAGGCACACATTAAAATGCCAACTTGTTTTTCTATTTTTTTTTTACATAGTCTCTTTAGCCATAATGATGAGCCATAATAATTCCATATTAGCCTTAAGTAGACAATGAATGAATCAATCATCTGACCAGACAAACTTTGAGGATGAGATATGGGTCCCATACTATTTGGAGAGAGCAAATACCTGTGGTAACAGAAATGCAGTGGGATCTGAAAGGCCAAGGTGGTAAAATGTCATGAAAGGAAAAATAATTGATGAAAAAATGATATATTATTAAACTATGTACACTTCATAATTTAACTGGAAGCTAGATGTGCATGAATTCTTATAGAAACTTGCCTGAACAACCAGGCGATTCTTACTCTTATAAATTATCCATATGTGTTTAAAGTCTCCTTCAAACAAGGAAAGCTATCGTGTTGTTCAGTATTTTAAGAACATTCAACTTTGCCTGATAAACCAATTCCTAGTTCTCTCAACCTTAAAAGCTAGTCATTCTTCATCCCACCTTCACTGGTGATTGCTTAATTTTCACTGATACAGATTAATACTTGCCAGCGACCCATCCTGCTCATGGCTGATCTTACCTACCATCCCCCAAGGGCACATGAGTTAAGTTTACTGGTGGTTTAAGCTTTCATAGAAAACAAACTCTAACAAATACGACGGTGTTTCATAGTAGCCACACATTTTGTCATGGAGCTAGTGCTACCTATACACAAAATAAAATAAGTATCCTTCTAGATAATTTTAGTAAAAAGTAAGTTCTTCTAGATACTTTAAAGAATAAAATAAGTCCTTCTGGGTACTTCCAGAAGTATACTTCTAGCCTATTTGTTGTCTGGGGACAGAAAGATTGGATGTCATTTTCTTTCTTGAGCTTCCCCATTCCCACCCCACTGGCTAAATGTGTTTACCCTTAATACCAGCTAGTAGATTGTTGACACAAAGACCAGTTTAAATTATGATATTTTGGGGAATGACATGTTTTTATGGGGATAACAAGGTTAAGGAAAGAAGGAAAAGTATACAGGTGGTGATAATTCTGAAAAAGACATTGAGGCCATCTTGGAGTCTAGAAAATCACTCTGTTGAAGAAACCAGAGTTTTGGGCATGAAGGAGGCCTGGGTTTGTGTTCCAGAGCTATTTCCCAATGCTCCTGTGAGAGGTTGGACATTATTTAATTTTTCAAAGCCTTTTCTCATCTTTGAAATGGGAATAATAAAACTTTAATTCCAACTTTAATGGTATCAATTACCTACTGTTTGGAGCTGAATGCAGTTGCCTGTGAGGGTTTCATAAAGATCCTATTGTCATATGTTAGTGCTATAGAAAATCAGGGTGAATATCAAATTCTTCCAGGAAAATAAAACCAGGGAATTGAATAAGCAAAGTAGATACAGGAGCTTTTCATTGGGATACACCGTGCATAGCAATATAATAGGGTATCAAAAGTTGATAGGCAGCATGGAACTTCCTTTTCTGAATGGAATATGAAACTCAGGGTTTAAAGAATTTCAGTGCCATAATGTAGAGTATGTGTCTAAGCATCGCTGGGCCTTGGACTGACTGACCACCCCCCCCCCCCCCGCCCATGGACCAACTTTTGTACCATTGTCTCTCTGACATGCTAGATCTTTATGTGGTTTGTAGCATCTCTAAGGTCTTTGCTCTGAAACCCATTTTTTAAGCTCAGAAGGATGTTTTGAGAATCTGAATGTGCTTGCCTATTGCAGCCCATAAAAATTACCACTCTGTCATATCTTAGGACTTACACAGAACATTTGTCTGACTAATATTACTGTTCTGCCAACTGCCACTTTGTGGACACTGATTCATCAGAGTTACCTCTTAACAGAAGGAACTCAGTATTTAGAAATCTATCATCCCATGAAGGGACAATTTGACTTTCAAAGATTTGTTTTCCTTTTGAGATGACAGAGGATGAATAAATTGATAATTTTTTTTTTAATAAAAAGCCATTGTTTTCCATTGCTAGTGCTTAGAAATCACAATTCAATTTTGATTGGAGTGCTTAATCAGTCAATGTTTACTGTGGAAAGAGATCAGAGGCTTAAGAGCATACTCTGGTAAATGTTCACATTTTGGGAGAATCCTTAAATTATCTTTATCTGGACACCTCCCTTGTCAAAACTAAATAGTTTAAGTGAAGGTCACTTTCTTGGTGGGGCCAAAAAAGTCTTTTAAGAAATGCTGTTAATGAATAAACCATATTTTTCTCAAGGCTTCCTTCATTTCACATGGGACCCAGGCCCATCAGAGCCTATATAATTTAACAAGTCTGTCAAGACAAAGGAATAATACTTAAGTAAGTCAAGTGCTTTGAGAATCTATGTGCAGAAAGAATTTAGGACTAATTAATTTTCCTGCCATTTTATTTTATTCTGAATTGACCTTTAATTGTTATATAGATGTTATATTGCAGCACCTAATTTACTCAGCATGATTGTGGAATCCACGTCAAAATGTTAAAGATAATGTCTAACCATTTGGTACTCGGACTTTTTGAAGTCCTTTTGATGAGAAGCAAATTAAAATACATTTTTATACCGTTGTGCTTTTTAAATACAACTTCAAGGCAGATTAATTATGATTGAGTCTGCATGTAGCAGCCATTAGAGAATCCTGTGTTAATATGTTCTTCATTAATTTTTGTATTCTGACTTATCTCTAGAAATGAAAACATTTGTTGATGTTTCTCTTGCTACCATCACCCTTAAGTTTGCCTCTACCTCCCTTGTTAATGGCTGGTTCCTATCATTGTGGGAACTGGAACTGCATGAGTCAAATTAATATGAATTTTTATTTATTAATTTATTCATTTAAAAATAAATGTTAAATAAGTATCAAATATCTGAGAATCACCACAGAAAGGCTCAGGTGTTCTTGTTTTGCACTGGTTTCAACCAGTGTTGTCAATGGACCAGTCCTTGTGGTTTTTATTATGTTTTTGGAAGAACTGCTTCTGCAACAACATCAGGAAACCTTGAAAAAAGTATAGGTTTATTCTTATGAGACCTTGAGATTACACAGTGGGGTGGTGGGTGTAGAGAGAAAATACTCAGGACCCTGTGGTTCTACTTTAATTGAGATTCAGGGTGGGGCCCATAGTTTGATTGGCTTATTCTTTATTGGTGAATTTAAAAAGAAATAGTGAGAGGAGCACCTGGGTGGCTCAGTTAAACTTTCCACTTGGGCTCACCTCATGATCTCACAGTTCCTGAGTTTGAGCCCCAGGTGTGTTGCTTCACTGACAGTGTGGTACCTGCTTCAGGTTCCCTGTCTCCTTGTCCCTCTGCCCCTCCCCTGTTTGCACTTTGTCTCTCTCTGAAATAAATAAATAAACAAACATTAAAAAAAAAAAACATAATAGTGAGAATTTAAAATGCAGAAAGAGAAAAGGAAAGTGGCCCAAACTGTTAGTTATTGAAACCAACCAAGATCTAAAATAAAGGAACCTCACTGGGGGAAGGTCATCAGGACTCCTGATCTGTTCCTGTGGCTGGCAATGTATGTATTGAAGATAGCTCTCTTTGTAAAGGATGCCTTTGCAATCATTGCTTTTGTCAGGCACTTGAATTACAAAAAAAGAGAAGAAAAGAAGGAAAGAAAAGAAGGAAAGGACAGAAAAACTGTCAGGGCTTACACTACAATCCAATCCACCCTGTGATGCCAAAGCCTGAAAGTTAATGATGAGGACATTAACTTCTTGGGTAGCTGATAAGCTGAAAGTCAGGGGTAGGCACATTGTAACCCAGAGAGTACACATCAAAATAGGATTATAGTAGTAAACCCAATAATAATTATAGAGGCAGTAGTCTGAAATCTAGTCTGTAACCATTGTCTCAAACAAGGAGGGTTCAGCCATGGAAGTAGGTCTATAATCTCAGCGGTGCACCCTGATAATCTGTTCAAAGATTTGAGTAATACTGGGAAATATTTTATCACCTTGGGCCATCTGGTGTAAGTAGATTTGAACCTGTTCTGAGTTAGTAGATGATTCCATGTCATTGAATGAGTTTCTTAGTGCTGAGAATAGGTCAGTTCAATTAAAGAAGGCCACAATGCAGTTGGATTACCCATGTGAGGCCTATGTGATACAGATATTTAATAAGCATTTCTATGAAAACAAAAGAAAAGCAATGGTTAAGAATTGGACATACTAGAACTCTAGCTTCTGAGTTCTAAATGCACCCATTTGAGAAGACTTCATAGATGGGAGGCTCAAAGCATCTTCAGATGAGGTGAGGATAAGCAGTGGCAATCTGCTAGATTTTGTTGGTTTGTGGTTTGTATGTTTCTGCTCATCAGAGGACTGGACAAAAATTGGAAACTTTTTTTTGAGAATTGTGGTCAGATATTGGAGGACATTGCAAGAATTGAATATATAGTCCAATGTACAGGTAGAAAACAAAACCTCAACAACAGTTAACAGAACTAGAGTCTAATATCTGCAGCATATCTTATGGTTTCTACTGACCTATCTTTCCACCTATAATTACCTCAGTTTCTATCAGAAATAACCATAATTAAATCCAGTTTCTTTCACTAATCATGGCCTGATGACTTGGGTAAATGCAGCAAGAATAATGACTTACCATATAGGTTTTTAAAAGTCTGCTTTATTGGAATCTTTTATAAGGAATTTTATTATTTTTTTTAACATTCATTCATTTTTGAGAGACACCGTGTGAGTCGGGGAGAGACAGAGAGAAAAAGAGACCTAGAATCTGAAGCAGGCTCCAGGCTCTGAGCTGTCAGCACAGAGCCTGAGATGGGGCTCCAACTCATGGACCATGAGGTCATGACCAGAGCTGAAGTCGGACGCTTAACCGACTGAGCCACTCAGTCGCCCCACATGCATTCTTATAAGGAATTTTAGATTGAACTTTGAACAGCCTCTCTAGGCTAAGAAGCTAAACCAAGAACTTGGCATCAGACTGCCTGGAATACCTATAGATGGGGTGGATTCCTGTCTACTTGAGGTCTCCAAATATCCTGAGTTTCCTGGACCTGTCAGTAAGTGACACCTGGTGAGGCCACTGTATGCAAGTACCACCCCATTTTTCCAAGGGGCCTTTTTGGCTCCTTCAAATCAACTTTAGTTCCTTAAAGCTGTGTGGTCATACCTGAATGTATGCATATCCCTCTCATACAGGACATTCCATTCAAAGCCTTGGTAATACAACTAGTGTTTCCAACTGTGACCTGTTAAAAGCACAACAGATCCTTATTGAACTTATGCAAATAGCCATATTACCATGAAAATAAGATACTCACTGAGAGTTCCCAAATTCTGGAGGTATCAGGTAGGGAGAAAAAGATAAATGTTTCATCTTTGTTCACAAAGATAAATTCTACATTACTGTAAGTTATAAATAGCTTAGGAGAAAAGGTCTCTTTATATGCAGAAAACAAAAGATTAAAGAACCAGCAATATTTCAGACAAAAAGTCATGAAAAGTATAATCATCCTTATCAGTTCATTCAGTCCCTATGTAATTCTTGTTGATCTTTTGTTAGCAGTTTCAGGAATCCAGTTTTTTTCCTTAGAATTCTATAAATTCTTACCCAGGTTGTACTGGTATGATTCCAAAGAAATCAGAAACCTACATTCTGAAGCACTGGCCAGAGTTCTTTCCATGAATTTCTCTTAAAATGAAGCATTTTTGCAGGAACGCTTGAGAATTCATTGACAAGGAAATTAGCTTATTTCTGGAGCAGACAACATTTTCAGATGAAAAGTAGCATTATAAGTGATAAAAGTATACCAAGACATTCAGATTTTTAGGAATTTCATACAATTTCTAGGATACATAAATTAATAACATTTACCCATATAATACAACTTAAGAAGGTTTGTCATCCCTTATTTCACAGCTTCCCATATAATTTAACATATCAAATAAGCCTAATTAGTGTAACATCCATCTCTCTCTCTCTCTGTCTCTCTCTCTCTCTCTCTCTCTCTGTCTCTCATTTCTAATAAGGAGAAAGAAGACATCATGAAATTTTCCAGGGAGCCTCTGAAAAAAACCCAGATTTAGTTCAAGGTCAAAAAGACTTAATTTTGAATTTGATTTGAGTGAAGTTTGTCAAAAACATCAAAAGATTTGGACACGTGGTCAAATAGGATCATAGGTCACCATGAAACAATACTCAGTTATCCACATAACCAAAGTGACAATTGTGTTTGCAAGTGAACACAAAAGTTATATAGTCTGTGTGTGTGTGTGTGTGTGTGCGCGCGCGCATGTGTTTTAAAATAACTTAGCTCTTTTACTAAAGAAGGGCCAGCCTTCTTAAATAATCAAAGACCTGATAAGAAACACAGGAAAGTATTTTGAGAAGACACAAAATATTTGTCTTCCATACAGATTACTTCAGAGGTAAAGAAAAACCTTTATAACCTCACAATACCTAAGCAAGAGCAGGTACATAGTCTAAGAAAACTTGACCTTTCAGCAGAAGAAAACTGGTTTAGTTTTACATGAATACATTTGGTATTAAAGCTTAATTTTAAAATCCTGAAAATAACAATTTAATTGTTGGCCAATTTGACCACACAAGATAAAGTTCTTTTTTCCTAACTTTCTATACCATATTGTCCTTTGTTTTCTCTTTCCCATTCTAAAATAACTAATTTTACAATAGGACATATTTACTTTTTTCCCCATAACAAAAATGTATCTGTTATTTCATACCTTTTCTTAGCTAAAAACACATCCTACTTTCCTTGCATACAACTGTTTCCCTTATTTCCAGTAGCCTTCATTGTATGTATGTGTATATATATATATACACACACACACATATATGTATACGTATATATATGTATGTATGTGTGTATATATATATATGTATGTATATATATACACGTATATATGTATACGTATATATATATAGGAATTTTTAACCCTCAAAATCCTTTATTTCTGGTGACAATTAATTGCATAACTTTGAACTACCTATTAAACTAGCATTCTTTAGTTTGGCAAGTATATGAATACACTTCATAATTTCTAGAGGTACATTTTTTTTTCCAATATGGCCTACAATAAGTTCATGGGTAGATACAATTATCTTTAGTTGCTCTAAAAAAGAAGCCATGGGAAAACCTGTTTTCAGTAATGTATTTTTCTGTGTTTTATCTTACTTAGAAGTGATCTAGGTATTCAGTGAATTTTCATCATTGAAATTAGCAAAAACTCTAAGGGTTTAAGTTAGTGAAGAGATTTAGAAAACTTTTTAAGTAGACCGATCATAAAACAATTTTTGCTAAAAAGTTCACCTGAAGACTTATCTCACATCTATTGAATTCACTTGTTCTTAACAACCATACTTAGATCGCTCATGAAAATTTCCTAGAAATTGAAAGCAGTTAGTCATCCTTTTAAGTTATCTTTCTAGCTGACAAATTTTGTAAAGGAGGTAACATGAGCTTATTAGACTTTGAGTGAACTTAGTTAAAATAGAAGGTTTACTACTTATGCTGATAACTCTAAAGACATGACTGTGTTAATTAAACCAACAAATTTAAACTAGTTTTTATTTACCGAAAATTATCCTAGATTACATGAACTTGAAAAAATATTTGGGTTAGTTTCTGTTACATTTCTGGAATTTAGAAATACTTAATCCATAAGTGCTTATTTTTAAGCCATTAAATTGAGCTCTTCTACAAATTCTGGAAATCCTATCCAAGGGTGGGGAAATACTGTATCTGTAACATACGTACATACCTAGATTTCCATAAGCAGACAGAGACACTGATCTCTTGCTTTCATTCCAAAACTGAAGCCATGAAGCAGAAATCATATAAACCTCACTAGTTTCTAAGCAATCGTGTCTTTGGCAGACAGAGCAAGTTAAAGTTACCTGCCTAAAAGATTTTTGTTAATATTGGTGGAGAAGAATTTTAACTTTTTAATTTATCCTTGACAAGTAATCTTACAGAGGCTGTGATCTAGAACCTTTGTTTTAAAAGATTTCTTTGCTTCTTTTTTTTTTTCCTTCATTCTCCAACAAGTTTTAGTTCCCTCCTAGGGTGTTTACATTTCAAAGACGTGGTAAGATTTTTACCTTCAGGCGACAACTTTCTCCTAGGAGTTTGAGTGCCTTTGGAATAGTTTTGGAATTCCCAATTAAAATGTAGTAACATCACCTTATAATTAGGGGGAGTACCTTGGGGAGAATAATTATCTGGACCTAGGGTCAGATGGGACCTCTTCAAGGTTGGAAACCGAAAGGGGATCTTTTGGGTCCCTCTGGTCGTGGAAATGATAACCCCCTGGAACCACACCATTTTTGCACAGTAGGAGAAAGCCTTTATATTAATGTTTTCCACTCGCTGTGAGCTATAGCGGTGATCACTCTTTTGGAGGCATGGGCATGGTGCCAGGCAGTAAATATCCAAGTGAGGAGAGGGGAGACCCTGTTATAAATATCAGTGGCTTCAGACACCTTTGTCTTCCATTTTCTTTCGTCTTCACTAGAGGCCTCTGTGACCAGTCAGCTTTTCCCTTGCTGGCAGGGATGCCTCATGAGGTGTCTTTCTGAGTTCTGCCCTGATCAAGGAAAGCCAAGGGGGCTCAGAATTGTGCTGTATCTTTGTGAAAATGAGCAGATAGCCCTGATGGATCTTTCAGAAAGTTACAGATTTGGGGTCTTAAGGGATAGTGGTCAGTTGATTGATTTTGGCAGCTATAACAATTTAGAACCCATTCCAAACAAACAAGAAAATCTGGAATACCAAATTAGTTCCCCTGTTGCCTTCTTGTTGCATAAAATCTTAAAGAAAGATTTGAATTTCACTCAAAGTATAGTGTGTGTGTGTGTGTGTGTGTGTGTGTGTGTGTTTTATTTTCTACTTCTTGATTTTTCCCCTATCCTAATTTTATGTGTTACTACTACTGGAACATTTTGGATAATGTCACTGTGAGCTCTCTCTGTAGTTGGGTGCTTTCTTTTCCAGGGTGTCTGGAGAGATGTCTCTGAGATTGGGATCTTCTTCCACAAGTGCGATAAGCACTGGATCTTTAGAAAAAGCCCCTAGGCCTCTGGAGCATATACCACAGTGCTGGCCCTTTGGTATGCGTGGCATTGAGTAACACCCAGGAAGAGTCGCTGAAGTTTTGCGTTTATCAAGAAACTAGTGGGATGCCTGGGTGACTCTGTAGGTTAAGTGTCCAACTTCGGCCCAGTTCATGAGCTCATGGTTCATGAGTTTGAGCCCTGCATTGGGCTTGCTGCTGTCGGCACAGAGCCCAGTTCCAACCCTCTGTCCCCTTCTCTCTCTGTCCCTCCCCTGCTCATGCGTGTGCGTGTGTGTGTGTGTGTGTGTGTGTGTGCTCTCTCTCCCAAAATGAATAAATACACTAATATCAAGGAACTGGTGTACTTTCACATGGTTCTTAGGAGGCACTGGAGTGAGATGTTATATTTGGCAGTTAAGTTTTTTAGGGAATGTCTTGCCAGGGATTGGACCCAGAATATCTCATCGGGTCAGAGGACAAAGAGCAATAGTAGTTAGTAGAGCAGTGACACAGAGACTATAAGGTCCCAGTTAGGTTTTCCCTCCTGCAATGCCATTGCTTTCTGGTTGTGAGGCTCTTTGACTCTCCTTGGCTAGGACATGTAGTCTGGGCACAAGCCACAAACTCAGTGATCGCAGGTCGGGGTCTCCTGTCCTCTGATAAGGGGAATCTTTTCCTCCTGCTCTTCACCCAGAGCCTCTCCTTGGGTGGTGACAAAGGCCTTGCAATCCAATCCACCCTTCTTAACCCTCCTTGGCCTTGAGGCTTGGAGGACCTCTACACACATTAATGGCCAATTAAATCCTTTGTAATTAGTAGTATAATAGTCTCATTAGACCATATGGCCTTGATTACAGCACTCTGGGGAGATCATTGGATTTCTATGGCAGCTGTAACCTGCGGGTTTGGATACTGCAGGTAATACACAACACAGGCAATATGCAAGAGCACACAGCAGCAAGAAGGACGCCAAGCAAATGGTCCTCCTTTCCCTGATGGTGGTACCCACCTGAGTTAGGTGGTTAGCAAGCAAGTTGTAGTTGCAGGGTGTTCCCCTTCATTGATTGCAAGAGTAATCATGCATTCTTGCCAGTTAATACCAACTGCTTTTGAGCTGATGTCGGACTCTCAATAACTGGTGTTGTGACTGGTCTGGCCTTTGGGGTTCTCACGATGATTTCAGGACACCTCTCATCAACAACCATCAGGAAACTTTGAACAAATAGGTGTTTATTGCTTACAAGACTAGAAATTACACAACATACCTGAGGCTACACAGCAAGGTTGCAGGAGGAGAGTAAGAGGGCATGTGCACATGGGCCTGGTGTTCTATTTTTATTAGTGTTAACCGGGGGGGGGGGGGGGTAATTTTCACAGGCTGACTTCGTATTGGTGAATGAAAACATTAGAGTGATCATTTAAAGTGTGGAAAAAGACAGGCGGTCCAAATGGTTACCTAATCAATCTAGATCTTTAAAACAAAGGAGTCTCAGGTTAGAGAGGTGGCCAGGATCTTTATATAGTTGTGTGGTTGGCAAAGTATTTATTGGAGAGAAAGGTCTTTGAAGTGGGTGCCTCTGCCTTACAAAACAGAAAAAAAATAAATAACTGTCAAGGATTATACTACAGAAATACAAGTTTGTGGATTTAGTATAGCATTTGATAGTATGTATTTGGGTGAATTTACTAATAGAATTTAGCTAGATGAAACAATAATTAAAATAGAATCTCCCAAATTAAAATTATTTGAATGTCATATCTGAAGTCTTCATTGTTCTTGGAAAACTTTAAATTCTTTTTGAAACAGGACTATTGGATAAAAACCCCATGTCCATAAAAGATGATTATGTTTCTAGTAATAGTCTAACAAAAAAGGGCATCTTCGTGTAAATGCCATAGTAGTTCTATGGCTTTGCCTTTAATGCATTTAAATATTAAAGTTTACATTATTATATTATTTTAAAATCAATACACTTTTTTAAAGGGATTGAAGAACAAAAATGTGGCTTCTTTTTGATGGGCATAATCTCACTAGCTATGTTAATTGTCCCACCAGATAAATTTGAGGGAAGATGAGCAACATGGTGGCAGTGCTTGATTCTGAGAGTATGATTAGTGTAGCCTCTCCTATGGCTGTCTATTAAAGTAGGTACAATGCTCAGAAAACAAAGCCAGCGTGTAAAAAAAAAGCAACTTCTGATTGTTTTTTATAGTTTCCCTTTGTTTTCAAGACTCTATTTCAATGGTTTTTTGAAATTTAATTAGTCTTTTTACAGTCTGTTCTACCTGGTCAGCAGGGTTGAATCATAGTTAGAGGCTTTTTCAAGGCCAGAATATAGGAATTGCTTACAGAGTCCCTTTGTTCTGTGCCTTTGACGTCTTTCCATGACTTCTGACTGTGCATGAATCCACCTCAAGGAATGTACCTTGCATGTGCTGGCCCTTAGTGGAGATTTGAAGGTGTCTATAACTGATGCTGGGTCCTAGCCTCAGGGTGTCTCCAGGTTCCCTCCTGATTTTGATTACTTCCATGGCCTTCCTGTGACATGGTTGGGGAGACGGCAAGCTTAGGATTCTTTACAGGTGCATACCCTAGCATTCAACTTGATGCTTTCCCCAGTCTCTCTCTCCTCATCTTCTATTTCTGAATGTCTTTGTTAGAAGTGAGGGAAGAGGCTAACTTAGATCCAATCCCATCGTTGCCATCCTCTTGTATTTGGTAGATACTGTGTGTCCTGAAAGATTGCAGCTTTTGGAGCTCAGAGCCTAGTACTGACCACATGATGCTGGCTTTTAAAACTGAAAAGTCCTTTTTTTTTTTTTTTTTTTGTCTTCCTGTGGTATGTTATTCACTAACTAAAAAGCACTAAATGAGAGCTCTGTCACTTCCAAGGCTGAGAGATGGAGTTACAATAAAGGAAGAAGGGAAGAAAGAAAATGAAGGGCACATCCAAATAACATGTTAGGGGTGCCTGAGTGGCTCATTGGGTTAAGCATCCCACCTTTGATTTTGGCTCAGGTCCGTGACCTCAAGTTTGTGAGATTAAGCCTCACATTGGGCTCCATTCTAGGCATGGAGCCTGCTTAATATTTTCTCTTGCTCCCTCTCCCTCTCCCCCTCTCCTGGTCCTTCTCTCACCACACACGTTCTCTCTCTTGCTCAAAAAAATAAAAATAGAAGAATATTACCGTACAACACAGTATTAGCACAACCAAGGTATAAGAGATATGGATGGCAGGGCAGGCCCTTGCCTTTACTAAATGGTACAAATATAGCACTAAACTCCTAAAGTTCGTTTTCCTAAATTTTGCCCAGATACCCAAGGTAGGAGCTGGCTAATCTTGAGCCTTCTGAAATAGATGTTTATAGGACCCTGCAGTAAATAAATTCTGCGTTTCACCACCAACCCTGCAGAGCATATAAAAGGGTCTCCACCACACATCATTTTACTTCAAGCTGTGCTCCCTCACATTCTTCTCAGCACACCAAAGCATCTGTAGGAGTTGTGCTTATTTCTGTGCAGACCCAAGCCAGGCAGTGGAACACCAAGCTGAAAGTCCGGGTTACCCAGGAAAAATGGTTTCCATAACTGTTAGAAGCCATAATTACTTGAGCTGTGTGTCATTTCTTTCTCATTAGCTCCGCTATGCAATGGCTTTGAAAATGGTAGTTATGGCCTTTCCAGATTCAGTAAGTCTGTCAGGCTAGGCAGTTAATGAGAAGGAATTTGTGAACTAGGGGAATTGATGGGTAGGCATCTAATCGGCATCACTCCTTGTAAACAAAGTGTCTCTTCGAAGCAATAGAAGTATTATAAATGGGATGCTTAGAGTCATTTTAGTAGGTATGAGAAAGGGCTGTTGAATGACTTATCAAGTATCATCAAGCAACTTTGAATGGAATATAGCTTTCCTCACGAAGAGTTTCTAATAATACAGGTTTTCTTCTGCTTTTTCCCCTTTTCCTCATCCAAAGAGAAATAAGGATACTAAAAGCATTTTAGGTTTTTATAGTGTCTGCAGCATCATACTCATTTTTTTTTTTTTTTAGAAAATAAAAACGTTCTCACCGAATAAATACCTACCATGTATACAAACCCGGCTTTAAAAAACTTGGAAGAGCAACTTGTAACTTTGTCTCATTGTTTCTAGTAACAGTAGATCAGGTATGTGGATGAACACAGGGTGAGGCTCCCCATTCCTTTATCCTCAGATAGTACTTCTTTGCTTCCTGGGCGCTGAGCGCTTGTGCTGACTTGAAGGATAGTGACTATTAGAAACATGCTATTTAAGCTGCCTGAAGTCATAGGTAGTTGACTCACCAGGGGCAGGTTACTGAAACATTCTGAGCCTCTCATTTCCTCTCATTTCCTCAAGTGTAAAATTGAGATAAAAATAGCCCCTGCAACATGGGATCCTGCACAAGGGTAAGCAGAATGGTGCAGCTCGGAATTTGCATGCTCAGTGGGTTTAGATGCCATTGTTGTTGTGGTTGGAGGTGATGAACAATGCCACCTTCGGCCTAAAAAAATAAAACAAAACAAAAAACTCCTCTCTCAGTTGGAATTCGCTGTCCTGTTATTTTCATGCCCAGACTTGTTCTTCGTTTACGTATCCTTTGCCTTCTATATAGCTATACACATATCAAGACACTTTGGTGTGTTTATATCATCTAATTTGATGCCTGTATCGACCTTGTGAAATAGACGAGGCAGCTGTCAACTCCTTTTTACAGAGTAAAACGAAACAGAACTGAAGGTTGGAGAAATCCTCTGAGTTCCATGAGAGTATGGTTGCTAATAAGGAAATGTAATAACCCCAATGGTCTACATTCATTCTCATGAATTCTGTCACTCATTTGTTCACTTAACAAACGTGTGTGGTCAGGCCTGTGCTGGAGGTGAGAATACAGGCTTTGCTTTCAGGGGCATCCATTCCAGTATGGGAGGCAGAGAGGAAACCAAAAGCTGATGAATAAAATAATTAGAAATTGTGACTAATGCCGTGAAGGAAACAAACAAGCAGCTGAAGTAGAAAACCACAGTAAAGAACTGTTGCAGAAAAGTAGGCTTGGTAGAGATCACCACAATAGCCCTGGCTGTCTCTGAAGGTTTATTATGCCCATTTCTCAGATGAGGAAATTGTGTCTTGCTTGGATGCAACCAAGTGATCACTGTGCCCTTTGTCCTCTAAGACCTGGTTGCCTTTGGACTCAGGGAAAACTGAGTGTGAATAGGCACTTGCTCATTTTGGGTAACTTCATGGTTTTGTTTCTATAGCAATTCCCTTGCTTTGTGACACCCAGCCACATAAAGGCTCTCAGCAGAACATATTTAAAATGACCCTGGATTGGTCTGTTTGATCCTTTCTTATAAACAGTACAATGCAGTGGAGAAACAAAGTTGACCTCATTTCTTTTCTCCTCTCTTGAACTTAAAACGGGGCATTGTTTACCAGTTTATGCTCAAACTTTATTATATTGATGACACATTAGTAGCTTGCACAAAGAGAAAGGCACAGGATTCAAACTCCTCGTCTCATAATTACACAACAGGGAGTTGCAGCCCTGACCGTAAAATTCTCTCCAAATGTATCTTATCCCTGTGGGATTCCCTGTCCTTGTATAGTGGGACACATGGACCCACAGTCTTATCAGAGCAGACGGTGGAGACTGAAATAGTGAGAGCTGGAGGAGGTACAAAATGATACCTTGAAGGGGATGCATACCAAGAGTGGATTTGCGGTTAGAAGTGTTCTGATGCTCTGGCAGAAGTAGGCAATTTACTACGGAAGGAAAATGTTGAATTACACGATGATATTGCTTTTTCATCTGAGAAAAATGAAACTGTCACGAGCAAGTTTCAGGCAAGTTTATAACAAATGGCTACATTTTAGAAACAATTTTTTTTTCAAAAAACATACAAAGAAAAAGAAAATTATTCCAAGAGCCAGTCTGAAGCAGTTCACCTTCTGCGCATACAAGCGTACACAAATCATGAGGACAAATACCTATTAGATTTGTGATGTTTGACAACCTGACTATGAACGTGGCTACAGAAATCACGCTTCCAACATGGACTATATTTCAATATATTCTTTCTTTCCCTGGACAAGTTTTGAGATTGCAGAAAAAGTAGTGAATTTTAAGAAGTGCTCACCACCCAAATTGGTGCTATTTTTAGCATGTGGTAATCATGTTATCCCAATACTTGAGGCATTTCAATATCCATATATTGTTCACTGGAATAAAACTAAAATTCTAAGCCAGGTTTCCAGGGTCCCCTGTGGCAGGGTGCCATCTCCTATTTCTGCAGCTCTGAACTTGATGTAGTTGTATAAAGGCACTTGGATTTTCCATACCACAGGGCCTTTGTATGTGCTATTGCATCTGCCCAGAATTCTCTTTCTTCACGACAGTGGATTAGTTTGGCTACTTAATACTTCCTCACACTTTACATCTTAAGAGTGTCACCTCTTTGAGAAGCCTTCACTAATGTTCCCACCACCATGTAGGTAAAGTTCTTTGTTATCATCTTCCCATTTACTCGTCTTTGGCCTGCATTTGTGTATGTTTGTGATGGTGTCTGCATTAGTTGGAGTATGTGGTGAATATCTCTTTATTGTACTCAGCTGCAGGCTCATTGAAACGAGGTACCCATGTCTCTGTTGAAGACCTTCTTTACACCACCAGCCCCAGCTCAGATTGGACATAGAGTAGGAGTTGTCGAAGCATTAATTTAACTTTTTTTAAAATTTTTTTAATGCTTATTTATTTTTGACAGAGAGAGAGAGAGGGTGAGCAAGCATGAGTGGGGGAGGGGCAGAGAGAGAGGGAGACACAGAATCCGAAGTAGGCTCCAGGTTCTGAGTTGTGAGCACACAGCCTGTCGCGGGGCTCATGGGGCTCGAACTCACAGACCGTGAGATCATGACCTGAGCTGAAGTCAGATGCTCGAATGACCGAGCCACCCAGGCGCCCCTATTTTCCTTTGTTTGAAACAAAAATCTGCTTTGCATAAAACATGTCAATGCGATTGATTAAATAGGGAGGAAAGGGGGCAAGTGATATGTGCCTGTGTTTTCCTAAAGGTGTCCAGTTTCTTGTACCTAAGAGTACTGAAACAGAATCTCTGATTTATAGAGTCAGTTTGGGCAAATGGATTGAATCAAGGGCTTTGTAGGATTTATTGGGCTGCACATGTTAAATGTTTCAGAAGCCCATTATGTTGTTTTTTACAAGACACAGAAAGAACATAGCAAGATCTGCATTTGTTTCAGTTGACAAGTGCTCCATTTTAAGTAAAAATGTGGAAACTCCAAATCCAATAAACTATAATATATAAAACATTCCTCCCTCTTAAAAACAAAATCACAGGAACAGAGGAATAAGAACACATCAGCCTCCCAACTTTGACCATATCCTTCCCTCTACTGATTATTGCTGTTCTCATAACTAAAGAATTGCTGCATTTTATACACTCTGAGGAAGAATTTAGATTCAGGGCCATAGTAACATAGTAACAAAAATTATAGTAACACAATAGTAACAAAAACCATAGTAACAAAAATTATAAAGTAGCCAATGCTTATTAGATATTTAAATGGCAGTCTCTCATCTGACAAATAAATCCGTGAATACGTATCTAAATGAACAAACGCTTTAGCTTTTTGCAAGTTTTACATTTAAGACTTTTATTTAGAGCATCTTTTTTAAAAATAATTACAATAAGCCCTGTTTATGAGTGCTTGGCATGTATGAGCCACTAGCTTAATTACTTTTCATAGACAATAATGATCCTCAAAATGAGTATTAGATTTTTGTTGTCAACTGTTAGTTGAGGAAAATGAAACAGATTTTAACTCTTTTAATTCTCACAACAACCCTCAGAGCCATTTCTTTAACTGTTTCATAAATGAGGAAGTGGAAGCACAGGAAGTCACGGTGACTTGCCCAAGCTCACATGGCACAAAATGGTAGCTAAGCCTTCGGGAGCTTCATGACATCACATGTTCATGGTCATTTGGTTAGAAAGTGGCAGAAATAGAATCCAAACCTAGGTCTGGCCTGATGTCACTGTGTGGGTTGTTGTTTGTGTTTTTGTTTGTTTGTTTGTTGTTCTGTTCCAAGCATCCTCCTGAGTAGAGACAGCTCATAGTGAAAATGGTGTAATGCCAAGACATTCAGACATTGAGGATCCAGCTTTGGATCCAAAGATGGGCTTTGAACATCTGCTTTAACCTTCAGTGTCTGATAGGAGCTCTGTATCATGGGCTTGTCTACTACTGAGTTGGCCAACCAAAGTAGAGTGTGTCTATCTTTTAGTGCCTTTGCTACCCTGCAGGAGAGAAGGGACATGGAGAAAGGAAAAGCAGTTGTCCTTGAAAGGAGTTGAACTTCTCTGATGGAGTAAATTGTAACATAATAAACTCCAGGCAAGTGTTCCACTAAGACTATTTCCCCTCTCCTGGGAGAGCTTCTTTGATTGTTCATCTGTATCTAATTTTCTTCTGATTTTAACACCGGAATGTGTGTTGTTGCCTTAAAATAGGAATTGCAGCTCATCGGTTCTTTCCTATTGACTAGTGCTCATGGAAACACAGAATTTCTTTTTAAAAAAATATTTATTTATTTATTTTTGAAAGAGCGAGCAAGTGAGCACAAATGGGCAGGGAAAGGGTAGTGAGAGAGGGGGAGAGAATCCCAAGCAGGCTCTGCACTGGCAGTGCAGAGTGCGATGTGGCTTCATCTTAAGATGAGGTCATGAGGTCATGACCTGAGCAGAAATCAAGAATTGGACGCTTAACTGACTGAGCCACCCAGGTTCCCTGGAAACACAGAATTGCTGGTGACATCACTGGGATTTGTCACTATGGTCTTAGCAAAGGAAGGAGGCCTTTTTGTGTTACTTCATAGTCCTTGAGAAAACTTCCAATGGGCGCACCAAAAATTCTGGCAATCCTACAACCCTAACATGGTGACAATAAGAAATTCACATAATTTAATTTTTAAAAAATTTCTAAACCGTCAATACTGTACTTAGAGCTTGCTTATTTTGAGTATTCTGTGATAGTTCTATGAAATGATATGATACACCATCACTTGTTGAGTCTTTACTTATATTGTGCCCAATGTTAACAGGTATATAAAAAAGACATTAGAAAATATCTTCAGACTTCTTGCTTTTACTTTCTTTTGGATTACTTTCTCCAGATGAATTTCTAGAAGTTGTTACATGGAGTAATAAAGAATAAGGACTTTGAAGCCAAATCACCTTAAATCAATTTCCACCCCTGCTCTGTACTAGCACAAAGCCTAACCTAAATGATGTTGCATTCCTGTGCCTGTTTCCTAATTTGTAAAATGTAAATGATAATAAAACCTGATAGAGTTTTGTTTGGTTTTATGTTTTAAGGAGAAACACTAAGTGAGCTAACCTGTACAAAGTTGTGAACTGCTTAGTACAATGCACAACACATAGGAAACATTTGGTAAACAATAGTAAAGCACACATTACTTTTATAATTACAGATTCAAAGTATAAATATTTTTGGACAATTGAAATGTATTGCCAATTTTTTTGCTGCAGGCTTTATGTTAATTCAGCTGCTGGGAAAACTACTAAAATGTTACCTCTGTTTTGATTTGCATTTCTTGGAAAACTTACAAGATTGGATTTTTTTCCATATGTTTGGGTCCTGATTTACCGTTTTTGTGAGCTGTACTTTAGAGCCTTTAAATTGTCTTAATATCTCCTAGGTCATATGATAGATCATCCCTGCCACTCAGCAGAGTTGGCAGAGCTGATAATATTTACAGTATACAGAAAAGAAAGATAAAAGCAAGGTTCTTAAGAGATTTGTTGGTGACTTGCTCAGAGTCCCTTGGCTAGCGTCTTGTAAAGCTGTGATTTGAACCAAAGCATTTAGCTTCACTTTAGTAAATAGTGACTTCTGCAAGTGGTACCTCCTGGCATGAAAAGGCTAATACAATATTTAAAAAACAAACAACAACAACAAAAACAATGCCTAACTTTTCCCTATAAAAAGCTTAATTAAGTCTCTAGAGGAATATGATTTAGACATCTTAGAAGCTGCTACCTGTAGTTCATTTGGAAACCACTAAAGAGACTTGACATTCTGACTCCTTGAAAGACATACTAAATGACAAAGAATTAGCCATAAATTAGAACTTGGAGGTAGTTGTCTTATAAAGTATTATTTAGTGGCTGCAGGCAATAGGATGGTTTCAAAATAAATAGAATTTGATCATCATCCACGAATTAACCCTGTGGTCTCTTGGACTGTGACACCAGTCTAGTAGAGAATTGGCATAGTCTGGGCTGCTGGACTGCTAAGATACTTAAGAAAGGAGGCCATTAGGTCTGGTACAAATGGCCAATAGTCACTGAAAAAAATGAAACAAATCATAATTCACCAAAAAATATATACACAAACTGTAACCACAGTAAGATTACACATGGATAACATGAAAAGATACATAGCATCAAGTGTTGAAGAAGATCTGGAGAAGCTTTGCACTTGATACATTTCTGTTAGAACGTAAAACAATATAACTGCTTTGAAACAAGGCACCTTTTTTTTTTCCAGAGAGAGAACATGACAGGGGCAGAAGGGCAGAAGGAGAAAGGGAGAGAGAGGCAGAGGGGTGGGGGGAAACCCAAGCAGTCTCCACACTCAGGGCAGAGCCTGACTTGGGGCTCCATCCCATCCCTGGGATCATGACCTGAGCCAAAATCAAGAGTCAGACACTCAACCAACTAAGCCACCCAGGTGCCCCATGGCAACTTCTTTAAAAGTTAAACAAGCATAAAAAAAAAAAAAAAAAAAAAAAAAAAAAAAAAAAAAGTTAAACAAGCATGATCCCATGACACAGCAACTGTTAAGTATTTACCCCAGAAATAAAAACTTTTATCCTCAAAACCTCTATGCAGAAATGTTCATAGTAACTTTATTAATAATTAGCCTATTAGGGGACAACCCTATACGGGTCCCTTATGCTTCTGCTTATCCTGAGAACAGAGGCATTGATGATGTTTTGAAGATCATCGGTACCGTGATGGAGAAACAACACTACACGTTGGTTCCTTTTTGCGAGAACACCTCTTCTCTTCTGGGATACCATCCATACCTAACAATGTGCTGTTCACCAGCTTGTGTGTTGAGTCTTTAATAAGCTAGTGTGACATTTTGTTAGAGCACAACTTCTTGGCAAAGGGTATGTGTAAGACAAGTGAGAGCTGTCCTATTGCCGTACTATATTGCTATCAAAGACGTTTTGGTAAAAATAATGTCATACTGTAAAAGCAAATGGGACCTAAGTACAAGGATCATCCAAGTGGGTTTTCAAGTCTCTTCTGATGAGCAGACTTATTGTAGGACTATTCCAGATGAAGGAAATCCATGCCAAATGTATTTCTATAACTGAGGGGTACCCCCAAAGGATGTTTAGTGTCTTCTTAAGGCTTAAAACAAATACTTTTAAAAATAGAATTTTCTCATATGGTGACACTGCTGTCATCCTGTCACATCTGTGTGTTTGGGGTGCACCGTCAAATGAGAGAAGCAACGGAGCTTCACTGAAGTTACACTGAACCCATAGATCAACTTGAATAAAATGGATATTTTAATAATACTGAGTTTATTCATGTACCAACATCTTATGCTTCTATATTTATTTCTCTCAATAATTTTCACTGTATATATTTTTGTTGAACCCTAGGTATTTTATATTTTTATGCTACCACAAAATAGTGATTTTGTATTTGTTTCGTATTTTTAGTGACTCCTGTATACATACCTTGATTATTACAGATTTGCTATGCTTCTTTACTGGTTACAGTAGCTCCTTCATAGATTTTTAGGTAGATGATCATGTCATCTGTGACACCATACTTTCTTTTTTTTAATTTTTATTTTATTTTTAGAGAGAAAGAGCAGGGGAGGGGCAGAGAGAGAGAGAGAGAAAGAGAGAGAGAGAAAGGATATGAAGTGGGCTCTGTGCTGACAGCAGAGAGCCAGATGTGAGGCTCAAAGTCATGAACTGTGAGATCATGCCCTGAAGTTGGATGCTTAACTGACTGAGCCACCCAGGTGCTCCATACACTTTCTAATCTGATTGCATTTTGTTAGTCTTGTTATATGGCACTGATTAGAACCTCCAGTACAATTTTGAGTGGAAGTCATAATGAAAGTACATTACTTGGTTCCCAGTCTTAGGGTAAAGCAATCCTGGACCAGTGAATATGATCATAGCTGTAGATTTTTTATAAATGTTGTTGGACCTACTTGATAAGGTTGAAGAAGTCCCCTCCTATTCTAATTTTCTGAGTTTTATTATCATTAATAAATTTTTTAGTGCTATTTTTGCATCTATTGAGATGATGCAATGCTTGTTTTTTAGTCAGTATCATGAATTATGTTGATTTTTCAAATATTAAATTTATAATCCTAGGATAAACATGCTTAATCATGTATTTTTTTTTTCATAAATACCGATGTATTAAAATTGCCTATATTTTGTTAAGGAGTTTTGTATCAACTGTCATCATGGACCTTGGTTTGTAGTTTGCTTCTCTTGTAGTGTCTTTTTCTGGTATTGGTACCAGATTAATGTTGCTCTCAGAAAATGAATTGGGAAATGTATTTACCTCTTCTACTGTCTGGAGGACCAGACCATCCTCCTGCCATCCAGTCTCCTGCCTGTGATGCCCATTTGCTAAATGAACTGGATGTGAAAAGGCAAGAGAGTTCTTTGATTCTTTCTGTCAAAGTGAGCTTTTCAGGACATTGGGAGTGGTGCTGAGTGGATCTTGGGAGAAACACAGTTTTTCCGGTGCAGGAGTTCTCACCTATTTAGGTGGCAAACATCTGGAAGGTAGGAAAGGCAAGAATCTATTTAGTTTTGGACATGTTGAGTTCATTATAGCAATAAGGCATCAACTGGAAGGGTTAGGAAGGCAATTCAGTGCCTGTGTAGAACTCAGAAGTCTGTGTTGGAGGTAGAGTGTACATTTGTCAGTAGATGATAGTAAGTGTTGTTTGAATGAATATGATTTCCCAGGAAAGAGTGAGGGTTAGGAGAAAAGAAATATGGGTCTCAAACCCAGACACTGATCAAGTGAGGAGAAGAATGAATGCTGTTGGGAAGAGACTGTCCATGGATGTCTCATGTTTCTGCAAATTGTGCAAGCAGAGACACTAAGTTCCCCTCATTCCAGATTACCTTTTCAAGGATGTTTATGTAGCAAACCATCTTGGAAGGTGGAGGAAGTGACTTCTGGCAAAGGTCAGACATGTTTATGGTAAAAACACTGGGATCCCTTCCTGTAGCACAGCCTACTATGTCATTTGGCCCTCTTTCTGTCACCCTGTGTGATTAGGGGTGTGTGTGATTAGAGAGTCAGAGCCAGCAAATGGTGACACTCCACCTAGCGCTACTGCTGTGAATAATAAAGCCCTTGGTCACTGACCCATGAGTCTCCTGCCTTCCACCAACGTGTCTGTGACTTGTAGGCTTGCAAGTATGGTAAAATCTCAGACCCTTCATAGTTCTTAACAAATGAGTCAAGACCTATAGGGAGTAAGACTCAAAGGAGCAGGAGTTTTTGGTTTGTTGTTTTTTTTTTTACAAAAGGAGAAATAAGTTAGAGGAGGCAAGTGGTATTGGGGAGCAAAAGGTCACTGAGATACATGTGTTATGTAAAGGGAGAAAGATGATCTCCACTTAATAGAGTCGCAGGGGAAGCAGTGTTCTCAGGAAACAGATTTTAGTTAAGAAAGTATTTGAAAACTTGGATAAGACCATATTAGAGGAATGATCAATGTGGATTAAAAATCCCAGAAAGCGCAGCCAAAGATGTGAAGAGGAAGGAGCTGGTGGTTCAGCAAGGCACAAGATAGCATATAGGGGTGAGTAAAGGGCCAAGGGCAAGTAAAGGGTCATCAGAGAGGCAGTACCCCATAAAGCTTGGATAGGAGGCATAAATAATTTAGTTTTGAGAATTTTCTGGAGGAGGGTGATCACTTGTGCCCATGAGATTTAGGTGAACTTGGGAAGCATCAGTCCCAGTAGGGCTGAAGTAAATCATGATCTCTATTTTGGTAGCTCATTTCTGGCTGTAAACTTGGAAGCATTGGAACTGATGCAAGATTTCTCATGTTATCTAGCGACATGGAGAATGTAACCAGCTTCTCTTTCATAATGTCTACGTTCTTATAGACTAAGAAACAAGCTTACATCATATAACTTTGCATCAGTCACATATATAATGCCTACAGAGGCAGAATTTCAACCCAGGCTTGTCTGATATAAGCCTACATGTCCCTAATTCAGTTGTTGGGCTGATTGTAGGAGAGATGGAAATGCCATCACATACTGGTTCCAAAATGTTGGTGTTTTGAAGGACCTTGATCCAATTAAGTCATACTGGCAACATGTGTGTTTTAAACTAAGCCTGTGCATCAAGAACCTCCCCTATATGCTCTGTGAAGAGTTTTCTTTTCATTACTACTGAATTACTTTGTTCCACAAGTAGCATGGATGTGGCTAACTGTTCTTTAGGAAAATTATTCAGTGTGTTGGGAGTTGTGAACTGTCAGTTTCAACTTTCTGGTTAGGAGTTGGTTAAGATGATTTCTTTGTCAGGGTAGTGATTTGATTTTTCTTTTTTTTTTTTTAATATTTATTTAATTTTGAGAGAGAGAGAGAACAAGCTTCGGGGGGGCAGAGAGAGAGAGGGGGATACACAGAATCCCAAGCAGGCCCCAGCCTCTGAGCAGTCAGCACAGAGCCGGACATGGGGCTCAAACCCACAAACTGTGAGATCATGGCCTGAGCTGAAGTCGGACACTCAACTGACTGAGCCACCCAGGCACCCCAGTCATTTGTTTTTTCTTAACACAGGTGCAATGTGACATTGCTAAATGCAGTGTTTTCAGAACTTGGGAGTGGAGAATCCTTCTAACTTCATTTCTCATCACTTAGGAATATTGTTAAGGCCTCGTATGAGGAAACTGGTCTTATTTTTGAACTGTCATAGCTAACTAGTCAAAAGTATGTGTGAAGAAGTATGTGTAAACCTATATGGTTTTTTTGTTTGTTTAGTAAAATTAATCTTCAAAAAAAAAGCTCACAGTATTTTTATCAACTTTACTTAACTAATTGACACCAGTGAAAGCAGTAATTGAAGTCTTGGGGTACATACAAACTCAGTTTGAAAAACCCCAATTATCCACAGTGAAGGATCATTACCTTCCTTTTCTACTCTTTTACAGGAGCTCCTTGCTCATTATTTTATTTCCCTTCCCAAGATACTTATTTGTTGTTTCATCCTTTATTCAACACACATTTGGTGGGTATCTACTATCTTCCAGACCCTATTTTGGCTCTAGGCATATGTTAATGTGTAGAGGACAGTCTTGCCTTTGGGGAGTTGAGCGTATATGTATATATATTTGTCTGTTTGATTTAGAGTTGCTTAGACCTGGATATGGAGCCCAGATGGAGGTAAACAATAGCTTTTTCTTTTTATATAAACTTTCACTGGACTGAAGATTTTGAGAAGTCCTTTCAAACCCTGCAGTGGGATGAATTCCCTAAGGACCTTTGCCTATGCTCAAAAGGTGACGGGGTCAAGGTTCCAGTGAGATAGAACCACTCCATCCCCACAGTATGGCCACTGTGCTTCCAGGAAGTGACATTAGACTGGGGAGTCAGGTGACCCTGCCCGTATGCCTTAGCATCTACAGTGTGTGTGCCCCTTAACAAATACCTGGGAAGCAGAGTCATTCTGTCAGACCTGAGATGAGAGATCGAAACCTTTTAGCAGGAGCGTTTGAGTGGAGCTGTGAAAAGTGCCAACAGGACAGGGTTCCGTATTGATACCTATAACCCTTGTGTCTAGCAGGGTGGGTGGCACATAGTAGATGCCAGTTAAATGCTGGCAACTCACCTGCCTTCCTGCTTAGTTCCCCTTTTCTTCATCCCGATACTCTTCTTTTTGTTATTTTGCCTCTCTTTCTTTCTCTTCCTCCTTTCCCCTCCCCAACCCTTCACAGGCCCCCCTCCACTGCTCCTTTTCTTCTTCTTCCTTTTCTTCGTACTCTTTTTCTCTCTTCTCCTTTTATTTTTATTTTCCTTAGCATGTTGTCTTTCTGGAAAACACAAAAACTGAGAGAATAATATAATTAGTCCCCCTGCATCCATCACCAAACCTTAGCAGTAGTCCATTTATACCAATGTATTTTATTTTCATATACCCAACTCATATTTTATTTTGTTTTCTCCTCTCTTCACTGGCCAATTTAAAGTAAACCCAGACATTTAATTTGTCTTAAACATTTAAATACACAATTCTGAAAAAAAGTTCTTAAAAATACATGATACATGTACACAACAAAGAAAAAACAATAGTTCCCTATAAAATAGCCTGCCCATTCTCTCTTGAACATCTCCATGCCATTAGCTTATTCACATGTGTACCTAAAGTAAGTCCATGTGCTCTATTTTTAATGTGTCTTTTTTAATCTAAAAATGTTCCTCCCCATTATTTTACTTCTTGCCATTGTTGAATAAAACAACTTATTACTATTACTACAGAATTTCTCATATATGGTTTTGTTCTTTGCATCTGTGCAACATTGATTTACCTGTTTTTCTGTTTTCTGTATTTCCTCAATATTAGTCAGTAGATCAGATCTAGATCTTTCCCTCCCTCCCTCTCTCACTGTGTCTGTCTCTGTCTCTCTCCTTCACTGCCCTTCTCTCTCTCCCTCTCATTCTTTTTCTTTCTCTGTGTGGCAGTCTTTTCATACATTGGACATGTTTACCAACTGATACATTTATTATTGTATTATATCAAGGATATATAACATTCTGGTTTTATTGTGTGTAATGTGAAGTTGAGAAGATGTCAGGATGGTGGTTGGTTCTGTTTGGAAGGGGGGAGCACACTGGGGGCAGAAGAGCTAAGTTGACATTTTGTTAGTCTGAAGATGTGCTGTTGTGAAGTTTTTAGTTTTGCATGCTCCTTCAGTTCTCATACGTGCATATACAATGCTATCTTTCTAAATTAAAACAAATAAATTGTGAATGTCTAAGCCAAAAAGAATGAGGAGGAAGAGGTTGGGAAGGAGAAGGAGAAGAACAGGAAAGATTCAGCAGTGAGGCCATTGTCAAAATTACTATTCACTGTAAAATACCCATAAGCCTTTGAATTCATGGTCTGATCAGCTGCTCTGATTGCACAAATCCATTATTTCATGTGGTATCTGAATACATTTTAAAATAAACTGGTTAATTAATATTGTGAAGGCTCAACTTGAATACAATTCCTGGAATGACATAAACAGAATTTCACAGGGTCAGGACCCCATCACTGCAGCAGCTATAGCTGAAGAAGTGGTTAAGAACAGTCATCTATGGCATAGTTTTTCTTAATCTTTAAGTCAGTTCTGGAAAGAAACCTTCGCTAGTGATTTTACAGTTTGCATGGAAGAAGCAATAGAAAATATATAAATAGGAATTCAGCTGAAGAAATCAGAAGAAATCTCTATGAGAAATTGAAACTGTATCCATACTCCTCTTTAAGAATCTACATCTTTTTTTTTTTTGTTTGTTTGGTATAGCACGTTTCCTGGTGTGAGCTTCAGAAGGAGTGTTCTTACCTTGACTGAATTGGCTCATGTTACATACAACAGGCTCTTCTTGGCAGTGAAAAAAGTCCTTGGTCCAGTCTCTCAGAACACCACCTACACGTTTGAGGTGTGTGAATGTTGGGTCTGAAACTTCATGCCCTTTCATTCCTCTTCCCCAGTACATTGTTTGAAAACTAACCCCCTATCCCTGCCCTGCCCTTCCCTACCCCACCCCACCACACACACATATTTACTCACTGCTTGTATTTTTATTTGCACTTACCTGGAAATTGGAAGTGGAATTGCAGAAGGAAACTCAGTTTTAAGTGACAATTAAATGCTCCCCCCAGGAAGCATCCTGCATGGAAAATGATTAGAAATGAGGGTTTGTGGCTAGATATTGTGTATCTCCCTTGCTGGAAGTCTTTATGAATCTATAACCAAGTACTCCATGTGTATCCACTGCAGAACATTAGGATGTTAATGGTTCATTTGTAATCAAATTTTGGTCATCTAAAGTAGAGGATCAGTTAATAAGTCAACTGCCATTTCTGCTTTGTTTTCTTGGTTCCTCTGCCAACATTTTGGTCATTTCTCTGGATACTTTGTCCACTCAAGGAGAGATCAAGGGGAGGATATGGTGGGGGTTGTCCAAACCATCCATTTCCTCCTTAGAGGAAACTCTTGTAGTGAAGTATTCAGTGGGGATGAGAGGATGTAGAAGTCATGACTAGCATAAACCTGGAGGTCATTGTGGATCTAAAGCTGAAAATGAACAGAGATAAAGAGGAAAAGTTCTAGTTCATCGCTTTCCATGTGCACATAAGGAAGGAACCAGGTAGCTAATTGCCCATAATGTATAGTGAAGTAACAGGCAGGAAATGCATGGTAAATGGAAAAGTCAATAGTACTGACCAAAGAAAGTGTTGTGAGAGTTAAAAATGAAGCCATGGATATGCTCAGCCCAGAGTCTGCTGCATAGAAAGCAAGCAGTAGATACATGCTCCTGGTAGTATTATGAACCCTGCCATTTTTATCAGGAGTTGTGTTTCTCATTGTCTACAACTAGAAGCACAACCACGTTGTGCCTACAAATAGAAGCACAACCACGTTGAAGGCTTTTGGTTTCAATCCAAACCTTCTGACTTTGACTGATATTTATTGCAGGCTATAGGTTTTTACTTCTGAGATTCTATAAATGCAGTCGCTTAAAAAGATGGCAACAAAGTAAACTTCCTCAAACACAGAATCCAGTTTTACCATTAACATTCATAGTATAAATAGAAATGTATACCTCTAAGGGGGGAAAATATCCAGTAAGTCATGTTATTTAATTTTAAAATATGGAATGGACTACAGAAACATCTTGATAAGGCTTGCTGAGGAACTGTAAGCCCTGCAACATTTTCTAGCACCCCAGGGTACCCACCGAGCTGCCCCTACCCAGAATCTAGCAGCTTTGTTAAAACCGAAGTCTGCCCTCCCTCTGTTTTGAGTGCCTGTGACATACTCTTTTCCTGTTTATTAAGGTACTTGTCATTTGCAATAAATCCAAACATTATTACCATAGTTAATTATACAGAGAACTACTCAGCATGTCAGCCTCAAGAAATACTTGAGTTTGAGGCTCTATATTCAATAAAATAAATTTGAGTGATGCATGGTTTATAAACATGGTCAGCACCAGCATGCATTACTTGAGAGAGGTCTTTCCAAACCAAATAACTTCAATTAATATTTTAAATCAAAATAAAAATCAGTTTTTCACTCCTTTAGAAACATATGGTACGCATTAGACCATTTGTTCAAATCCGCTGAATCTTTCTGGGAAGTTTGTCAGTCTGCATTAGCAAACATCTTTTGTTTCCTGACTTCTTGCTACGCCGTCTCTTTCTTTTAGTTACCTCAGTGAAATGAGATTGTTTATATTAATAACTTACCATATATAATGTCTTGCATTTTCTATTCCTTTTTTTCTTCTAAAAATTTGCTTATGCATATTAACTAAGGCATACATTCTAAGAAAGAAGTATGCAAAAATGAGTGGGTTAAGCAGGTCATTCAAAGAGAATCCTTCACCAGAAGAATGAACACTAAAAATTCTGATAGTGAAAGAGTTTATGGATTATCTGTGTGTAGTACAGATGAGAGTTTATTCAACAGAATGTGAAAAAGGTGTGCATTTTGAAGGTAAATACTGGACTCTTGGACACAAATACCAATAGAGCAGGAAATCAGGAGAATTCATTTATTTTTTTAATATAGTTGACACACAGTGTTCAATTAGTTTCAGTTGCACAACATAGTGGTTCCACAAGTTTATATGTTATGCTATGTTCACCACACATGTAGCCACCATTTGTCTCAATACATAATTACACTATCATTGACTCTATTTCTTATGCTATACTCTTTATCCCATTACTTCTTAATTCCATAAATAGAAGCCTGTATGACTAGACACAGGAAAAAATGCTCAACATCACTCATCATCAGGAAAATAAAAATCAAAACCACAATGAGATGCCACCACACACCTGTCAGAATGCTATGTTGGCAAAGATGCAGAGAAAGAGGATCTCTTATGCACTTCTGGTGGGAATGCAAACTGGTGCAACCACTCTGGAAAACAGTATGGAATTGCCTCAGAAAATTAAAAATAGAACTACCCTATGACTCAGCAATTGCACACCTAGGTATTTATCCTAGGGATACAGGTGTGCTGTTTCGAAGGGGCACATGCACCCCAATGTTTATAGCAACACTATTGACAATAGCCAAAGTATGGAAAGAGCCCAAATGTCCACTGACGGATGAATGGATAAAAAAGATGTGGTGTATATATACAATGGAGTATTACTCGGCAATCAAAAAGAATGAAATCTTGCCATTTGCAACTACGTGGTTGGAACTAGAGGGTATTATGCTAAGCGAAATTAGTCAGAGAAAGACAAATATGATATGACTTCACTCATATGAGGACTTTAAGATAGAAAACAGATGAACACAAGGGAAGAGAAGCAAAAATAATATAAAAACAGGGAAGAGGACAAAACATAAGAGAGTCTTAAATATGGAGAACAAACAGAGGGTTACTGGAGGGGTTGTGGAACAGGGGATAGGCTAGATGGGTAAGGGGCATTAAGGAATCTACCCCTGAAATCATTGTTGCGCCATGTGCTAACTAACTTGGATGTAAATTAATAAACTTAAACAAAAAATAGAAGCCTGTATTTCCTATTCCCCTTCATTCATTTTGTCTAACCCCCCTCTCCCTTCCTCTCTGCCAACAACCACTTTGTTCTTTGTAATTATAGGTCTGATTCTGTTCTTTGTTTATTCTTTTTTTTTCTTTTAGATTCCACATATGAGTGAAATTATATGGTATTTGCCTTTCTCAGTCTGACGTACTTATCATAATACCCTCTAGGTTCTTCTTTGTTGTCACAAACAGCACAATCCCATCCTTTTTATGGCCGTGTGATATTCCTTAGTGGTATGTGTGTATGTGTATGTGTGTGTGCTCACGCGTACGCCATACATCCCTTATCCATTTATTCATTTATCTGTTGAATGGGGACTTAAGTTTCTTCTGTAATTTGGCTGTTGTAAATAATGCTGCAGTAAACATAGGGATGCATAGATCTTTTCAAATTAGTGTTTTCAATTTGGCGGTGGGGTGGGTCGAGTAAATACCCAGTAGTGGAATTATTGGATCTTGTGGTAATTATGTTGTTAATTTTTTGAGGAACTTCCATACTGTTTTTCACAGTGACTCTACCCATTTACATTCACACCAACAGTGCACAAGGATTCCTTTTTCTTCACATCCTCACTAACACTTGTCATTTCTTTTCTTTTTGCTTTTAGGCATTCTGACAGGTGTAAGGTTCTATCTCCTCGTGGTTTTGATTTGCACTCCTGTTAATTAGTGACGTTTGAATATCTCTTCATGTTCTGTTGGCCATCTGTATATCATCTTTGGAAAAATGTCTTTGCAGGTTCTCTCCCCATTTTTTTAATCAAGTTTTTTGTTGTTGGTGGTGGTGTTGAGTTGTATACACCCTCTACATATTTTGGATAGTGACACAATATATATATTTGGATATATAACTTATAAATTTTATGTATAGATTACAAATAACTTCTTCCATTCAGTAGGTTGCCCTTTTGTTTTGTTGGTTTCCTTTGCTGTGCAAAAGCTTTTCATTTTCATGTAGTCCCAACAGTTAATTTTTGCTTTTGTTTCCCTTGCCTTAGGAGACCTAACTAGAAGAATGTTGCTATGGCCCATGTCAGAGAAATTACTGCCTGTTTTTTCTTCTAGGAGTTTTGTGATTTCAGGTCTCCTATTTAGCTGTTTAATCCATTTGAGTTCATTTTTATATATGGCATAATAAAATGGTCCAGTTTCATTCTTTTGCATGTATCTGTCCAATTTTCTTAGCACCATTTATTGAAGATAGTGCATTTTCCATTGTATATTCTTGCCTCCCTCATCATAGGTTAATTGGCCACATACATTGGCATGCATGTATTTCTGGGATCTCTGTTCTGTTGAGATGATCACATGACTTTTATCCTTTATTTTGTTGATGAGGTGTGCCACATTGATTTGTGAATATTGAGCCTTTTTTGCATCTCAAAATTTAATCATATTTGATTATGGTGAAAAATTCTTTTAATGAATTGTTGAATGTGGTTAATATTTTGTTGACGATTTTTGTATCTAGGTTCATCAAAGATATTGGCCTGTAGTTTTATTTTGGGGGACATGTTTTAGTCTGGTTTTGTTCTCAAGGTAATACTAACTTCTGGAATGTATTTGGATTCTTTCCTTCCTATTGGTTGTTTTTTTTTTTTTTTTTTTTTTTGGAGTAATTTGAGAACAGTTATTAACCTTGGTAGTAACTCTTCTTTAATGTTTGGTAGAATTCCCCTATGAAGCCACCTGGTGCTAGAGTTCTGTTTTTTGGTAGTTTTTAATTAATGATTTAAATTCATTACTGTTTATTAGTTTCCTCAGATTTTCTATTTCTGTCTGAGACAATCTTGAAGGTTTTGTTTCTAGGAATTGATCCATTTCCAGAAAATCACAAGACTTTAAAAAAGATAGTCCACTTTGCTGAAGAAGTAAAAGATAGTGCTGCAGAGTTTTCCTCATTTATCTAAACCTCAGACCCTTTCCTGGGAAATAAGTTGAAAAGGTTTAACTTCATGCAAGAAAAGAATATGACAATATGTCAGTTAATCAGAAAGATGGAAAGAATGAGCTGTTAACTGACAGTTGATTGAAAAGTGTTCTGAGGTGCCTGGGTGTCTCAGTCAGTTAAACCTCTGACCTTATCTCAGGTCATGATCTCATAGTTTGTGTGCCCGAGCCCCAAGTCGGGCTCTGTGCTGACAGCTCAGAGCCTGGAGCCTCCTTCAGATTCTGTGTCTCCCTCTCTCTCTGCTCCTCCCCAACTTGTGTGCTCGCTCGCTCTCTCTCTCTCTCTCTCTCTCCCTCTCAAGAATGAATAAACACTACAAAAAGTTTTTTAACATATTAAATGTTCCTGTTTTCCTCTACTTCAATCTATGTTAAAAGTATTTCTTAAAACTTCATTTCATGGTTTTTTTGAGGGGGTTAGGGTGGGGGGATGGTTAATGCTAGATTTTGTAATTTTTAAATGTTTATTTTGGAGAGAGAGAGACAGAGTGTGAGCAGCGGAGGGGTAGACAGAGAGGGATACACAGAATCTGAAGCAGGGTCCAGGCTCTGAGCTGTCAGCATAGAGCCTGACATGGAGCTCGAACTCACAAACCATGAGATCATGACCTGAGCAGAGGTCAGATGCTTAAACAAGTGAGCCACCCAGACACCCCTAGGATATTATACAGTAGTACATGAATAAGAAGTGTAGCATTCATAAAAAACATGGGAATTAATGAGTATTAAACATTACTTACATGGAAAAATTATTTAATACATCACATGGAAAAAATGTAGGGTTATTTCAGGCTTGGCTAACTTACAGCTTACTTATAGTTTCATATACATAGCACATTTTTATGCTGTCCTTTATTTGCAGTATGATGACCAGAGGAACACAAAATGACCAGAGTAATTGCAAGGTATATGTTGGGTTTTAATTTTGATAAAACTGAGTACGTCTATTTATAAGAACAAGTAAACTATCTCAGGAATTTCCACCAAACTTTGCTTACATCTCATTAGCTAGAATTGTGTTCCATGCCTGTTCTAAATCAGCCTTTGCAGAGGAAATTGGATTGGTTTAGAGAAATCAGTATTGACTCAGTGAGGCTCGAAGAAGGTTCAGATCATATTTCTCTTTTCCTCGCTTTTTCTCCCCCTAACCCTCTTTCTTTCTCTCTCTCTCTCTCTCTCTCTCTCTCTCTCTCTCTCTCTCTCACACACACACACACACACACACACACACACACACACACACACACACACGGTACAAATATCTGAAGACAACCAGATTTCAAGTAAAGAAGGAGGGGAGAAAATTGGCAAACAGTTGTGCTTGTGACCCTTGAGAAAATAAAGTTAACCTTGTTTTTTTAATGAACTTGCCATTTCTGATTCTCTTGATATAAGGTTACATTTTTCAAGTCATTATAGCCTGAAAGACAAACTTGTCTCTTAAGTCTTCTGAAAGACTTTAATAAGCTCACCTACATGGTGACTCCCTAAGACAAGCATGAAACCTACAGTGTTCCACAAATTATATTATTTAAAATGTAGCAATTATTTTCCAGGTATTCTTCCTGGGATAAATGACTCAATGAATGCAGTATAGAAACTGATCTCCTGAATTATTAGTCTGAACCTATTCCATAGTATATATTTTATAGCGGTCATAATGCCTTCACGGTGGCCTTTTTTAAGTACTATAAAAAATAACAAATTTGTAAAGTAGCAGGTTATAAAACTAATGTGAGAAAATGAATTGCCTTGTAAAACAAGTATTGTAAAATGTTAATGTAAAAATCTAGTTGGTGGGTTCACTGTAAAGTACTTTCAACCTTGCACTGTGTTTAAAATGTTTCATGATAGGATGTTGAAAACTAATAAAACCACAACAAACAAAGAATAGCTTTTACATATGTAACCAGAAACCAATGAGAAATTCATAGCAAGGAAAACTGTATTTATAATAGCAAAAATAAATGAAATACCTAAGCTAACTTTCAGGAAACACTCAAAACTTTTGTTTTGAGAAATCCTGAACAGTTGAAGGAAGTGAAAGAGGAAAGACACAGGTAGTGAGACTCACCTTCATAAAGACTTCTATTCTAGTTTATTTATGAATATAGCATAAACCTAATGTACCATCAAGGTTTTTTTTTCTTAAGCTATGTAAGCGATTAATAAAATTCATTTGAATAAGTAAACAAAAATAACCAGGAAATTTTGAAAGAAATGAATAATTATGTGGAAGAATGTCTAACTCTACCAGTTATTAAAATGTTACCCTTCATAATTGGAACTCTAGCATTGGTGCATGAATAGACAAACCAAACAATGAAACAGATTTTTTAAATCCAGAAATAGACTTCATTACTAAATTTCCATATGTAATGAATCTGTGAAACTACAAATGAAACTTCAAATCTGTGACAGAAGATGAAGTCTTGTCTTGTATGTTTTAACCCAATAGCTATATGGAAAAAGATAAAATTTTGATTTATTCCTCATCCTGTGCACAAGAATACATTCCAAATGGATCAAATACCTAATTTTTGAAACCAAAATTATAAAAGGACTAGAAGAAAACATGCGTGGTATCTTCTTTACTCTGAGGGTGGAAATTAAAAATCCAGAAGTTAAAGATAAAAGAAATGGGTTTAGAAAAAATTCTATGTTTACAGAAATTTCACTTGGAAATTGTGTGTAAAAAGTAAATGAGGGGTGCCTGGGTGGCTCAGTGGGTCGAGCATCTGACTTTGGCTCAGGTCACGATCTCACGGTTTGTGAGTTCTAACCCCATGTTGGACTCTGTTCTGAGAGGTCAGAGCCTATAACCTGCTTTGGATTCTCTCTCTCTCTGTCTCTCTCTCTGTCTCTCTGTCTCTCTCTCTCTCTCTCTCTCTCTGTCTTCCTCCCCTGCTCATGGTGTGTCTGTCTGTCTCTCTCTCAAGAAACATTAAATAAACATTAAAAAAATTTTTTAAAGTAAATGAAAAAACGAGCAACTGGGAATAAGAGTTACAACTTAAACTCAAAGATTTAATATTTGTAATTAATAAAAAGCTTTTAAAATAGATAAGGAAAAGTTCTTGTAAAAGCTCGCTAAATTATAAACAGTTTACAAGGGAAAAAAAGCAATGCTTCTTAATGCAAAGATGTTCAACCTACCCTATACCAAGAAAGATACAAATAAAAATGCACTGTGGAGTTGTTTCTCACATAACTGTCTGATTGACAAAATCAAGTTCGACGATATACTTTGGTGAGTTGGTTGGGGAAATGAACACTCTCACCCTCTGTTGGTAGGAGAGCAAATTAATGCAATCCCACTCTAGAGGGGGATGTGTCAATATTTAGCAAAAGATACATATGAATGTACTCTTTAACAAAGCAATCACTCTTAGAATCTATCGCCAAAACAGGCAAAACATTGAAAAACTATTTTCAGAAGGCAGTTAATATACTGTACTTTTTAGACTGTTAGACAAGATATACTGACATGATCTATATTATGGAATAAAGCAAATAAATAACCAGAATGGTATTATTAAGAACCAATTTTTTTCTCATAAAAGGGAGGCAGTAGAGGTATAAGAGTGCCAAAGTTAATTAAAAAACAAAAACAAACAAACAAAAACCCTGTAGTCATGAATTTCAATTGGAAGTAGCACTATGGATTTATGATCAATCTTATCTTACTCAAAAACCAAAAATCCTGGGGCACTTGGGTGGCTCAGTCAGTTAAATGTCTTCACTCCTGATTTTGGCTCATTTGATCTCATGGTTGGTGATTGGAGCCCTGCTTCTGACTGCACTGACAGTGTGGAACCTGCTTGGGATTCTGTCTCTCTTCCTCTCTCTCTGCCCCTTTCCCTGCTTGCTCTCTGTTTCTCTCTCTCAAAATAAATAAACTTTACAAAAAAATTACTGTACACACGCTGAAAAGCCTAGATCCAATGACAGGCAGCAGCATGAGGTTATTGGTAGTTAAATGAAATATATATAAAACACAAAAGTGTCTTCCCTATGAGATATTAATATGTGCTTTGAAAAGGAAAAATTAAAATTCAAGAAAATTTGGGAAATTGTGAAATTTCATCCTGTAGATTATAATTTTTCTGATAACATTAAATGCTTTGGAAAAGTCAGTAAAGAAATCTAAAAATAAGTAATGCAGTGTCTGTCAGGAACCTTTGATTTTTCAGGGGAGAGGACTGGAGTTGTAGCATTCCTCTTGCTTTTTTTTTCCACTTAGAAATGTGCCATGGAAAACAATTTAGGAAATACTGCTGTGAAAGTGAAATGCAATCTGTGGATAATTATTATTCTTTCTAAAGGATCAAGAGGTCTAAAGGGAGTTCCTGGTATCATGTACTTAATGAATGCATAATTTAATACAAGTATTGTTTAGAATCTACTAAATACTAAATACTGTGTTTGCTGATAGCAATATAAGGTAAAAAGGAAATGAAAAAATCTAGAAAACTAGTAGAGCATTAAAATATAGTGCTACTATATTTGATGAAAATCTTTAAATATGACTAAGTGTAGGAAACCATTGCATTGCATCATAGAGAGGGAATTAAGTTGTGACGAGTGAAAGCAAGAAGGAAATATGTTTCTGGCAAAGTAAAGAGCATAAGAAAATATAACTTGACATTAGAGGTGGAGTGTATTCAGAAAAATAGAGCGCCATACCTATCTGGAACAACAACAACAAAATTACAGGGAAAGGGTTGTGCAGCGCTGATGTAGTAAGAAGATGTAGTGGGCTTTGGGGTTGGACGAACCTGGGCTATCATAATCATTCTACCTGTAAATGATCTTGGGGAGTTACTTAATCTCTATAAAGCTGACCTTTTCTATCTGTAGAGTGAGGATAAATAATGTTTAACTCCCAAAGTAAGAATGAAATAAGAATAATGTGTGCCAAGTTTCCAACACAGTGAAGGGCACTTAATTCCAGTTCTTCTTCCTATTAGGCAGATGGGGGCAAAGTGATGAACACTCTGATTTGTCAGGGGAAAGAATTTGGACTTTATTTTGTAGGCAGTGAAGAACATGGAAGAATCCTGAGCATGAGGATGAGGTGATAAGCTCTGTTATTTGGAAACGTGGATATGGAGTAATGACCAGATAAGATGAAGGGAGGTATCTAGCATTGGTTGCATCCTGATGGAAGATAGAAGGGCATAAATGGGGTGTTGGTAGTGTGGCTGCAGATGTTCAGTGTTACAGAGATAGAGCTGATAGAACTTGGCTTCTCTTAGATATGTGTGGGTGGGAGAGTTAAAAAGGAAACAATAAAAAAAATGACATGGTTTCTAGCCTGAGCACCTGAGTTGTCAGGAATACCAACCATTGAGCCAGACAAAAGGTGGAGTGGATATACAGAAGTTCACGTGTGGAATTTAGTTTATTTTATATCATTTTCCTTTGGATCCATCACCTCTTTAGAGTGAGTAAGCTTTGAACTTTTGAATATAGTGTCCCAGCCTCTAATCCATGCAATCTCTTCATTCTATGGGACCACTATATTTTGAACAGTATGTTGGCTTATTACAAAAACTGTCATTGTGATCTTGTGGAGTGTGCTTCACAGGTTTGTCTAATACGTCAGAAAGGTTAGTGTAATGGACTACCAAGTCAAATGCCAAACACTATACAAACAACTTAATATGGTAGCTAAATGTGGATATGCTGTTTGCACTATTGTATTCTCCAAAACATTGTTTGCTTTGAGCATAGTTGGATGTGAATGCAAATTTAGATGCTTTACTCAACACCAATCTTTGTGTGTGCATGTTTCTTGTTTTAATGTGCAGGACAGGAGAGAATTGGGAAAGATTCCAACTATGAACAGGAGGGTAAAGTTCAGTTTGTGATTGATGCGGTCTATGCAATGGCTCATGCCCTTCATCATATGAACAAGGATCTCTGTGCTGACTACCGAGGGGTCTGTCCGGAAATGGAGCAAGCTGGGGGAAAGAAGTTGTTGAAGTATATCCGCAATGTTAATTTCAATGGTGAGTCACCAAATATCCATGATTTGGGGAATTCTACGTGTTGGCATCCTGTGTTTCCTGAGTTATGTAGTTAAATTATTTACTGTTAAGACCTGGTTGGTGATAAGATTTCAAATAGTTGAATCAATATATGAACAATACATAAGTGAATGAAGGAAAGAATAAATAAATACTTGGGAGTTAAGATTTATCTTTTTTGGTAAATATTAGTAAGAGTGGGAGGAGAGAGAGGAAAGGAAAGGGATCTAAGTCAATTGAAGTAATGATTGTAAGTTGCTATAACCACATCCCAGATTACACACATTTCTCAGAGTATAAAACTCTGTTAGAAATTAATTGGTTACCTAAGAGAAGTAGGTAGAGATGGGTGGGAAAATGGGCAAATCAGGTAGAAGGCATAAGGGAGAAATACCACTTCTCTGATAATATAGTCTTGAGTCTTTACAACATGTGAACACTTCACTTATCAAAAAGTAAACAAATAATTAAAATAAACCTGAATGCGGGCCACATTAGTCAGAGTTCTCCAAAGAGAACCAATAGGACATCTGTATAGATACATAGAAGAGACTAATTTATAGGAATTGGCTCACACAGTTACGGAGACAGGAAAGGCCCTCTATCTTCACTCTTCAAGCTGCAGAACCAGGGAGGTTGGTGTTGTAATTCAGTCGAAGGTAAACATTTAAGAATCTGACGGCTTATGATATAAGTCCTGATCTGAGTCCAAAAGCCAGAAAACCAGGAGCAACAGTGCTGAGGGCAGAAGAACACACCTGTCGCAGATCAAATACAGACAGTGAATTGGCCCTTTTTCTGCCTTTGGGCTCTAGTCAGTCTCTCAAGAGACTTGTTGATGCCCTACCCCCATCCACCTTGGGGAGGGCCACCTGCTTTATTCAGTTCACCAGTTCAAATACTGATCTTTTTCAAGTATGCCATCACCGATACACCCAGAAATAATGTTTTGCCAGCTATCTGGGCATCCCTAGTCAAGGTGACACATAAAATTAGCCATCATGTAGGTGTAAATTCAATACAGACAGTAATAAATAAATTTAAATATATATGAGCAATGTAACCACACCGAGGGGTTTGGGGAATAAAAAATGAGCACACGTAGTTTTGGAAGATAGTATTTGACTGTATGCTATAAGACCAAAGGCAAAAAATAACTGTATACAATTATTATACAATAGCTAGTAAACTTGTGGGTTCACAATTAAGAAAATAATTTATGTATGTGAGAGGATTGAGAGAATAATGAGTATATTGTAGATAATGAGAGCCATGTTTCTTACTGTTAGAGAAAGAAGTTACTAGAAAGAATGAGAGAAAACTAGAAGGAATCTTGTTGTGTTTGGATGGGAGATACCTGAATGAACTCTTGGCTTTTAATATGCATGCAGATAGGTAGATACATAAATAGATTTGTGAATGTTATATATGTATACATACCTGTGCTGCCTAGTTCTGCCCACTGAGAGGGCTAGCAGTAATGAGATCCTGGTAGAAAGGACAACACCTAGTATCCACATCTTATTTATGTATAACAATGGCATGGCCATTCTTACCCTAGTTACAAAACAATTGATTTTGCAAATGCCCTTGGTGACTTTACCCTGACTCTTTTTCCAGGTAATGTCTGTAAACTCATTTGGTCAAGATGATATTTCCCACTGATGAGCTAGAGTTTCTGAGCATCCGACTGGACACAGTGCTCCTGTTTATCAAATGATTACTGTGTGCCAGATCCTGTGCTAAGTACTTCACTTGAGTTGGCTTACTTAATACCAAATTATATAGATTCTGTTATTTTCCTTAATTTTTTTATAGATAAGGAAAGTGGTTCATAGAGAAATTAAGAACAACGATGTTCAAAAGTATATACACAGTAATGATGCTACCTGCTTTGGTACCTGGGCACCTAACTCCACAGCCTGCTCCCTTGACTACAATTTTTTAAGTTTCTGATAAGGGTTTACTGCATCATTCCTGCTGACTTACATCTTAGGATGGAGACTTTTTTACGTGTTTTATGGAGGATTTTTATTTCTCTTGGTCTCAATCAGCTTAATTTTGTGCTCTTACGTTACTTTAGTACAAACTTTCTTGTACCCCTGGGAGTTTTGTTCCAGACGAGTAGAATACAATTTAATAACTCTAAACTTCACATTTACCAAAGCGTCATTTTATGAAATAAAAAATGCCCTAAAAGTACTACTACAGGTTCACCAAGTACTTAACCTTCTTTTATTCAGTAAGAGAAAAGATGGCTAATTTTGTCATTATCATTTACAACCATTTTTTCCTGCATCCCAAATGAATGCAATGACTTGAGCCTAAATATGATTTAGTTATGTCTGTGTTGGCCCATCCAACTAGATGGTATTATTGTAGATGTAAATTTAACAAATTTGTTACCTCACATGCATAATCTTATAGCATTGCTATATAGTGAAGTACTTAATGTGAAGTGTGTCTGTATCTAGATTTGTTAGTTTCCAGAGAACAAAGTAGATTGGGGTATATTTTTGTAAGGAAGACACATTTCCTGTGTTTTTTTGAAAAATGACGTTAGCTTTCCTTCATTGACAGGCAAGATCTGGTTTTCCTCCCCTTAAATCTGAGTGAGCCTGTGACTAATGCAGAAGTGACACTATGTAACTTCTACAGCATAAGAGTCATAAGTACTCTGCCTGGTACTCTTGACACATTAGTATTACAGAAACAGCTACCATGTTGGGAGCAAGCCAAGAACTCAAACAGGCCATATGAGGGTACTCCAGCCATAGTCCCAGCTGAGGTCCCAGCTGACAGCCAGCATCAATTATCAGGCATGTGAGCTTCAAGCTGCCCCCTCTGACATAAGTGGACCAGAGAGGTGATGTCCCTGCTGAGCCCTGCTTGGATTTCAAAATACAGGTCATCATTATTTTGAGCAGTAATTTTTAGGGTGGTTTGTTGAGCAGCAGTAGATAATTAAACACAAATCAATGCAGCATTTCTGGAATCTGTGTATGAAGTGTTAAAATGAGAGAAAAATCCTAAATACCTTGATGCAAAGTACTCTTTTGTCATCTGGGAAACCTAGATCCCGAATTCTTCTCTGTCCTAGAAGAAAGGAATTTCATTCTGATACTCTAATTCAATAGAGGAGGTGGAAGACAAATACTTGCTGTTATCCAGTTTCCTCTCAATATCCCAGCTTGTCAAGTGGCCCTGCTTCCTTCACTATTGTGCCCTTGGGTTCTGGCCCTGATACCTGTGGACATTTCTGCAGGGGATCACTTCCCTTTTGATAACTTCTTTGTCCTCTCTGGACTTCTTTGATCTTTTCTTTTTTAAAAATATAGTCTTCATTGAACACAATCCCCTTTATTCTCTTTCAAGAAGTTCAGGGATGCTGTTAAAAAGGAGCTGTGCGGAAAAAAACCGTGGAAATAATAAGCCCAGTTGCATTATAGAATCCATCAAAAAGGTCAAAGCCACACAATATGCTATTACCAGTCATCACTTAGATAAAGTGTTCAGCTCTTCTGCCTTAATTTTTTTTTTTAAGCATGAACTTTAATGAGAACGGAAAGGGCATGACAAGAATCATTTCTCCTAACAAAGATTGTAAGAAGAGAGAAAGATTAGGCGGTGTGTCTCATTTTGGTGAATATTTAGCTGGTGAGCTAGAGACCCTTTGGAGCCCCAGGCCTCCAGTATTACTGCTCTCTCGTCTCAAAGACTATGAAAAGCTCAAGTCCTGGTATTTAATGAATAGAAGCTGTAGAATTACCACAAAGCACAACATGAATCCTAGCATCCAATGTGGAAGAAAAGAAAGGTGAGCATATGAATATTAATATCTTCCTGTGAAATGATAGGATTCTCATTTTCTTGCTAATAACATGTAGAATCCAGATTTCGTTTCTCTTCCTTATGCTTAGAGCTCACTGAAAGTGGAAATCCTGTATTAAAAAGCTGTTTTTGTTATCGATGTTGTATGTGGTTTTTTTCTCTGTCTCTATACTGAAAAAGCTTATGTTGATTAGCATACAGAGAAGGCTTAAGAGCTTTCTCTTGTGATAAAATTGGGTGTTTTTGTGGGCCCTGGGGATAGCTTTCAGATAAAACATAGAAGAAATAAATTGAAATGGTGCCCTTGGCCACACAAAATGCACCCATTGACTCAATTTGGTAGCACCAAAGCAATGCTATTCATACGTCAGTGTACATCATCAGAATGGGCTCTAGTCTACTCTTTGGGGAAAAAAAATCACTGATAGAGAAATTAAAATAAGATACCAGTTAGGAGAGACAGATTTTCTGCCTTAAAAGACAGCCTGAATATCTGAAGGCAGGTGTTTTGGTCTTGAGATAGGAGCACATAAAACAATGATAAAAAAAATGGAAGTGTTTCCTTTCTCGCTCCCAGCCAACTTGGCGGCTTCTCTTCATTGAGGCCGTTCTGCCCCTAAGGCAGGAAGATGGTGGCTATGAAGAAGATGAAAAAGTCAGTGCAGTTGATCAACGTAGGCTCCAACTCATTACGAAAAGTGGAAAGTACACGCTGGTGTACAAGCAGACACTGGAAATGATCTGACGCGGCTAAGAAAAACTGCTCATCTTGTCCAACACCTGCCCAGCCTTGAGGAAATCTGAAATAGAGTACTATGCCATGTTGGCCAAAACCGCTGTCCATCACTGCAGTGACAATAATATTGAGTTGGGCGCAGCAGGGGGGCAGTACTAGAGTGTGTGCACCCTGGCTATCATTGATCCAGGTGATTCTGATATCATTAGAAGCATGCCAGTACAGATTGGTGAAAAGTAAATCACACAAAATTTTTCTTTAATAAAACCAGGCAGAACTTTCTTTAAAAACAGAAAACAATTAAAACAGTTAAAAATATCATTACCATCTATTGGGCATTTGTTATGTAAAAGGCATGGTAATAAGCAGTTTTTTATACTTTATTACATTTTTTTTTTTTTTTTTTAAATTTTTTTTTTCAACGTTTTTTATTTATTTTTGGGACAGAGAGAGACAGAGCATGAACAGGGGAGGGGCAGAGAGAGGGAGACACAGAATCAGAAACAGGCTCCAGGCTCCGAGCCATCAGCCCAGAGCCTGACGCGGGGCTCGAACTCACGGACCGCGAGATCGTGACCTGGCTGAAGTCGGACGCTTAACCGACTGCGCCACCCAGGCGCCCCTATACTTTATTACATTTGATCCTCACTAACCCTAGGAGAAAGGTGTCACTAGGGACAGTCAGAGACAGAAGCAGAAAGAATAACTTGATAAAGGTCACACATATAGTAGGTGGTTCTTGGAATTAAAACCCCTAATTGGGGATTCCAAATCCAGTTATTAGGCACTATTCTAGTTTAGTTAGCTGAGTGACCCTGGGGCAAGGAATTTCAACCTAAGTATACTTTGTGACCTGTAAAATTAAGAAGTTTGGTGTTCTGTGTCCTCCAGCTCTTGATTAGTTTTCTATTGCTACTTTAAAAATTCCATAAATTTAGTGGCTTAAACAACATACATTTATGATCTTATTGTTCTGTAATTCGAGAGTCTGACCCAGGTCTCACTGGGCTTTAGTTAAGGTGAAGGCAGGGCTGGTTCCTTCAGCAGGCTCTGTGGAAGAATCTGTTTCCTTGTTTTTTCTAGCTTGTGAGGGCTGCCTGCCCTCCTGGGATCACAACTCCTTCCTCCTTCCTCCTTCCTCATTTGATTCCTGCTCCCTCTTACCTATAGGGATGATTATGATTGCACTGTGCTCATTCAGGTAATCTAAAATAGTCTTCGCCCATCTCATGATCCCTCATTATTATCTGTAAAAAGTCTTACCATGTATGGTAACATTCACAGGTTCTAGGGATTAGGACATGGAAATACTTGGGGAGCCATTATTAAGCCTATCATAAGCTCCATTTTTTTTTCATTTTTAATAACAAAATGTCATAAAATACTGTTCCCAATGGTTGTAGGATGGTGTGGAGTTCTTTAACTGTTCCTGTATCCTGCCTATATATTGAACTGCCTCTTTCACTAGAGGTAACTTTTGCACAGGATGGTAGCTCTGTGTGTTTCTGATGACTTAGTATGTTGTCTCTCTTTCTGAACCCATTTTCTAACTCTGTTCTGTGTTAAGTGATCATTCACTTGTGGGCACCCAGCATCATGCCTGCTTCCTTAAGTATAGGTGCCTTTTTTTTCCATCCGTGTTATTAATGCAAATATCATCTTGCCCCAAATTCTACAGAAGCTAATGACCTTGCTAACCAAATGTAGAGCTTTGCCATCATAGGGTCTTAAATTTATAATGAGAGTTCTCAAAAGGGCTTCATTCTCATTGCCCAAAGTTACCCTACCCTTCCCCATGAAAAATTAGCAACATGAACTTCTGTTCTTAGTGATTCTGTTGCAGCTTATAAATGATCTTTAACTTCCTTATAAAAGACAGGAAATATACCATTGTTTTCTATGAAAATTATCAATCCATTATTAACTTACAGAGCAGACACCAGTCATATACTCTGAGGCCAGTGGTATTTCTCCTATTGCCAAGGGATTGTAAGAGAAAGAGCACTCATTGTGCCACCTTTTGATGAATCCTTTTTAACTGTTGCTAAAAGTAAGCCGAACCCCCATCTTTCCTTCTCTATATATGGTTTTTCAGTTGTTCCATGTGGTTAATACTAAGGAGCTTTTCATTAATATCTAACTTCCAAAAGATGTACACAGACATATACACACCCAGACACACAATAGATGTATTAGTCTTTTTAAATTGACTTCAGTGCCTAATTCTGCCAAAATAATGGGTTTCATCCTAAGACCCGCATTTTAAAAAAGTAAGACCCACATAGGATATTGAGAAAAGAATAATATCTATTAAACACTTTCCAGGTTTATTGCTCAGCATTTTAGACTCATTATCATTTAAATTAGAAATAATCAACAAATATGTTTAAATGCAATTAATATCTAAGTACATATTTAAATAAACTTTTTTCCTTGTGTGCTTGTTTATAATTCTCTTAGATTTTCTTTTAAAAATCTATTAATCATTTTTGAAATGGTTCTTTACTAACCACAGTCAATCATTAGGCGGAAACTAATAATACAAGTTAAGATAGTCCCTAGAAAATAATGCATTTAATTTTCTTCTCAAGGGGGACAGATTTGTATAAAATACTAAGAAATACTGAGACCTATAACTTTTCAAAGGGGGTGGCTGGTCACCTTCCACCCTCTGTAGTAAGAATCCGCAGACCATAGTGCTGACTTGCCTATTGCCCATTTAGGGGGGGATCCATTAAATAATGGGGTTTTCCACCAGTTACCTTGCTCATCACCTGGTTTCTGGACCATCACCCAAGACCTAACAGGTAGAAGGAATCTTGTTTATGAGATCTGTTATTTTCTTGCCTCCCTCAGGTAGTGCAGGCACCCCAGTAATGTTTAACAAGAATGGGGATGCACCAGGGCGTTATGACATCTTTCAGTACCAGACAACAAATACCACCAACCCTGGTTACCGTCTGATTGGACAGTGGACAGATGAACTTCAGCTCAATGTGAGTACTACTTGTTCCTCTTCCTTTGCTCATGTGATGAAAGAGCAGACTTCAAATATGCTAAATTAGGCAAACATTCCTTGCTCATATGTTTGCATGCATATACAAGTGAGCATGCATCCTGTTATAATCATCTGTAGCAACTGATAATCCATAGTAATAAGAGAATGATCATGATGAGGATTATGAAGATAAAAGTGTGTTTTGAATTTCTGCTGGGCATTATACTCAGGACTTAACGTGAATGATCTCATTTAGCCTGAGACTTGGATTGTTTAACCAACAAGTTACCAGCTAATATGTTAAAAGATCCTTCTCTTGGTCAGGTTTTCTTTCTTTCTTTCTTTCTTTCTTTCTTTCTTTCTTTCTTTCTTTCTTTCTTTCTTTCCTTCTTCATTTGATGATGTATGTTTTAAAGCATTTCCGTGAGTCACTTTGGTTTGTACTGAGATTCTCTGAGTAATTGCATTGTTAGTTTCCATAACCTCTTCCTCTTTATGTCAAACATGACCTTGAGTAAGTAGCTGCTTCCTTGTGCAATGTTATGTCAAAGTTCACCAGCCAGAGCTATCAAGAGCTCGTCTGTAGTCAAACACAGTTAGGTTTATTTAACTTGTTTCATGAAGAGAAGCTCCTGTCAGCAGAACTTCTTAATTATGAAAGAGTTCAGATGTCATTTATTATATGTTTGGGGCTGAGATTGGTGATTTTTAGGAAGTTTAGAGAAACAAAGGCTTTGGCTTTGATCCTCTAAGGAAATAGACATAAGGTGATGGTTGTACATCTTGGTGATGTTCGTTCCAAGGATGGGAAGATAAAGGCTGAGCAAGAGTTGTCACTAACAAAGAAGTAGTAGGCACTTTCGAGAGCTGAAAAAGGGAGATGTCATTTTTGTGGTTGCAGAGTATCCTTATTTCTAACTAGTTCCAGACCCAATTGTGGAGTGGCCTTGTTTTTGTCCTGTCCCACCTTAGTCATTGAGTGACTTTGTCTGATTATCATTTATATTCTAGTAAAGTTGTTGATGTTCTGTTTGGAATGTGCCTGCCTCAATATTAGCTAACAGATTTCTGGCCATTTAAAACAATTTTTTAGTTTCTTAATATGTCAGATTAAACATTCAGTGGTGTTCTTCTAATAATATTTCCAATGCCCCATTTGAAATTATTGTTAATGTAAATAAATATACCAGTCTTCACAGCAGCAAAGAACATGAGCCAGGATACTTCCATCCTGGCTGGGCTACATAGCTGGAACTCAGCATACCACACATCCTCTGCTTTCCCCCCTCTCCCTTAAATAGGCAAGGCCCCAGCTTGGTGCTTGGGATCCTGGAACCTAGGGAAACAGAAGCTGGAGAAGTAAGAGTGTTCTGGGGCCACTGTGCTAAGGTGGGCTGGATAGGGTTACACTTCAAGAGATGCTGTAGCAGGTCCCTTCCTGCAGTGGCCTTGCAGCTGGGTACATTGGGCACAGCTTACAACTTGAGTAGAACATCCCAGGTTCATAAATGCTATATTGTATATGAACACATGCTCTCCTTTTGTCCAGAAGGTTCCTGAATTACTCTAGTTGCTTTAGAGAAATGGAACTAATAGGATAGATGATAGATAGATAGACTATAAGGCAATGGTTCCCTCAGCTATGAAGGATAAGAAGTCCCAAGATGTATAATTGACAAGCTGGAGACCCAGGAAAGCCAGTGGTGTAATTCCAGTCTGAGTGTGATATCAGGGGAAGACTCATGTCCCAAAGGAAAGACAGGAAGAGAGGATTCTTTCTTACTTAGCCTTGATGTTGCATTTCCGCTTTCAAATGTGTTGAGGTATACTCACACTGGAGAGGGCAATATGTTTTACACATTCTACCATTTTAAATGTTCATCTCGTTCAGAAACACCCTCAGAGACACACCTAGAATACTGCTTAACCAAATAGTTGGGTACCTCGTGCAGATAAAATGAACTAACACAGGCCCTATCCCAGAAAATTCCTTCTAATGCTTCTTACAAAGCTCAAAATTAAGCTAATACCATTTATCATTCTACACCTTTAGAAGGCATTTTGGAAATTTCTGAGAGTAAGGCTTCTTGAGAGTATAATATAGAATTAATGTTATGGGAGTGGGGAATTGGGGGCACGGTTTATAAGAAGAGAGGATTATTCATAAGTGGGAGGACTGGAGGCTGATGCGGCCACCACAGATCAGTTACCTCATTTGTACGGTGCCCGGCCTAGCTCTGCTCATCCCTGTCTAGTTCTTCCTCTCCTGAGATCTTCCATCCAAGTGAGCTCACACAATGATTGAGTCCAGAAGACTTTGATGGAGCCAGACCGCAAGTGTGAGCCATGGCTAAGATGTGTGCTGAGTACCAGAAGCAAAGGAAAAGCTAAAATTATCCTTAACTTAAAGTGTACTAAATTTTGAGCAAAAATAGAAAATGAAAGCAAAACAAACAAACAAACCAAATTCACCAGGTAGACTCAAGGGGTAATAATGAAAAGCAAATCAAAGTAGCATAATCTGGCTGACATACCCAAAGTGTGTTTTGATTGGGTATTTCCTATGGCATACAAAGATGGATCAGCCAGAACTAAATATAGGGAATCAAGGTCTATGGTACACATGTGAAGTGAGGCTTATTATAAAACCCACAAGATTGTATAGGTACACTAATCTTTGCTAGCGTAACCCCTTCACCAATGTTAAATTCCTGGCATGTATAATTTGTTCATTTTGTCCATGCACACAAGAATCCCAACCATGCTTCACCAACTTCAGATATTACCTGGGAATTCCTCTTTTTTTTGAGAGAGAGAGAGAGCATGAGCAGGGAAGGAGGGAGGGCACAGGGAAAGAGAGACACAGAGAGAAAGAATCCCAAGCAGGCTTCATGGAGCCTGATGCAGGTCCATGACCCTGGGATCATGACCTGAGCCAAAATCAAGAGTTGCACACTTAACTGACTGAGCCACCCAGGTGCCCTTACCTGGGAATTGTTAAGCCCACAATTTTTAATTTTTTTAAATTTTTATTTATTTTTGAGAGAGAGACAGAGTGAGTGGGGAGAGGCAGAGAGAGAGGGAGACAGAATCTGAAGCAGGCTCCACACTGTCAGCACAGAGCCCAACACGGAGCTTGAACTCATGAATGGCAAGATCATGACCTGAGTCAAAGTCAGACGTTTAATCACCTGAGCCACACAGGCGCCCTTTAAGCCCACAATTTTTAAGAACCAACATCAATACCAATCTTATTTTTCTTTATTTGGTTTGTATTTTATCCTTCAGAAGAGTTGTTTTTGATTAGCCATTTAACAGGTTTTCATTTTTTGTTTAAAAAATTTTTAATGTTTATTTTTTTGGGGAGAGAGAGAGAGAGACAGAGACAGTGTGAGTGGCAGAGGGGCAGACAGAGAGGGAGACACAGAATGTGAAACAGGCTCCATGCCCTGAGCTGTCAGCACAGAGCTCGATGCGGGGCTCGAACTCAGGAACTGAGAGATCATGACCTGAGCCAAAGTTGGACACTTAACCAGCTGAGCCACCCAGGCACCCTATTTTTCTAATTTAATGCATTTTTTGTTTGTTTTTAATGCATCTATGACATGGTAAACATTTCAAGAGGCAGTGGGTGCACGATGGGGAAGAAAACACATGTGGTCCCTGTTCTCACAGAATTGATGATCTGGAACGGTGGTACGTGACACAAAAGGAAACAGAGAAGATCCCAAAGTTGTGAGAAGAGGCATGGAGCAGGGAGAATAATGGAAGTGGAGAAAGACTTTCCAGATGAGAAGCTAGCCATGTGAGAAGTATGAGTGATCTACCAAGCAGATCAGGAGGCTGACATTGCAATGGCATGACTAAGGGAGAGGAGGAGGAGTGGTAGGAGAGGTTAGAGCCATTGCTAAGACACACAGCATAAAGTCACTTGCAGGCTATGCTAAAACATTTTTAAAATTTTATTCCAAGTGCATTTTAAAGCCATTAAGAAGTATTAAGCAAGGGAATGACCGGATCAAATTTAGAAATAAAAAATTACTTTGTCTGCTAGGAAGGTAATGAATTGGAAGAGGTAAGAGTGGGAGAGGAAGACCACCTGAGAGTTGATTTGAGCTGTCTGGCTAAAAAAGGATGGTTAGCACAGGGCTTCTCAAACTTTAGCATATAGCAAGATCATCTGGAGTATTTGTGAAAACATACCTTGCTCGGGCCCACGCCCACAGTTTCTGATTCATGTGGTGTCTGTCTTGATTGGGTGAGGACCCCAAAATGTGGAGTAGGGATCAAGTTGAGGCAGGTAGCATGGATGGTGAAAGGATTCACCAAAGGCACAAGTAAGGAGTTCGAATTTTATTGGATACACCACCAGGGAGCAGTGGGAGGGAGAACAAAGGAGAGATTCTCCAAGGAGACAGTTGATGGGGCTGTTTATAAAGGGAGAAGGTGGGGAGGTATGGAGAAGTATGGAATTTCCCTCCTTTGGTAACTGTGCTTGGTTATAAATAGCCCATTGGTCATTTAGGGCCTCTGGATATTTTGCGGTGGGTTGCCTCATGGTCCTGTCTATATTCAGCCAGGAGGTCTCTGTGGACGCTTTTACCTTGATCAAGTTTCCATTGTTCAAACCTGTTGTCCAAAAGTAGCCTCTAAATTCAGATGGTCTCAGAGTGGGAGGAGGCTGAAGCATTTGCCTAAGAGTCTCTGTGTAATGCTGGTGGCACTTTGAGATCCACTGGCTTAGAGAGTGTAGTGATAGTGGAGGTATAATGAAGTGAGTAGAAACATATAAGTGTCTAATGCATATAATACACACGTGTATATATATTTACATGCACATATCTTAGAGGTAGAAAAGCATAATGTAGTGATGGCTTCACTTCTGGTATTGGAAGAAAAATAAGAATCAAGAGTGAACCCCACATTCATGGCCTGAGTGGCTGTGTGGATGATAGCCACATAAGATGTGGAAGGCTGCTCAGTGTAGCAGGGTGAGTCAGGGGGAGAGTAAAAGTGAGAATCCTAAGCTAGTGTTCTTAAATGTATAAGAGCCAAGATGAACTGGATTTAAGTCTGAAGCTCAGAAAAGAGTTTTGGCCTACAGTTATTTAACAAAAACACAGTTAAGTTGTCAACCTATAAATGACATTTAAATCCATTAAAGAAAAAGAGAATAGCTTAGAACCCAAGGCCTCAAAAACCTCACAGGAAATGGTACAGCTTGATTCCAGCTTCTCAACATAGCACCCAGCTTCAAATACTCGATTTCATGAGCCTGGACAGTTGGGGTAAACATACACTTTGGCTTTTGTGTTCGCTCGCTAATGGAAGCTAAATCAGGGAGATACAGCCTTAGATGGGAATACTTCTTACTCTGTTTTGTCATGCTGAATGAGTCGTGTCATGAAGAGCATACAGGACACCTGAGTTCACAGGTCCAGTTCAGGACACCTGTATGGACTCACAGGTCCATACAGGACACCTGAGTTCACAGGATCCAGTAGTGTCCGCTTGGTCCTGCATGCCACCTGAAGGTATGAATGCGCCAGGACAGAGCCATTTTCAGAATGGTGAGAGGCTGGATTAATGCAATTCAGGAGAGCTGCAAGGATAACTAGCCTTGATAGGCGATTACCCTGTTGACATCTTTTTTTATGGGATCCTTAGGAGATCATGAAGTTGAATGTAAATCCCAAAGGAAAGACAAAAGAGGAGATAGAGAACCCAGAGGCCACTCCTGTACCCTGCCCTGGACAGCCAGGGCCATGCCCAGGCAGCCAATCCAATGGTTTGTATCTTACCCAACTTCACCCTACACATAATGTTCCTTTTGCTATAATTATTCTGATTCAGTTAAAAATTTTATAAGAGTGTAATTGGGCAAACTTAGGTTTGCATGTTTGCTTTCTTTTCTTCTAGTCAAAAGAACAAAACAAAGCATTTCAGAATGGCAAGTGTACTTCTCATTTACAAAGACTCGGGGATATGCTTTCAATCCCCAGTTAGATCATCTCTAGCAAATGAAATTTTCATGAACACTTTCTCTGTGGTCAGTAATTGCAAATGAGTTTCTGAGCCAAGAAATGAGAGTTTTAAGAATCCCAGCCTATTGAGCAGACTGCTCTGCTATTCGGTATCCAATCCTCTGGAAGTTAGGTTCCTAAGAGTGTGCTGTCTGCTAGGGACCGTGGTCATGCTCCCTTATTGCTGGAGGAGTAGCCCTGGACACTATCTCCTCTCTGGACTAAGAGAGGACCACATGGTGTGCTACTAGGATATTTCTGCACTAACAGGATTTCATCACAAGGAAATCATAAAGAGTAAAGCCATTTACTCTCTCAATTGCAACCTCTACAGAAATAATCCTGACTTGCTGTCTCAGGTTTGTATTTTGCTACACAGAGATTCCATAAAACATGATGCCTGGTGGAAGGGCAGGAAAAGGGGTAATGAGACAAATAGACATTGGTTATCTGCAGTGTGTCAGGATGGATGATAGCTAGTGGAGCTGCCAGGATAGAGGACAGGCAGGCCCTGCACTTGCGCTCATGGACTAGGATAAAGGGTCTGTAATGAATATACCGCATATAAAGGGCTTAAACATTATATAATCTAATGTGTATTTTTTTAACATTTATTCATTTTTGAGAGACAGAGACAGAGCATGAGTGGGGGAGGGGCAGAGGGATGGAGACATAGAATCTGAAGCAGGCTCCAGGCTCTGAGGTGTCATGTCAGCACAGAGCCCGATGCGGGGCTCGAACCTATGAACCGTGAGATCATGACCTGAGCTGAAGTCGGACGCTCAACCGCCTGAGCCACCCAGGCACCCCAATCTAATTTGTATATTTACATTTGATTTATGTTTGAACAGCATTTTGAAGCATAGGTGGTAGTTCCCAGATAGGAAAGAAGAAAAAAAATGTTTTACAATGTATAATGTAGTACCATTTAAAATTGAGATACGGGAATATGTCAGAAAAAAAGACAAGAATGAAATGGAGATGCTTTTCAAAATTCTAAATGTATGATATGAAGTAAGCTCTACATTTGTGATGTGTATTAGAAATAAGGATGATTTTTGTCATCTTTCATTTATTTACAATTAGTAGGAAATTAGATGTGCCCCAAATGTTAAATTTTCAAATAACTGAAATTATTGAAAATACCAAAATGTTAATTAGAGTTTACGAATAATAAGTACTCTTAGTAGGCACCTTCCTGCGGTGAATTGCACTGTCTTACATAAAAGGCTCTGAATGAATATTACTTAACCTTTCCTGGAACCTCAATCATCTGCCATTCTGTAAAATAGTCTGGCTTAGTGATCTTGTGAGGTACGTGAGGCTTGTTAGCTTTTTAAGTGATTTGTTCCCCCATTGAACTTACTTTCCACCTATAGACTGAAAGCTCCTTGAAAGTAAAACCCAAATTTTAGTCATTGTTTTACATACACACTAGCAAAGTACCTGGCACCCAGTAGGCATCTGGGTTTTTTTGCTAACACATAAAACCATGTAAAATGAATATGATCTCTTTTTAATGACGGACAGTACCTACAGCAAGGAGCCTCTGCTTCCTCCCTATGGGAAGAGTACCCAAGTGTCCTTTGAGCCATATGGTTTGTACTGGATAATTCCCAAGACCAGGGGTGGGATCTGATTGAGCTTAAGCCGGTTGCCAGGGCCATTGTAATGGGATTGGTGCCAAACTAAGCTTGCCCATTCAGGATAAAGCACTAGATGTCTGGTGGCTAATCTGGGATACCAAGAAGCTCTTGTCCAAAGTGGATGTGACCCTCTGGATCCACAAGGAGCCATTTGGAGGCCACAATGCAGAAGCGCCAGGGAAGAGGAGTCAAACTTGGAGAGAGAAACAGGTCTAGCTTACAGTCTTTGAGCCCTAGGAAAAGCTTGTTGGAAGCCATGCCTTCTGGACGTCTCTGTTATCAATAAATCAAGGGCATTTGAGTATTTTTTAAAATATTCCCAGATCAGAAATGAAAAAAGAATCCGCCTACCCTCGATAAGCAGAATTTTTCACATTTCATTAAATTGAAGTAATCAAAATGTAATTTTAAATGTTGAGATTTTGTTAAATATTGAATCTTCCTCAGAGCTTAGAATTTTGGCTCTCACAGGCATCTGGAGATACAAAAAGTACAGTTAATTGCAGAAATCATTGTTTAATCAAATTACGTATGCCAAAATCAATACTTACTTATACCTGCATATAAAACTACTAATCACTCTATTATTTCATAATTGCAATAGTAAAAATGTTTTTTAAAAATGTAATCACACTGATAATTTACTGTATTGCATGAACTATGAGATAATAGATAGCCATAATCAAAGCAGTGTTGACAGGGAGGAAAATGTGTGTAAGTTGTCAAAACCTAGAACTTTTTTAGGTTCAGTTTGCAGTCTTAAAGAATCACTTGATTGTGCATCCTAATAAATAATAATGACTAGCCCTTATCTTACAATTTATAGTTTTCATGTTATGACTACAAGTCATGAAGCTGACCTGATTAAATGGACCTGAGTCTCAGCTCTACTACTTACTAGCTGTGAAGCAGTGTCACAATAGCATGAATTCCATAAGGCTATTGTTAGAATTAAATGTAGTGATATATGTAATGTACTTAAAACAGTGCCTGGCACATAGTAAATATTCAATAAATGTTAGCCACAGGAGCAACAATAATTTAATATCCCTAGTTGCTAACATTATCTGTAACTGCTCAAAATGTCAGTTTCTAGTATTTTGCCTCATTATTTTTTTATACCCCTGCACCCAGTATAATGCTTAATATATAAAAATGCCTTGTTCTATATTAACTAGATGAGGAGATAAACAGACAAACCATTGAATTACACCATAAATGACCTAGGGGTGATGAATGCCAGTTTTGATGTAGAATTTCCAGTGTCTGTTGGATGAATGGACGAGAGGATTTGTCCAGAGTTCTACCCCAATCAGCAATTTCATATGATTTAGGGATTCATCCGAGAACTTGGTTTACCAGACAGGTTCCCAGTTCCATTTTGTACGTGGTATGTAGGTAGGCTGGTTCAAACTGCAAAGATAGACTGCTTTGGTCTCGGAATGATAAGGCAAGTCAGGAAAAAAGGAGAAAGAAGGATAAAAGATGGCTATAGTTTTGTTTCAGTTGATCCTTAGTTTTAGAAACCTACCAGTGGCTCTTGAGAACATGGGGCGGGACTACTGTCCTGAGGGATCAAGTGGGAGAGTCATTGGCTATGTTGGTATTGGTGAAAGTAACTTAAAACTTAAGCCATTGAAGCTGGTTCCATCTGCCACCTGCTTCTCTACCCTTTAATGCTACCTTAGTGAAGAAGTCAAAACAGCAAAAGATTTAGGATCACAGCATCTGGTGTATAATCATTCTCCTTGCAGTTATTAGATCTGTGAACCAGGACAAGGAAGGTTTCTTTGAAAAGATGACATTTATCCTGAGACCAGAGTCACAACAGTTCTTTGCATTTGTCAGTAAATTCTAATTTATTGTCCGATCTAACATTAAGTACTGTTTTCCAATTGTCAGGCAGCTTGAGACCACAGATACCAAAATGAATACAGTCAGCAGGTATGTTTAAAAAGTTAATGACTTTGGGGCACCTGGGTGGCTCAGTCGGTTAAGCATCTGACTTCCACTCAGGTCATGATCTCACAATTGGTGAGTTTGAGCCCCACATCAGCCTCTGACAGCTCAGAGCATGGGGCCTGCTTTGGTTTCTGTGTCTCCCTCTCTCTCTATCCCTCCCTTGCTCACTCGCTCTCTCTTTCTCTCTTTCAAAAATGAGTAAACATTGAAATGAAATAAAATAAAAAGTTAATGACTTGACAGTATTTTAAAAATCAATAAATTCCGTAAGAATAAGTATATTTTGGGCTGGTCTTTTAAAAATCAGAAAATTTGGCGATAACATGCCATTATCCCATGCTGTAACAGCTGGCTGGAACTAAGTAGCAACTTCCCACTTCAGACAAAGTATGTGTTCTCCCAAGTTCCCAAGCCCACCACTACCTTACTCCTGTCGTTGTGTTTCATTCTCCTAATCTAGATTTAGACTAGATTCTAACTTATTTCCACTTATTTGGTTTGAGCATATGCTTGACTTTTTTCTCTGGAAATTGGTTTTTAAAAAGCAACAATAACATATCAATTTTGTTAATGACCCCAAATACCCATAAGTATACAAAACATTTTATTTAAAAGCATCAAGTAAAGCACTTAGTAAAGATAGTGCTTTTGTTTGGAAATATGTATTTGTACATATTCTGAAACATATTGAAAATGAAAGAAGCACATCACCCTTGCATTTGTCAGCATTTTTTTCTAGTAGTCAGTGGTGTATAACTGTGTTCAGTCTATGAACATCTGGAAGATGAATGGTATTTATAATTACCAATATGGCTCCACAAACATGTAAACAGAGAACTCTAAACCCCGACTTTTGTTTTGGCATGGTAGGTATTCACACAAGTCACTTCAAGTTTATGAATATGCAACCACGTTGTATAGGGAAATTGTTGGATTTTATTACTGTGTGCGTTTTGAACTCGGGCATAATACACCGGCAAGGAGAAATAATCAGAAGGACAAGTGGAAAGAGTTCAACTGTTAGAACAGGGGCTTTCAGCAGATGCGAAAATCCAAAATTATAGTAAGGAAAGAGATGAGTTTATGGACCCTCTGCCTGACTTTTTGCCCTGTGAACCTAAAACTGCTAGAATGATCCAATCATGTTAAAATTAAAATATAGGAATTTGATTTGACATGTTTTCAAATGCATGGAAGTTAGTCTTAACAAGTGAGGCCGTGTCAGAAGGCCGAGCTAGAATCTGCCTTTGCCACTTAGTGCTTTAGCAGATCTTCTAACATCCCTGAATCCCAGTTCCCTATATATTTAAAATAAAGTGAAGTCAAGCAAAATAGCTACTTCACAAGAACACTTGGAGAATAAATTGCAATAATTTCCCTGATGTAAGAAAGCCTATGGCATTTGTGGTTGTGTTTCTTGTATGCGTTTTTTTGGGTGCCGTAAATAATACCTAGAAATTAAGTGACTGAGAAAAGCACAAATGAATCCTCTTAGAAGTCAGAAGTCAACATGGGTCTCACTGGGCTTCAATCAAGGTGTCACCAGGGTTGTGTTTCTTTCTGGAGGCTCCAGGTGATCGTGTGTTTGCTGCTCATTCAGGTTGCTGGTAGCATTTGGTTCTTTGTCATATGGCACTGAGGCTCTCTTGGCTGTCAGCTGTGAGTTGATCCCAGCTTCTAGGGACTGCCTTCATGCATTGGTTTGCACCCCCTTCTTCCTCAAAGCCGGCAATGACAGGTTGAGCTTCCCTCATGGTTCCCGTCTGCCCTGCCTTCTCTTTCTCTCTCTTACTGGTCCTTGCACCTTCCTCTTTCACTTTGCAGGGCCACTGTGATACACTGGGCCCAGCCACATAATCCAGAATAATCTATTTTTAAGGTCTGTAACCTTATTCCATCTACAGAGTCCTTTTTGCCATATAGGGTAACATATATACAGGTTCAAGAAATTAGAATGTGGACAATTTTGTTTGGAGTGGGTGCAGATTATTTTGCCTAACCACAGTTCTTTACTGCATAACTCTTTACCTGAAGTCTCTAACATCCATATCAAATTCCGATTATTCATAAATAGGGAGTTGATATAGTTGTGTACACAGATAGGAGGTTTATGCAGTTCTCTAAACTTAAGCACTTTTGGTGTCTAAATGAGCTAATGTGTTTGATTAATAAATGTTCTAATCCTATTTCTAGAAAAGTCTAGGGAAAAATCCTGAATTAAGAACCTTGAATTAATGAGAATTAAACAGAATCCCCCCCAAGTGAGGAGGCAGCATTGAAGACTATCAGGAAGAGTAAGTGATGTCAGCACAACAGGAGACTTAGCTGAGCTCCAAGAGGGAGTTCTGTGACCTCCAACTTTTTCTCAGTCAGATAATATGGCTCAACCTGCTTATTAAATGAAACTCCCAAAAGGATAGTGAGGGACAAGGCTTCATCTTGCATTAACTCATTTTCTTTTTTCATTTGTCGGGAGATAGTAATTTGATGATACTGACGTTTCCCAATCATCCTATCCCCAATTAATTAATCTTTTAATTCACACTCTTAATCTAAAAGATTAATTCTTTTAACCTTTTGTTCCCAATATAGCCCCCAAGTTCCTGAGCATTCATTTTTATTGCATTAGTTCTCTTTAAGTGGCAAAGCAGAAATGCAGAGAGAGAGAATATATTGGCAGTTCTTTTTTTTTTAATTTTTTTTAATGTCTATTTATTTTTGAGACAGAGACAGAGCACGAATGGGGGAGGGTCAGAGAGAGGGAGACACAGAATCTGAAACAGGCTCCAGGCTCTGAGCTGTCAGCACAGAGCCGACGCGGGGCTCGAACTCACGGACCGCGAGATCATGACCTGAGCTGAAGTCGGTCGCTTAACCGACTGAGCCACCCAGGCGCCCCTAAAAAGCTAAAAGCATAGAGTTGCCATAAGAACTAGCAATTCCACTCCTAGGTATATACTTAACTCAGATGTTCTCTGATCCCTGAAACGCCACAAGGAGTAGAATATAGCAGTAACTTGGAATATGGGGTGTTTATTGCCAGCTCCCTGACACAGCTACCAACATGCCCTGTTGATAAAACAAAATCATATTTACCACACAATAAGGGAGATCACCACCTTACAGAGTCTTAGTAGCCTCTCAAAGGAGGAAGGGCATGTGTGGATTGAAGCACTTCTTTTCATGAGGGAGGCTTGATCAGAATTGAGCAAAGTGTGTGTTATTAGAGTTTCATGTTGGTGAACACAGCAAGGAGGGCTGGGGAGTAAGTATTTTTTTTTAATTTTTTTTAACGTTTGTTTTTTATTTTTGAGACAGAGAGAGACAGAGCATGAACGGGGGAGGGTCAGAGAGAGGGAGACACAGAATCTGAAACAGGCTCCAGGCTCTGAGCTGTCAGCACAGAGCCCGACGCGGGGCTTGAACTCACGGACTGCGAGATCATGACCTGAGCCGAAGTCGGCTGCTCAACTGACTGAGCCACCCAGGCGCCCCTGGGGAGTAAGTATTTTTGAGCAAATAGTCATTTTATTGGAGGGCTTGGGTCAGTAGAGTGATAAGTGATCTGGAAAATGACTTCCCCTATGGCAATTTATTTTCCTGGGAATAGGATGATCTATTATTCAAATAGACACATTTTTAGGAAGTTCCTCATATAAATTACAAAAATATTTGTAACTTCATCTTCCTGGCCCTGAATTTCTAGCATTATGGAATCATCATTAGTGTAGACAGAGTGTCTTTGATCCTTGCATGCAACTTGTTCTGAGGTGGACAGTTAGAATGCTTTTGTCTGGGATAAGCTAACTGTGTGCAAAGTCATCCTCAGTGGAGTTCTGTAACACCTAGCAAGAGGCTATTTTGTGGTATCATTGCTACCCACATGTAAGGATAATTCTTCCTCAAATGTGAAAAGTCACCCCTGTCTTCTTTTTCCATCCTCTCCCAACCTTCAGAACCAAAATAGCACAGACACCAAGGTATATGTCATCTCAACCTACCCCACTTGCTTCAGGAAGCCACCTCCATAACTGATGCTATTAAAGTCCATCTTCTGTTTAAATTAGTGTCTGTGTCCTAACCTAAGTAGGGTCCCTCGTCTGAAAGAGTTCATTTTTCTGGTTACCGCCCTGGAAGGCCCCACTCTTATTTTTCTCAGGTAAGCACTGCCCTTCCTAAGGATGCTTTGTGCAAGCCATCTTTCCTTCTTTCTAGCAGCTTATGTGGCATGATGTCTACAAATAGCTTCTCCACATGATCTACATTTGAGAGTAGCAAACCCTCCCGCATAAAAATCTGAATGAGCAGACCTTCCAGCCCTTACTTATGTTGTGCATGTTCACATATGTGTTTCCCATGCCTGGGAACAGGTTCCAGCTGGTCTTTCCATGGCTGCACAGATTATTTCTCATCGTTAAGAATAAAAGTGGCTTCAGTGGGTTTTTACCCCCAAACCCACTTAGGCTCTCTCATTTGATGGATTGTGTAGCCCATGAGAAATCTCTGTCCTACTTGGAAAATGAGGTGTGAAGAGCCTGGGAGTGGTGGTCTTCCAGCTATACCCTTTGTCCCAAGCTACACCTCAATCCCAAGAAACTGTCTTGCCTGCCACTCCAGACACAGCTCTCTGGCCAATAGGTGTTCATTCTTAACAATTTCTTCAACAAACACTCAAGTATTCAGACGTAGGTGGTGTTTCAATTGCCCTGCTTAATAATCCTCCCCAATATGACAATGAGAAAGGAGTAACAAGCTCAGAACAAGGAAGACAGAAAAGATGCGGTAGGAAAATAAAAAGAACTGTAAATTTCTCATAAATAACAAATGCGTTCTTGATTTATTGCGTGGTGATACTGTAACACAGCCTTCACAATGACTGAATAGGACATAAGGGCCTTTATCTTAGCAGGGAACATGATGTCTGCCATTTGAAATCACACTCTGAAAGCCGGCTTTAACACAGTGATGGATATGCGTTGGAAAGGGAAGTGGCTCTTTGAAATTGCTCTGAAATCATTTATGCTTCAGTAAGAAGCTAGCAGCGAAGTTGGTAAATAGTCAGTTACATGATTTGTGCGCATATTTCCCAATAGTTAATTTTTTCCCATTAAAGGTATAGATCACCTTGGCTATAAATGCCAGTTTACAGAATTCAATCAAGAGTGGCAGATTAGACTGTCAGGAGTCTGGCAAGAAGGGGTGGAACCAATAGTTATTCTCTCTCATCCCTGCTATTGTTATACAAATGAGTACCTTTGCAATTGAGGTGACTGCCTATAAAGAAAGGAGGCTTGAGCAGAAGACCAACTGATTTGCCTTATAGTCATTAACTTGCAGCATTGTTGGAAAACTATTGAAGATGTCCTAGCTGTCTTGCAAATGTCACTGTCAAGCATCTTATTAGGCATATCCAGTATTTGTAAGTGTTTGTATAAAAATGCATTTGGGGGCACCTGGGCAGCTCAGTCAGCTAAGCCTCTGACTTGGGTTCAGATCATGATCTCACATCACAGTTCATGAGTTTGAGCCCCACGAGGGGCTCTCTGCTGTCAGCGCAGAGCCTCCTTCAGATCCTCTGTCCGCGCATCTCTCTCTGCCCCTTCCCCATTTGTGTACTCTTTCTATCTCAAATAAATAAATAAATAAATAAATAAATAAATAAATAAATAAATAAACAAACAGACAGACATTTATTTATTTTTTTACAATGAAATTTTATTTTTATTATTTTTTAATAGATGAAATTTATTGTCAAATTGGTGTCCATACAACACCCAGTGCTAATCCCAAAAGATGTCCTCTTCAATACCCATCACCTACCCTACCCTCCCTCCCACCCCCCATCAACCCTCAGTTTGTTCTCAGTTTTTAAGAGTCTCTTATGCTTTGGCTCTCTCCCACTCTAACCTCTTTTTTTTTTCTTCCCCTCCCCCATGGGTTTCTGTTAAGTTTCTCAGGATCCACATAAGAGTGAAAACATATGGTATCTGTCTTTCTCTGTATGACTTATTTCACTCAGCATCACATTCTCCAGTTCCATCCACGTTGCTACAAAGGGCCATATTTCATTCTTTCTCATTGCCACGTAGTACTCCATTGTGTATATAAACCACAATTTCTTTATCCATTCATCAGTTGATGGACATTTAGGCTCTTTGCATAATTTGGCTATTGCTGAGAGTGCTGCTAAAAACATTGGGGTACAAGTGCCCCTATGCATCAGTACTCCTGTATCCCTTGGGTAAATTCCTAGCAGTGCTACTTCTGAGTCATAGGGTAGGTCTATTTTCAATTTTTTGAGGAACCTCCACACTGTTTTCCAGAGTGGCTGCACCAGTTTGCATTCCCACCAACAGTGCAAGAGGGTTCCCGTTTCTCCACATCCTCTCCAGGATCTATAGTTTCCTGATTTGTTCATTTTGGCCACTTTGACTGGCTTGAGGTGATATCTGAGTGTGGTTTTGATTTGTATTTCCCTGATGAGGAGTGATGTTGAGCATCTTTTCATGTGCCTGTTGGCCATCTGGATGTCTTCTTTAGAGAAGTGTCTATTCATGTGTTCTGCCCATTTCTTCACTGGATTATTTGTTTTTCGGGTGTGGAGTTTGGTGAGCTCTTTATAGATTTTGGATACTAGCCCTTCAGACAGACATTTAAAAAAAGAAGTAGTCAAAACTTAGGGACTCCTGCTGAAATCACCCTACTCTTACTGGTATTGGCTCCATGTTTAAATTTATTAGTATTTTTTTAACCTATAGCTAAAATTACTGATAGGATTATTTTTAAATAGAATATGCTGCTGATTTCTTTCAGTGACCTTTCCTGAAACAGATTTGTGTTATCTGCCTTAATTTTCCTTGCTGAAAAATGGAGAGGAATTAATAGGTCACCATGAACAGGTATCCTGGCATAGGTCATTTCTGAAGAGGCAATATGGCATAGCATTAACAAGCATGGGCCATGGATTCAGGCTGCAGGTTTAAATCCTGAGCTTCACTACTTACTAGCCCTACTTCACCTCACTTAACTTGCCTCACTCACCCTCTATGTAAAGAGGGACTAATAAGGATAGCTACTTATTAGTAGGATTTTCGTGAGGATCCCCTACATGAAAGTGCCTATGATCGTGGTTGGTTTTATTCAGTATTTACTAGGACTACCATTATTGTCAATGCATCTTTTCTTAAAACCTGACTTAACCTGGGGCACCTGGGTGGCTCAGTTGGTTGGGCACTGAACTCTTGATTTCAGCTCAGTTCATGATCCCAGGGTCCTGGGATGAAGGGCCACATTGGGCTCTGTGCTTAGCATGGAGCCTGGTTAAGATTCTCTCTCTCTCTTTTTCTTTCTCACTCTGTTTCCCCACTCGTTTGCCCCTTCCTGCTCATGTGTTCTCTCTCTAAAATAAAGTAAAAAAAATAAAATAATTAAAAAAAACAATTTGAGGGACACCTGAGTGGCTCAGTTGGTTAAGCATTCAACTCTTGGTTTCAGCTCAGGTCATGATCTCACAGTTCATGAATTCAAGTCTCACATCAGGCTCCATGCTGACAGCACAGAGCCTGCTTGGAATTCTCTCTCTCCTTCTCTCTCTGTACCATCCCCCGCCCCCCATCAAAATAAATAAACTTAAGCTGAAAAAAAAAAAAAAGATTTGATCTTGTCATTCTTCTGTGCCAGACCTTCACGCTGTCCTGTCCTTCCTCCAGGATCAGGGTGGGCACTCCTTTTCAGCTTCTGCCTTCTCCCCAGGTAACCTGGGTTCCTCTCCACATGCTTATATTCTGGTAACAGACCTCCCTAAATTGTCACGGATCTGTCACATTCTCTCAGACATTTCTGTCTTACCGTCACTTGGAATGCCATAGTCTTCCAAGAACTTAAACACTAGTCCCTGAAAGTACTCTAACTTGTCTGGAAAGACCCTACATCAAGCATTTCCTCCCCTGTGCCCCACAAGTGGGACTATTCCTCTCCCCCTGGCAAATTCTTCTCTCTAACCACATCCATGAAGTCCTCAATGGCACTGGACCTCCTGGGGCCCAGCACAGTGTTAGACACCAAAGACCTACTTAAAAATGAAATTATTAGCAGGAAAATATTGAAAACTTGGATATCTTCTCTGGCACCAACTTCCTTTTTGTTGGAGAGCTCTGAAATTGTGGTGTATGGAGAAAGGTCATTATTGAAGCTGGCAGAAGCACCTCTAGCTTAAGTTCATAAAATGCACTCAACAGAGCAAGATGCCCAATAGTCCAGAGCCATGCATTGCTCAGACCCTCCGGGTTCAACCTCACCCCAAAAGAGGACTAAGAGGGCACAGGAAGTCTTCTGTAGACAGAGACTAAGGAACCATTAACTACTCCTCTCAGACCTTCCTGATTCCGATATATACTTCTGCAATGTTCCTTTTTTTTTTAATTTTTTTTTGACGTTTATTTATTTTTGAGACAGAGAGAGACAGAGCATGAACGGGGGAGGGTCAGAGAGAGGGAGACACAGAATCTGAAACAGGCTCCAGGCTCTGAGCTGTCAGCACAGAGCCTGACGCGGGGCTCGAACTCACAGACCGTGAGATCATGACCCGAGCTGAAGTCGGCCGCTTAACCGACTGAGCCACCCAGGCGCCCCATGCAATGTTACCTTTTTAACTTCCTAATGTAAGCTAGCTTTCAAAATGAATAGACTGAGATCAATTAATATACAGGATGGCTATTTTCAGAAAGATATCCATGGGTATGTGGTCGGAGTTAACAGGTTTACCTGTGTTAGGTAACTTCTTTAAGAAGGAACCCTCCACCAAGGACATGGTTTTGGGGCTATTTTTAGCCTGCTTCTCATTTTGCTTGTTGCACTTTGAGATGCGGATCTTTATTATTTTGTTTTCTTCTTCTTCACTGTGATCACAACAAAGAAAAAGCATCATATGTTCCTTTTAAAAATAAGCCTTTTGAAATCTAATTTGAATGTTTTTGAATCCCTTCTTCCAGCCATTTCTCATGGGATTGCTAATTTTCCTCTCCCTCCTGAAAACTCTGTATCCTCCAATTAAAAAGTAAAATCACATACAAATACATTCAGTAAACTTGGTACATATCAATTTCTAATCTAGAGCATGGTACAAAAGGGCATCTAATGGCCATTTGTTAAGGTGCAAAGTCTTTGTATTTAACCATGACCCCTTGTCCTTTCCCCTTGGAAGATCAAGTTCAGAGTGTCAAAACAGATGACTTCATTAAAGCTGAAAAATACAGCTTTCCAACTTGCAACGTGAACTTGGCAGTCCTTCTTGGTCTGTTGTGCTTGTTCTTGCCTTGCAGTCACTTTCCTTTCCTCAGCCCACCGAAACTCGCACTGACAGCATTGTTCAGTAACCATGAATTTGCAGGCGTGGTCTCTCCCAAGCCAAATGGAGGGAAATCTGGGGAATTACTGGCCTGTTGAAACACCATATGTTTCTGCCATCCTAGGTGGAAGTCTTCACAGTTAAGCACTGGGCTCTGTTTCATCAGCTTATGTGTTTTGGGGAAGGTACCGACTGGGTAATTGCTCATGACATTAAAAATTTATGTTGCTCAATGTATCAAGTAGACATTTATTTTTAAGCTGTGAGATGAAGGGGTCACTTGAAAAGGGAGAGGGGAGAAAGAATATTGGATTTGAAAAGTAAATATCCTTGCTAATGCTCTTCATTCTGCCAGGGGGGTTTATACAAATATTTAATAACCAATAAGATTTGGGACCAACTAGTCTGTACAGTCACCAGCCCTTGTTAGACTAGAGTCCTGGAAGGCCCCTACTGCACTAATCCATGAGTTTCTGAGTCATGGATGGATACAGGGTCGCTCATGGCAAGGCTAGGGATGCAGAGCAGTAGTGAATCCTGGAGGGAGGAGGCAGTTCTCCCATCCAAGTACTAACCAGGCCCGACCCTGTGGGCAGTTATATTCATCAAGTGGTATGAAGGCATTTTAGTATTTTAGCAACTCACAAAGTTACTCTTTTGTATGTGACTGCTTATTAGTCCATCTCTGCCCACCTCCCCCAGGCATGCAATTGCCTGCTCATCTTTGCAGGTAGTTCAAATATCACTATCTCTGCAGAACCTTCCCTAATTCCAAACTGATTCCTACTCAGTGTCCCCAGAACACTAACCATGACTTTGATACTTAAAATCATATGCTAAGGACCAGAAGACAGTTACATCATGGAAGAGAAAAGAGTATGGTCTCTGGGGTGCAGTGAACTTCTCTGGCCTCAGTGTACCCATGTATAAAGTGGGGACATTTGTATTGTCCTAGTCTACTACATTCTTCAAAAAGCCAATTGTGAGACAAGGATTTGGATGCAGACATTTGGGAGATGATCCCAGCAAACATGTGAGAGGGTAGGGGAGTGAAGCAAGAAGGGATCAGTGCAGAGTGTGGCCAGGCAGGCTTTCTTTGAAGGCATCTGGAGCATAGTCCCACTGGAGATTCCGAGAGAGTATCCAGAAGAGCCTCAGAATCGTGGCAAGGAAGCTAGGGGATTTATCTACACCTGCATACCTCACAGGTTGAGGACTGTTCCTTGGGCATTATCTCCCCAGCAGTTCCACCTATAAATGACCAGAAGATATCCTCAGACATGGCAACCAAGAATGACATGTCAGTATGTTGGAAGTAATTGGCATGTACTGAAACTATCCACAGACCAGCCTCTGAAGTGGGACAAGTTGGTATGAGTAGAGCATGGACAACACCTGCTACAAATACCCCCTGCACAGAGTTTTTGTGATACTGTATGCAGAGGATCTAGCTGTGTGTCTACTCCATAGAGCCTTCTCAATAGTCATTTGATTAATAATAATATTAGGTGACCTTTTTGATCACCTATAGTGACTATATGCCAGTCACTATTTGCATGCCAACTTATTTAACCCTCATAGTTAACAAGGGTATTTTTATTCCCACTTTATAGGTTAGGAAACAAAGGTCCCCAACAATAGTGGTCAAGGTTATATAGATACTAAGTGGGAGTTATAAATCCAGGCAATCTGGCCTCACAGTCCCCACTCATAGCCACTATGTATTATTTGTCTCTGAGTATAAGGGAAAAAATGGCTGAAAAGATCTCTAGATTTACATAAATGTTAACTAACTCTAACCCTTATTTTTAGTTTGTCACTCAGCCCATTTATATGACCCCAGAAACAGACCTTTGGAATAAAAGACTTGACACTTTGCTTAATTTAGACCAGGCCCATTCATTTGCAGTACACCGTGGATACTGTGCTTGTCAGACACAGATGCCATCATTAGTCAAGAGCATTTACTTGAAGGTTTCTCATGTGGAGAGCTTTGTTCCAGGAGCTGTTGGGAGTTAGAGAAGAAGTGGGGGAGACAGTCTCATCCATCACTGAGTCTAACCAGGTAGTACAGATGCCCATAATTTCCTACCTAAGTGGCAGAAATGAAAACTAAGCATGCAAAACTCAGCCAGGCCCCTTAAGGTAGCACAGACAGGTTCTTCTTCTTCCTCTGCAATGTGTTTTCCAGGTTCCAGCTGGTGAAAATGCAGATTTAGAGCAAAATAAGAAAAGTCACAAGGAGGAGGGACCATCCTCTTCACTAATGTCAGGGAAGATGGGTTATATATAAACATACCTCAAAGCAATTGGAATCAAATTATGCTTTGGGTTTGGAGCTGTGTTAACAATGACTTGGAGACTGAACTTCAAAGTATGAAATAGGCCCATAATACTTCTCCAGTGAGCTGCAAGGTTAACTAAAAAGCAAACTAGCAAAATGATGGTCCATAAATGTTATTTTTTTCTTTCTCTGCTTACACTTTGGGAACAGTAATTCATTGTGAGTATTGCAGACTTACGGCTAGTGGGGGATAGGGGATGTTAAATGTACAGTATAGAGCTGTGAGTTTCAAACTTTGCCATACATTCCTATTGGCATGAATGTTGAAATGGAGATTACCATAGGCAGCCACCAACTCTGAAATTCTGATTCAGCTAAAAAACATTGTTCGGTGTTGAGGAAATTCTGCTGTAGTTGGTGTCTGGAACACATTTTGGAAAGGCTGGCCCCTTATCCATATTTACCAAGGAATCCAAGAGTGAGCTGCATAAAATTAATAAAGTGATCAATTAAGAGCCTACCCACACAGTTACAAAGTGCATTAAAAAGGGAGACACTTAAGCATGGGTTTGTTTTACAGTCTGAATAGTTACCTAGATGGTAGTAGTGCCAAAGTGTGTGAATGGGTGGGCATGAGTGAAGGCATGAGGGTACAGGGTGCATTAGTCTTCATACTTTTCTTTTTCTTTTCAATATATGAAATTTATTGTCAAATTGGTGTCCATACAACACCCAGTGCTCATCCCAAAAGGTGTCCTCTTCAATACCCATCACCCACCCTCCCCTCCCTCCCACCCCCCATCAACCCTCAGTTTGTTCTCAGTTTTTAAAAGGCTCTTCTGCTTTGGCTCTCTCCCACTCTAACGTCTTATTTTTTTTCCTTCCCCTCCCCCATGGGTTTCTGTTAAGTTTCTCAGGATCCACATAAGAGTGAAAACATATGGTATCTGTCTTTCTCTGTATGGCTTATTTCACTTAGCATCACACTCTCCAGTTCCATCCATGTTGCTACAAAGGGCCATATTTCATTCTTTCTCATTACCACGTAGTACTCCATTGTGTATATAAACCACAATTTCTTTATCCATTCATCAGTTGATGGACATTTAGGCTCTTTCCATAATTTGGCTATTGTTGAGAGTGCTGCTATAAACATTAGGGTACAAGTGTCCCTATGCATCAGTACTCCTGTATCCCTTAGGTAAATTCCTAGCAGTGATGCTGCTGGGTCATAGGGTAGGTCTATTTTTAATTTTTTGAGGAACCTCCACACTGTTTTCCAGAGTGGCTGCACCAGTTTGCATTCCCACCAACAGCGCAAGAGGGTTCCTGTTTCTCCACATCCTCTCCAGCATCTATAGTCTCCTGATTTCTTCATTTTGGCCACTCTGACTGGCGTGAGGTGATATCTGAGTGTGGTTTTGATTTGTATTTCCCTGATGAGGAGCGACGTTGAACATCTTTTCATGTGCCTGTTGGCCATCCGGATGTCTTCTTTAGAGAAGTGTCTATTCATGTTTTCTGCCCATTTCTTCACTGGGTTATTTGTTTTTCGGGTGTGGAGTTTGATGAGCTCTTTATAGATTTTGGATACTAGCCCTTTGTCCGTTGTGTCATTTGCAAATATCTTTTCCCATTCCGTTGGTTGCCTTTTAGTTTTGTTGGTTGTTTCCTTTGCTGTGTAGAAGCTTTTTATCTTCATAAGGTCCCAGTAATTCACTTTTGCTTTTAATTCCCTTGCCTTTGGGGATGTGCCGAGTAAGAGATTGCTACGGCTGAGGTCAGAGAGGTCTTTTCCTGCTTTCTCCTCTAAGGTTTTGATGGTTTCCTGTCTCACATTCAGGTCCTTTATCCATTTTGAGTTTATTTTTGTGAATGGTGTGAGAAAGTGGTCTAGTTTCAGCCTTCTGCATGTTGCTGTCCAGTTCTCCCAGCACCATTTGTTAAAGAGACTGTCTTTTTTCCATTGGATGTTCTTTCCTGCTTTGTCAAAGATGAGTTGGCCATACGTTTGTGGGTCTAGTTCTGGGGTTTCTATTCTATTCCATTGGTCTATGTGTCTGTTTTTATGCCAATACCATGCTGACTTGATGATGACAGCTTTGTAGTAGAGGCTAAAGTCTGGGATTGTGATGCCTCCTGCTTTGGTCGTCTTCTTCAAAATTACTTTGGCTACTGAATAGCCTCTACTTTGGCTACTTTGTAGCCTCTACTACAAAGCTGTCATCATCAAGTCAGCATGGTATTGGCATAAAAACAGACACATAGACCAATGGAATAGAATAGAAACCCCAGAACTAGACCCACAAACGTATGGCCAACTCATCTTTGACAAAGCAGGAAAGAACATCCAATGGAAAAAAGACAGTCTCTTTAACAAATGGTGCTGGGAGAACTGGACAGCAACATGCAGAAGGTTGAAACTAGACCACTTTCTCACACCATTCACAAAAAATAAACTCAAAATGGATAAAGGACCTGAATTTAAGACAGGAAACGATCCAAACCCTAGAGGAGAAAGCAGGAAAAGACCTCTCTGACCTCAGCCGCAGCAATTTCTTACTCGGCACATCCCCAAAGGCAAGAGAATTAAAAGCAAAAATGGACTACTGGGACCTTATGAAGATAAAAAGCCTCTGCACAGCAAAGGAAACAACCAACAAAACTAAAAGGCAACCAACGGAATGGGAAAAGATATTTGCAAATGACATATCAGACAAAGGGCTAGTATCCAAAATCTATAAAGAGCTCACCAAACTCCACACCCGAAAAACAAATAACCCAGTGAAGAAATGGGCAGAAAAAATGAATAGACACTTCTCTAAAGCAGACATCCGGATGGCCAACAGGCACATGAAAAGATGCTCAACGTCGCTCCTCATCAAGGAAATACAAATCAAAACCACACTCAGATATCACCTCACGCCAGTCAGAGTGGCCAAAATGAACAAATCAGGAGACTATAGATGCTGGAGAGGATGTGGAGAAACGGGAACACTCTTGCGCTGTTGGTGGGAATGCAAACTGGTGCAGCCACTCTGGAAAACAGTGTGGAGGTTCCTCAAAAAATTAAAAATAGACCTACCCTATGACCCAGCAGCATCACTGCTAGGAATTTACCTAAGGGATACAGGAGTACTGATGCATAGGGACACTTGTACCCTAATGTTTATAGCAGCACTCTCAACAATAGCCAAATTATGGAAAGAGCCTAAATGTCCATCAACTGATGAATGGATAAAGAAATTGTGGTTTATATACACAATGGAGTACTACGTGGTAATGAGAAAGAATGAAATATGGCCCTTTGTAGCAACATGGATGGAACTGGAGAGTGTGATGCTAAGTGAAATAAGCCATACAGAGAAAGACAGATACCATATGTTTTCACTCTTATGTGGATCCTGAGAAACTTAACAGAAACCCATGGGGGAGGGGAAGGAAAAAAAAAAAAAAAAAAAAAAGAGGCTAGAGTGGGAGAGAGCCAAAGCATAAGAGACTGTTAAAAACTGAGAACAAACTGAGGGTTGATGGGGGGTGGGAGGGAGGGCAGGGTGGGTGATGGGTATTGAGGAGGGCACCTTTTGGGATGAGCACTGGGTGTTGTATGGAAACCAATTTGACAGTAAATTTCATATATTAAAAAATAAAAAAATAAAAATAAATAAAAAATAAAATAAAATAAAATAATCTTTACATGTAAAAAAAAAAATTACTTTGGCTATTCAGGTCCTTTTGTGGTTCCATATGAATTTTAGGATTGCTCATTCTAGTTTCGAGAAGAATGCTGGTGCAATTTTGATTGGGATTGCATTGAATGTGTGGATAGCTTTGGGTAGTATTGACATTTTGACAATATTTATTCTTCCAATCCATGAGCAGGGAATGTTTTTCCATTTCTTTATATCTTCTTCAGTTTCCTTCATAAGCTTTCTATAATTTCAGCATACAGATCTTGTATATCTTTGGTTAGATTTATTCTTAGGTATTTTATGCTTCTTGCTGCAATTGTGAATGGGATCTGTTTCTTTATCTGTCTTTCTGTTGCTTCATTATTAGTGTATAAGAATGCAACTGATTTCTGTACATTGATTTTGTATCCTGCAACTTTGCTGAATTCATGTATCAGTTCTAGCAGACTTCTGGTGGAGTCTGTCGGATTTTCCGTATATAATATCATGTCATCTGCAAAAAGCGAAAGCTTAACTTCATCTTTGCCAATTGTGATGACTTTGAGTTCCTTTTGTTGTCTGATTGCTGATGCTAGAACTTCCAACACTATGGTAAACAACAGCGGTGAGAGTGGACATCCCTGTCGTGTTCCTGATCTCAGGGAAAAAGCTCTCAGTTTTTCCCCGTTGAGGATGATGTTAGCTGTGGGCTTTTCATAAATGGCTTTTATGATCTTTATGTTCCTTCTATCCCGACTTTCTCAAGGGTTTTTATTAAGAAAGATTGCTGAATTTTGTCAAAGGCCTTTTCTGCATCAATTGACAGGATCATATGGTTCTTATCTTTTCTTTTAGTAATGTGATATATTATGTTGATGGATTTGCGAATGTTGAACCAGCCCTGCATCCCAGGAATGAATCCCGCTTGATCATAGTGAATAATTCTTTTTATATGCTGTTGAATTCGATTTGCTAGTATCTTATTGAGAATTTTTGTATCCATATTCATCAGGGATATTGGACTGTAGTTCTCGTTTTTTACTGGGTCTCTGTCTGGTTTAGGAATCAAAGTAATACTGGCTTCATAGAATGAGTCTGGAAGTTTTCCTTCCCTTTCTATTTCTTGGAATAGCTTGAGAAGGATAGGTATTATCTCTGCTTTAAACGTCTGGTAGAACTCCCCTGGGAAGCCATCTGGTCCTGGACTCTTATTTCTTGGAAGATTTTTGATGACTGATTCAATTTCTTCGCTGGTTATGGGTCTGTTCAAGCTTTCTATTTCCTCCTGATTGAGTTTTGGAAGAGTGTGGATGTTTAGGAATTTGTCCATTTCTTCCAGGTTGTCCAGTTTGTTGGCATATAATTTTTCATAGTATTCCCTGATAATTGCTTGTATCTCTGAAGGATTGGTTATAATAATTCCCTTTTCATTCATGATTTTATCTATTTGGGTCATCTCCCTTTTCTTTTTGAGAAGCCTGGCTAGAGGTTTATCAATTTTGTTTATTTTTTCAAAAAACCAACTCTTGGTTTCGTTGATCTGCTCTACCGTTTTTTTAGATTCTATATAGTTTATTTCTGCTCTGATCTTTATTATTTCTCTTCTTCTGCTGGGTTTGGGTGTCTTTGCTGTTCTGCTTCTATTTCCTTTAGGTGTGCTGTTAGATTTTGTATTTGGGATTTTTCTTGTTTCTTGAGATAGGCCTGGATTGCAATGTATTTTCCTCTCAGGACTGCCTTCGCTGCATCCCAAAGCATTTGGATTGTTGTATTTTCATTTTATTTGTTTCCATATATTTTTTAATTTCTTCTCTAATTGCCTGGTTGACCCCCTCATTCTTTAGTAGGGTGTTCTTTAACCTCCATGCTTTTGGGGGTTTTCCAGACTTTTTCCTGTGGTTGGTTTCAAGCTTCATGGCATTGTGGTCTGAAAATATGCATGGTATGATTTCAATTCTTGTATACTTATGAAGGGCTGTTTTGTGACCCAGTATATGATCTATCTTGGAGAATGTTCCATGTGCACTCGAGAAGAAAGTATATTCTGTTGCTTTGGGATGCAGAGTTCTAAATATATCTGTCAAGTCCATCTGATCCAATGTATCATTCAGGGCCCTTGTTTCTTTATTGACCGTGTGTCTAGATGATCTATCCATTTCTGTAAGTGGAGTGTTAAAGTCCCCTGCAATTACCCCATTCTTATCAATAAGGTTGCTTATATTTGTTAGTAATTGTTTATATGTTTGGGGGCTTCTCTATTCGGTGCATAGACATTTATAATTGTTAGCTCTTCCTGACGGATAGACCTTGTGATTATTATATAATGCCCTTCTTCATCTCTTGTTACATCTTTTAATTTAAAGTCTAGTTTGTCTGATATAAGTATGGCTACTCCAGCTTTCTTTTGACTTCCAGTGGCATGATAAATAGTTCTCCATCCCCTCACTCTCAATCTGAAGGTGTCCTCAGGTCTAAAATGAGTCTCTTGTAGATAGCAAATAGATGGGTCTTATTTTTTTATCCATTCTGATACCCTATGTCTTTTGGTTGGCGCATTTAGTCCATTTACATTCAGTGTTATTATAGAAAGATATGGGTTTAGAGTCATTGTGATGTCCGTAGGTTTCATGCTTGTAGCAATGTCTCTGGTACTTTGTCTCACAGAATCCCCCTTAGGATCTCTTGTAGGGCTGGTTTAGTGGTGATGAATTCCTTCAGTTTTTATTTGTTTAGGAAGACCTTTATCTCTCCTTCTATTCTAAATGACAGACTTGCTGGATAAAGGATTCTCGGCTGCATATTTTTTTTCTGTTCATCACATTGAAGATCTCCTGCCATTCCTTTCTGGCCTGCCAAGTTTCAGTAGAGAGATTGGTCACGAGTCTTATAGGTCTCCCTTTATATGTGAGGGCACGTTTATCCCTTGCTGCTTTCAGAATTTTCTCTTTATCCTTGAATTTTGCCAGTTTCACTATGATATGTCGTGCAGAAGATCAAGTTACGTCTGAAGAGAGTTCTCTGTGCCTCTTGGATTTCAATGCCTTTTTCCTTCCCCAGATTAGGGAAGTTCCCAGCTATTATTTCTTCAAGTACACCTTCAGCACCTTTCCCTCTCTCTTCCTCCTCTGGAATACCAATTATGTGTAGATTATTTCTCTTTAGTGTATCACTTAGTTCTCTAATTTTCCCCTCATACTCCTGGATTTTTTTATGTCTCTTTTTCTCAGCTTCTTCTTTTTCCATAATTTTATCTTCTAGTTCACCTATTGTCTCCTCTGCCTCTTCAATCCGAGCCATGGTTTTCTCCTTTTATTTTGCAGCTCATTAATAGCATTTTTTAGCTCCTCCTGGCTGTTCCTTAGTCCCTTGATCTCTGTAGCAATAGATTCTGTGCTGTCCTTTATACTTTTTTCAAGCCCAGCTCTTAATTTTATGACTATTATTCTAAATTCACTTTCTGTTATATTGTTTAAATCCTTTTTGATCAGTTCGTTAGCTGTCCTTATTTCCTAGACGGTTTTTTTGAGGGGAATTCTTCTGTTTTGTCATTTTGGATAGTCCCTGGAGTGGTTCGGAACTGCGGGGCACTTCCTCTGTGCTGTCTTGAATAACTTGCGTTGGCGGGCGGGGCCACAGTCAAACCTGATGTCTGCCCCTAGCCCACCGCTGGGGCCACAGTCAGATTGGTATGTGCCTTCTCTTCCTCTCTCCTAGGGGCAGGATTCACTGTGGGGTGGTGTGGCCCATCTGGGCTACTTGCACACTGCCAAGCTTGTGGTGCTGGGGATCTGGTGTATTAGCTGGGGTGGATCAGCAACGTGCACAGGGGCAGGAGGGGCAGGCTCAGGTGGCTTTTCCTTCGGAGATCTGCTTTGGGAAGGGCCCTGCAGAACTGGGAGGGAGTCAGACCCGCTGGAGGGATGGATTCGCAGAAGCAAAGCGTTGGGTGTTTGCGGTGCAAGCAAGTTCCCTGGCAGGAACTGGTTCCCTTTGGGATTTTGGCTGGGGGATAGGTGAGGGAGATGGCGCTTGTGAGGCCTTTGTTCCCCGCCAAGCTGAGCTCTGTCATCCAGGGCTCAACAACTCTCCCTCCCGTTGTCCTCCAGCCCTCCTGTTCTCCGAGCAGAGCTGTTAGCTTATAACCTTCCAGATGTCAAGTCCCACTTGCTGTCAGAACACACTCTGTCCGGCCCCTCCACTTTTGCAAGCCAGACTCGGGGGCTCTGCTTTGCCGGCGGGCCGCCCCTCTTCCCCGGCTCCCGCCCACCAGTCCGTGTAGCACGCACAGCCTCTCCGTCCTTCCTACCCTCTTCCGTGGACCTCTCGTCTACGCTTGGCTCCGGAGAATCCGTTCTGCTATTCTTCTGGTGATTTTCTGGGTTATTTAGGCAGGTGTGGGTGGAATCTAAGTGATCAGCAGGACGCGGTGAGTGCAGCGTCCTCATACACCGCCATCTTCCCCAGGTCCAAATTCTCCGTCTTCATACTTTTCAAAGCAAGCTGAAATTCATTCCTTAATTTGATGCAAATACTAGGCAGTTTGTAAGGGAAACATGGAGTTGAATCTCAGATTGGTCAAATAGTGGCTGTAAGGCTTTGAGCAACTTATATGGCCTCTCTGAGCCTCAATTTCCACAGTTGAATAAGGGGGTACAATAACGAGCTAAGAGGATTGTTGTAAGGAAAAATGGTAATTGTTATCACTATGTGTGACTGAGCCCTCAATACATGTTATATTGACTTGGCAGAAAGAACCTGTCTCACGGAGGTAAAAGGACTGATGTCTATTCATGTGGATATTGAATGTGCCCACTCCCTCCCCAAGGTTGTTAGAGAATATGGAGGAAGTATTCTCAGTGTAGCTGGACTGAGCATCTGGCAGCAACCATGCAAAATCCCTGCTGTGAGCTGCAGAAAGTATTGAAGGTGTGAATGTACTTCAGAGGTCAAAGCATTTTGCTAATTAGAAATTAGTATTTCACACCATGGCAGGCAAGTTGGGTCCTGTAAACCCGGTGATTTTGATTAAATGATCTCAATGCCATAGACAGTGCTCTAGACAAAGAATCTGTCATTTGATTGATTCTTGTAAACTCACATGTCCTGAAGTAACCACCTCATTTAACTGCAGGTGGGAAGAGGAACTGTTTACACAGGTACCTAGTTCCCATTAAAGTGCCAGCAGTTTAACTGCACCTGGGACAACTGGGGAGGGTCAATGACAAGTTGGTCTGTAAGGTCTTGAAGGAAGACAGTGCCAGGAGGGAATGCCATAACTTCAGAAAGTCATGAAATGAGAGACTGGAGTGATACAGAGGCGGTGATGCTATATATAGGCCCACTCGGTGTCCAGTGATGAAAGACTCTGTCTACCAAGTAGCTGGCTTATTTTCTGGAAGAAAGTAGATCACAGAGGTTTTTGTAGAAGTTTAAGGGAAGAAAGTGAGAGAATGAACAGCCCTTATTAATGGAAGTTTAAGCAAGGAGCTCTCAGAAGTGTTTTGGAAAAACGTTGAGGGTATGGTTCCTCTGATTCTGAGGATCATGTGCTCTGTTGTGTCATGCGACTTTTTTCCTTTTTTAAAAAATAAATGACATTAAGAGAATTATATGGTCCTTGGGGAGAGAAAAGGAAGAACTAACATTCATTTTATGCCTCCTCTGTTATCCTTATCATTGAAAATTTACTTTTATCATCTATGACATTCATAGAAAACTTAAGAAGTATGTAGCTCTTGAATTGCCCTTTTTCAAAAAAGAAATGAATAAGAACATGAGTAACACTACTGTCTTCCTAGCATATCCACTGATTCATCCAATAGATATGCACTGAGTGCCTGTTGTGCCAAATGATTTTCTAAATGCTGAGGGCTCAGCCTCTTGGGCGAGAGGAAGTAGGTTCATGTTCATATGGAGCATGACATCCATGTCCAGAATATGGCAGTAAACCAGTAAATAAAGAGACAGTCGCAGGTGCTATGTGAAAATAAAATAGGGTGATGGATACAGAGTGATACTTTAAACTGGAAGGCAGAGCCCCTTTGTGGAGGTGACAGTCAAGTTGACATGGGAGTGACAATCAGCCAGGGAAACAAATCTGGGGACAGAATGGATTTGCTAGGTGGAACATAAAGCAGTCAAGGAATAGAGCCCTCAAGGAGAGAGGACACTAGTGTGTTTTGGCAATTGAAGGAGCTACCAGGATGCTGGAAAGTAGAGTTAGGGGGATAGGTAACAAGGTCAGTAGTAGGCAAGGGCCAGTGGATCTTGGATCTTGGGAAGAGCTTTGATTTTCTTGAGAGTACCAGAAGTCATTTGAGGATTTTAATTAGAGAAGTGATATGATCTGAGTTATATCTGTGGTTTGGGGACTGAGACTGTGTTGTAGGGGATGGGAGCAGGAGAAAAGCTAGTCAGGCTGAATGGTTTTATTATTCCAGGTGAGAAGGAGTATTTATAAAGTCTTTGAACTGGAAATTCCAAAGAGTAGAAATGACTTTTGGCATTCCCAATCTCTCTTTCTGTGTATGAATTGATATAAATATATGCTTGTATCTATATGTGTGTGTGTGTATATTTATATTTATATTTATATTTACATTTATATTTATATTTATGGATGTATAAAATATATGCATTATGTTGGACTATGTAAGGACTACTATACCATTTAGGAATACTATAAAACACAAAATAGACATTAAAAATCTAAAGAGAAAAAAAAATCTGCTAAAGAGGAAAGAAGTATTTTAAATAGTTTATTACATTAAAAGTAAAAAAAAACTGTCACTAAATATTGCTATTAAAAACACCATTAACATTTTGGTGGGTAATATAATCCAAAATACTTCATTATTTTTTTTTAATGTGGTTTAACAAATTCTGATACTAAGATTCAAAGATCTGGCTCTGAAGTCAGTTTATTTCTGGAATGGTTTTGAATAGCTGTCACAACTGAGACACCACCTCCTAAGGGAACAAAATATAAATATAAATACTTGTAGTAAGGTGTGTTATTAATGAGAGCAATCTTTATTTCCAGTTGTCTTTTGATACAGTTCACTGTGCATGTGTGGAATTTGTCAGACTTAACTGGATCAGAACATATTACACCCTTTAATAGCACTTAAGAAGGAACAAGAGAAGTGGTACCTCCTCCATTTTCTTAATTTCCACTGGTAATATTATTTTCATCAATCCAAGGTTCCATTAAATCCATTTGTCCATACTGTGAGGATTGCTTGACACTGGATAATAGCAATTCACAGTAAGTGTCATAGGTGGCAGTGCCTATCATGTGTGAAAATATATCTCCTCCAGTGTCCAGAGCTGGGAGGATCATAGAGTGGAGATTAAATGATCCCAACCTCTAATTGTGAGGATGTATGAATGGAGGCCCAGACAGGGGGCATGAGTTATACATCCTCCACACTTACCTTCATTCAATTGTGTGCCAGGCACTGTTCTTAGCACTAGAATGCAATTGGAATAAAATAGACAAAAAGTATTCCTGGGGTTAGTATGTTTGTATGATTTCCTTATAATACTACTTTTCTGATTTCTAATGTTGAGAAATTTATGATTAGATGGAACCTTCTAACCTCTTGTGGTGGGATCTCTAAAATAGCCCAAAGTGCTCCTCAGCTTTCAGTTTCATGCTTTTCCAACCCTCTTCTCTGTGTGTTAGCCAAAGCTAGAAACTCACCTGTAGCAGATAAAAATAAGCAAAGGTGGTGGGTGTTCATAGCTTGGAAATGAACAGTCCTTCTTATGAGCTTTGATATTAGACTCTGTCTCATTTGGCACCTTGGCTGTAGCAGTATGAGAGACTGTGAGCCACAGGACCCAGTTAAGGTGTGTCTAGATTTCCAACCCATAGAATGTATGAGAAAATAAATGTTTATTGTTTTAAGTCAGCAATTTTGGGGTAATTTGTTACACAGCAATATCTAACTAATATGCGATCTTTCCCCTGGATTCAACTTTTTTTCTTTTCTCTATTTCTTCCAAATGTGCACATTCTCAGGAGAGTTAGAACTTATCAGTGAAGTGTTCCTTAATGAGCTTCTCAACTCACCTATTAAGACTGCTCTGGACACGTCGTTTAGATACATCCAGTTGGGAAAGTATGCAGTATATCACCTCAGTTCTAAGATGACCAATCATCAAGTTTCTGGGAGATAGATCTGTTCATAATAGTGTTACATGACTTTTAGTTTGTACTTACCTTTTCCTGTTTGAATGAGTGGGGGAAAATTTTTTTTTTAGAAACTTAAATACAAAAGATTTTAAATTTGAACTTTAAGATAAACATTAAATCACACCAAAGTATTAGAAAGTACTAAAGGAAGTTGAGGAATTGCTGATTCTTTTAACAAATATGAGACTATTTTCCCAGAAAGCCTCTTTGCTGTCTTATTTTTTGCTTTTTCAAAGATTACAGAAAATAGATTTTCAAGTATTCTTTTCCTGTCCTTTGTGTCTTATCACAACAGCAAGAAAATTTATGGTGCCACTATATAGGAAGTTAATGGTGCAGATTATTAACCCATGTTCACAAACTCTGCCTACATGTAAGGATGAAAGGGAAAATTGGAAGAACTTAAATGGTTGCATTTCTCCAACAATCCATGAGTAGATAATAGTAGAAGCTGTAACTTGGGGCACCTTTAACATGTAAAGACATAAGTGAATGCATAAGTAAGTGTATATATAGAAAAAGATACATTATATGTGATCAAATCTTCGAGAAATAAGTACCAGGTCTCACAGAAGTTGAGGATAAGCTTTAAAGTTTTTTTAGAGTCAATTAGGCAAAAATGTAGATCTTAAGAGCTGCGTCTTCAACTGACTCTGACCTAGGAATGTTTCACTTTGCTCTAAGGAGGTACAAGTAAAGATTTTTCATAAATTTAAATTTATCTAATTAACTTTATTCTGGGATTTTTTTTTCTGTTTGTAAGTATTTAAGAGTTCTTGATTTGTAAGGGGTGGTGGTTGTGGTGGTGATGATGATAAAACGTGGGAAGATTTTGTTGCTTGTTCTTATGTCCTTGGCAAAATTATAAATTAGTTTTCTTATTTTAGTCTCCTCTCTCCACTGTTTGATCTTGTTCCACATTCTTGAAACCAGTGATAAAAGAAGGTCTTTCTTTGCTCTTTTAGCAGAAGGCATGACATAGTAGACAAACAGAGTACTTAGCAAATCACATTCTTCACATGGTTGGGAGACAAAGTGACAAGATCACCAATACCAATAGTAACTGCAACAACTAGTTATAATTGCTAATTCTTACCATTTGCTTGCTTTGTGTAGCTGTTGCTTCAAGTACTTTGCCTGCTTAAACTCATTTAAAAACAACCCTATGAAGTAGGTATTAAAACCATCCTCACAATATTAAAGTATCTCAACAGATACATTTAAAAAAAAAACTGGAGGGGTGCCTGGGTGGCTCAGTCAGTTGAGCATCCCACTTGATTTCCCAGGGTCGTTCCATCAGGCCCCACATCAGGCTCTGCACCAAATGTGGAGCCTGCTTAAGATTCTCTCTCCTTCTGTCTCTCTCCTTCGCACATATTCTCTCTATGTCTCTCTCTCTCAAATTAAAAAAAAAAAAACAACAAAAAAAACTTACTTGACTATGGTCCATGTAAGAAACCTATTTCTTAGGACAACATACAGACATGAACACACCCAAAGTATTTTTATTCTTTGACTTTTTATTTTTGTTGAAAGATTGTGGTTTTAAACTCATAAATGCTGTCCCCTTCCTCCTCTTCGTTTTCTTCCTCCTTCACCATGACCACCATCTGTTGAATATCTTTATATAATGTAATTTACTTTACATAAGGCAATTTAGTAACCACAACAGCCTTTTTTCAATGTTTGTGTTATTTCCATTTTACAAGTGTAGCTTGGAAAATTAAATCTTACATTAATACTTACAACCTAATAGAATGTAGAGTCAGGATTTGAACCCAGATATGTTGTTTTACAAACACACATTCTCCCCATACTGCATTATAAAGCCATAGCAGGGGTGCCTGGGTGACACCCTTGGTTAAACATCCAGCTCTTGGTTTCAGCTCAGATCATGAGCTCATGGTTTGTGAGATGTACTGACAGCACAGAGCCTGTTTGGGATTCTCTCTCTTTCCTTCTGCCCCTACCCTGTTAGCATGCATGTGTGAGCACATGTGCACGTACACACTCTCTCTTACTCTCTCTCTCTCTTTGAAAATAAATAAACTTAAAAAAATAAAAGCCATGGTAAACATGATATCCATCTACAAGATTGATTCTTTGAGTGATTCTTTGGGTGTAGGCTGCTTTTGGTTCACAGCCCCCTCAAGAACTTCCCCAGGTATAATATGAAACTGGCCCTCATACATGGATAGCAGGGAGACACTGAAGGAAGATATGGAGCACTCCAGATAGGTAGGTGGCAGGTTTCATAAGGGAGGGAACTTACATATGACCCTCATCTTAGGCAGCTGCAAGAAGAGTAGATCTCCGTACTTGCCCACCAGATAGTAAAAGCTTGTTTAGTGGCCTCAACTGGGTTCCATCATGTGTACTGTCCAGATGATCTCAACATCACAACACTCTTCTCAAGGCTGTGTTCTTGGGACAGCTTCTGGGAACAGGGAAAGCAAGTAGCATGCACATTTCAAAAACAGGGGAGGGGGTGCAAAGCCTCCGATTGTTGGGGTCTTGCTCACAGGTCAGCTTGTAACAGCATCCTCTCAGTGACCTCCCCCAATAGCTGCCGTGCATTGTTCCTGTGATTTAGCCAAATTATTTAGGTAGAATGCAGTGTAGCACCAGAATCCTCTGATTTTGTGTGTGATTTCTCTTTTTCTGACCCATTTTTTTCCCAATGTTTTTACCTTGGGGTCACATAGTAACCTTGCACTTCAACTTGAAATAATACAGAAGTAGAGTAAGTACTGAATGAATTCAAGTGATAAGATTTTTCCCTCTCTAAAGCTCCCCCTTGGCATAGACATGCAAAGCTACATTTTGGATTCTTCCAAATGTAGCATGCAATTCAAATTTTTCCTATGTGATGTTCTCTAACTAGAGACTGACTTGTTGAGTAAATGTGTGGATTCATCTTAGCCTGAAACTGTAACTTGAAATATCATTTTAACATATTTATTTAGTAGATGTTGAGTGAAAAAAAAAACCAGCTCTCTTCCAACTCACTCCAATAAAAAAAAAAAACAGTTGACAAGTGGTATGTAATTATTGAAATGAATGTCTTATACATGGGGGGCCGTTAGGCTATCTTTCTAGATTTGCTTATGTTTCAAAAGTCTCATTAAAAACGTTTTTAAAAATCTCAATACCTAAAGTTGCTCCACATATAGTGTAACACTCCATGTATCTAACTGGTAGTTGTATAAAGTATGGACAGCTATTTCACAAATAAATTGGGAAGTACATTTGAGCACAGTAAAGGTGTGCATACTCTTGAAACCCCACAGCCACACTTTATGAAGTCTAAGGAAAAGACATAATGGCAAACAAAAAAAAAAACGAACAAAAACCTGTATTATTCCCTGAAATAGTAAAAATCTAGACATAATTAAAATATTCTACATTTAAAATAGGGAAATTAGGGAATATGTTTTGATACCTCAAAATAAAATTATGTGGACATGTAAGAATGTTACTATGATAAAATAATAAAAATGGACTCATCACTGTCTAATTGTCATGAAGATAGAGACTATTTTTGATTTTCATGATATCCCCAAAGTGAAGAAAATTTCCTAGTTTATATTAGTGAAAAATTATATAAAAATAACAATTTCAGGGGGACACCTGGGAGGCTTAGTGGGTTAAGCTTCTGACTTGGGTTCGGGTCATGATCTCATGGTCCAGGAGTTTGAGCCCTGCATAGGTCTTTCTGCTGTCATCATGGATCCCCCTTTGGATCCTCTGCCTCCCTATCTCTCAGCTTCTCCCCTGCTTGCACACATGTGCATGTGCACTCTCTCTCTCAAAGATGAACATTAAAAAAAAATAATAATAAAAAAATGGCATTTGCGGGTAAACAGGGACTAGAGAGAGATAAACAAATATGAAAACAAAGGTGATTTCTAAGGGCTTTGTTAGTGTGTTGGAACAATGGGTGAATTATTTTACATGTTATGATTTCTTTGGTGTATGCAATAAAATATTAAAGAAAATTATTGGGTCGCATGGGTGGCTCAGTTCATTAAGCATCTGACTTCAGCTCAGGTCATGATCTGCCAGTCCATGAGTTGGAGCCCCTCATCAGGCTCTGTGCTGACAGCACTGAGTCTGGAGCCTACTTCAGATTCTGTGTCTCCGTCTGTCTCTGTACCTCCCTGCTGGCTCACTCCCTCTCTCTCTCAAAAAATAAATAAACATTAAAAAATATTAAAGAAAATTATTGAGGTAATATGTGCAATCTGTAGAAAGTTCCTCTAGTTTGTAATTTGCATGAAATATTTGTTTATTGTGTGTGTGGTGTTGCCCTGAGCTCCAGAGAAGGAAGCCCTGAGACTGCCCCTCCACCTCTCATTGATAATGTGAGGAACTTGGACCTCTAAACCCTGCATTTCCTTCCAGGTTTTAAAATGACTAGATTTTGTGATAGCCTCCTTCTAGTCGACAGTGGAAGGTATAACGAACATGGGTGTTGGATTTAGACACCAGCTCCCCTAAATAAGAGCTGTGCAACCCTAGGAAAATGTTTGAATCCGCGTCTGTATTTGAAATGTGGAGATAATAAAGAAACATCAGATAAAGAGCTTAGTACCTGGTAGATGTTCAATAAATACCTAAATGACATGGAACCTTTCAAAAAGGCTAACTATAGTGTTGAAAGGAATGTGCCCCTTTTCCAGAACCCCTCTTGAGTAGCCCTGGTCCATCTGGGTTCTTGCACTAAGACAATGACAGTGGGGGAACATGGACATAAGATCATATCATCTTTCTTCTTTAGCCTGTTGATATGTTGGATTACATGGATTTATATTCTAATGTTGAATCAGCCTTGCATACCTAGAATAAATACCACTTAGTTATGATGTATAATTCTTTCTCGACAATATTATTAAATTTTATTTCTAATAATTTGTTGAGGATTTTCATCTGGACTAATGAGAGATACTGGTCTGTGGTTTTTGTATTATGTGCTGTGTTTTCCAGATTTTGGTATCAGAGCACTACTGGCTTCACAAGATCAGTTGGGGAGTGTTTCCTTTTCTTCTGTTTTCTAAGAGAGATTGGATACAGTTGGTGTTATTTCTTATTTATGTATTTGATAGAATTGTTTGGTGAAGCCCTCTGGGCCTAGAGATTACTTTTTTGGGAGATTCTAAATTATAGATTTGATCTGCTTGATTATTACAGGACTATTTAGATTGCCTATTTCATCTTAATTGAGTTTAGGAAGTTTTTAGTTTTCAAGGACTTAGTTTATTTAAGTGCCTAAATTTAGGAATATAAAGTTGTTGGTCATACCATTTTAATGACTTAGGATTTCTAGTAATATATCTTATTTTATTCCTGGTGTTGGTGGCATTTGTCTTCTCTGTATTATCAGTATTACCAAAAGTTTATATTTTATTGATTTTTTTAATAGCTTTTCTTTCACTGTTTTTTTCCCCTTATGAATTCCCTATTTTCAATTTCAATGATTTCTCCTTTTATTATTTCATCCTTTCTACCTGGTTTGGATTTATTTTATTATTTTCAGTTTCTTGAGGTAAAAATTTAGGTTATTAATTTGAGAACTTTGCTCGTTTCTAAGGTAAGCATTTAGTAAGCATTTTCCTTCATGGAAGTATTGAGCTGTGTCCCACAATTTTTGATATGAAATGCTGATCTTCTTTGATATCTACAATTCTCTTTGTCATTTCCTTTTTAACCCATGAATTATTTAGAAGTGTGTTGTCTAACTTTTACATATTTAGAGATTTTCCTGTTGTATTGTTGTTATTGACTTCTAATTTGATTCTATTGGCATTCTAAAGCATGCTGAATGATTTTAAATCTTTTAAATTTGTTGTAGTTTGTTTTATAACCCAGTATATGGTCTATGTTGATGAATGTTTGGGACCAAAAAATAGAGATTTTTCTCTTGTTGACTCAAGTATTCCATTAATGTCAGTTAGATCCTGTTGATTTACTGTGTTGTTCATATCCCAGTATCCTTGCTGATTTTCTGTCTAGTTGTTTAATCAGTTGCTGAGAAGGGAGTGTTGAAGCCCCCAGCTATAATGGTGAATCTGTCTGTAATAGTTTTTAGCAGTACCAGTTTTTGTTCATTTATCTTGAGGCTCTGTTTTTTTGGTGATTATGCACTTAAGATCATTATACCTTCCTAGTAGATTGATCCTTCTATCGTTTTTGTTACACTTTTTTTTTGTCTCTGGTAATTGTCTTCACTCTGAAGTCTACTTTATGAGATACTAAATAGCCACTCCTGCTTTTTAAAAAGAATTAACATCTGCATATCTGCAATATATTTTTCTATCCTTTTATTTTCAACCAATCTATGTAGGTAAATTTGAAGTGAGTTTCTTTTAAGCAGCATATATTTTGGTTATATTTTAAATCTATTCTGTTCATCTCTGTCTTTTCATTAGCATATTTAGACCATTTACATTTAGGGTAATTGTTATATTAGTACTTCAAACTGGCATTTGATTATTTGTTTTCTATTTTCTCTGGTTCTGCTCTTCTGTTTTTTTTGTTTTGTTTTGTTTTTGCCTTTCCTTGGTTTAAATATTTTTGATGATTCCAGATCAGTTTAGTGTTTTTGTGTGTATTTCTCTGTATATTTTTCATAGTGGTTATTCAGAGTGTTATAATATACATAAATAACTTGTAACAATTTACTGGCATCAACATTTCACCACTTTGACTGAATTTTGGAATCTTTATTTTCATTTTAATTTAGGTCTCTTTACCTTTCCCCACTTTTAAAAATCATTGTCTTGTGTAACAGGCAGTGTTGGAGTTTTTGTTTTACATCAATTATGATTTATGAAAATGATGGACTATTGTATATACCCATATTTCTACCACATCTGTTCTTAATTAATTCCTGATGCTCCAAGATTCCTTCTTTTGCCATTTCTGTTTGAAGAACTTCCTTTCAGAGTAGCTCTAGTAGCAATGAACTATTTTTGTTTTCATTTGAGAAATTTCTATTTCCTGCTTATAAGTGTAATTTCACAGGATAAAGAATTCACAGTTGACAGTTCTTTTATTTTATCACTTGCAAAGTATGCCCTTCTGACCTTCATCATTTCCATAAGAAATCTACTGTCATTCAAATTGGTATTCTCCTACAGATAATGCTGCTTTCAGGATTTTTTCTTTCTTTTTTCTTTTTCTTTTTTTTTTCTTTTTCTTTTTTTCAGAAGTTTAATTAGGATATGTCTTGGCATATGTTTCTTCTGGGTCATCCTATGTGGGGTCAGTTCAACTTCTTCTGGAATCTGTAAGTTTGTGTCTTCCATCCAAATTGGGAAGCTTTAAGCCATGATTTATTTTAATGCTCTTTAGCCTCACTGTTTTTTTCCCCTCTTCTGGGTCTCTGAAAATACAAAGGTTGTATCCTTGGTTATTGTCCCACAGGTGATTGAGGTTCTCTTCATTATTTTCCAGTCTGTTGTCTTTTGTTCAAATAGGGTAAATTGTGCAGATACATCCTCAAACTTACTGATCGTATCTTCTATCATATCCACTCTTTGAATGAGTTCATCCAGTAAGTATTTTCTTATTGTTATTGTAAATTTAAGCTCTATCATTTCCTTTTTATTTTTTAATAACTTAGTATTTCACTTAATGTGGCTTTAATTTTTTTCATTTGTTTCAGGAGAATTTGTAAGTAATCATTGAATCACTTTTATAATGAAAGCTTTAAAATCTTTGTCAGATGATTCCAACATATGATTCAGTGTTAGCATCATATGGTTGTCTTTTCTCATTTGAGTTGTGATTTCTTGGTTCTTGGCATGATGGGTCATTTTCGTTTATATCCTGCATATATTATTTATTGTAATAAGAGACTCTGGGTCCTACTTGAATCTTTAATTTTGGCAGGCAGGCGTTAACTGCATTAAAATTTAGCAAGTGGGTCTTGGCCTACTTCTGCTAACTGTGGTTCCAGTGGCAGTTTAATTCTTGCTGTCTTTGCAGTATTATTTTAGTTTATCAGGTGTTACTGCAACTCCCGTTGGTCCCTGATGGTGTTGTCTGAGGGAGCAGAAGAGGTTTCCAGAGGCCAGGCTGTGGGTGTCTTGGTGGAGGAGGTGTCTCTCTGTGATGAGATCCTCCTACTGCTCCACCCCTCCTCTTGATTTCTCTGTGTAGGGGAGAAAGGAGGAAAGTTAGGAGACTGTAAGAACAAAGAGGCTCCTTGGATCAGGATGCTTGCTGGAGCTTGGTCTCTCCCTTACCTGTGTCTGGGTGGGGGAAGTAGTCTCAGACCCCTAAGGACAAACATGCTTCCTGGTTACATATCCTCACCGCAGGTGGGTCTTGCCAATTTGATCTGCTCTATCCATCTCAGTATTTCTCCAGGTAAAAGGGGAATCTCAGGCCCAGCAAAAAAAGAGAGTATTTCCCCTGATTGCTTATTTCTTGGCGGGACTCTCAATAGATCTCCCTTACCATTGGTATCAGAGACACCCCTGTTTTCTCAGGAGGAATAACTTTACTTGGATTCTTTTATTGATAAATCAAGTATAGGGCAAAACTGGGTCTGGGTCACCTTCAGTTGCATAGGAAAGTGTAAGATGCTCTACTACTCTGTTGTTCCCAAACCGTCTCACTTTATACTGACCACCTTTTAGAGCTTTCCTTTGATTGCTCTTCCTCTGGAAATGGCTTGATAAACAAGGAAAAATGTGTCTGCTCATCCAGAGAGGAAGTATAAAAAGTGTTTTTATTGTCAACTTTTCTTCTATCAAGTAGTGCCCAAATGTTTGTTATGGGAATCATCTTACACCCCTCTCATCAGTAGGAGGAAAGTGGAAGTTTGGGGACAGAAACATATAGGTAGCTGTGGGTCTTGACCCTTAATCATGGGCCCAAAAGTTAGTACCAAAGTGTTTCCCCTCAGATCACTTATTCATGGCAAGAGAAAGAACAATATTTATGAGGGGAGAAACCCAGTATTTTGACTGAGTGATCATTAATATCATTAACAAATGCAGATGGACACCATAGATATCTGGATACAATACGTTGAGAAAGGACATACCATAAATTATCTGTGTAGTGTTCTGGTTAGGAATGTCTAACCAGAATTTCATCATGAGGAAACATCAGAAACCTAGCAAATGAGGGACATCTATTAAAAAAGTAAAAACTGGCTCATATTCTTCAAAAATGACAAAGCCATAAAAACATTGGTGTTGAATTTCCTGATTTGGTAACTGTGGTTATGTAAAATAATATCCTTTTGTTAGGAACTAGAAACTGAATATAAAAGGATACACACACAAACACACATGCATGCCTGTGCACACATACGCATGCTGAGTAAGGGAGAGAGAGGATAAGATCAAGAATGTAGAAAAACATTGAAATTAGTAAAAGAAGTTTTGAGTACTGTTTTTGGAACTTTTGCTTGAGCTTGATAATGTGATGTAAGCTACTTTCAGTCATATATAGAATTTATGTCACCTGTGTAGATAAACCCAGAGATACCTCAGGGATGTCCTAGTCAGAGCAAATCATGACCACACCGTGGCATGAGGTCATAAATAGAAAATATGGCAGTGTTTCTCAAAGTGTGTTGGCAACCACATATAAGTCTCTCTTGGAGCATAATCCTACCTGTTGTGATCAGTTTATGCCTCATGAATCCCTCCTTCTTACCAGTTGGCTTTGATCCTAGATTTCTCTCCATGTAGCCACTGTCCAAACAATACAGATTTCAGTGCTTGGCTAGATTCATCTTTTTTGTCTCAGAGTCCTATTTTCTTGCAGATTACATGGTAGTGCTTTCAGTTTATAGAGCATGTCCACATAATTTATCTTGGGTAATTTTTTTCTTGTGTCCATTTAAAGAAAAGATAGAATAGTCAGATAGTTAATAATAATATTATATATATATATCATATATTATATATATATACCTTTTGTGCATATACACATATGTGTGCTTATACACACACATATGTATATATATCTGTGGCCTGAGCAAGTGTTAAACCTGTCTGAGCCTCAGTTTCCTTATAAGCACAATGCACATATTAATGATAGGATGAGTGTAATAACTACATATATATATATTTTAATTATTGTGTATGTTGGGGAGTCCAATAGTACTAACAATAAATCATATTCGTGTTATTGATTATTCTTGTGGTAAGGCTGATCCTTTGGAAAGATTCAATAAAGAAATACAGATCTTTGTTTGAGGACCTCTTCTTAATTCTTTTAGTGTCAGACTTCCTTAGGCTGTTCTTCATCTGAATTCCTCTCCACTTATCATCCCTCCCAGTACACATGAAACAACCCTTTTGGGCTCTACACCTTGCTTGAAGAAATTATTTTCATGGCATTTCCACCAGTAAAACTTGTCTCTCTGCTTTTGTTATCTGAGTCCTCATACATCATTGCTTGTCCACAGGAGAAATTAATGTGTGTAAATGACTTAATGAGTTACCTCTCCCAAATGGCAAAGCCTTTACCCTAGAGAATGTGCAGCTGGGGTCAGTGATTTGGGTTGACAATATTTTAGAAGCTAATTGTGCCATGTAACTGACACTCAACTTACAAGTAGACATGGCCCTCATTCACTACTTTCCTTAAGAAGCACGAGGACTGTTTCTTGTTAAGTAACACCGCTCAATTTAGCACTTGTAATCTAATTAGAAGTGTGGGCCCTGAGATCAGAATGCCTGGGTTCACATCCTGCCTGTGTTATTTCACAGCTGGTTAATCTTGGTCTGGGGAGCATGATGAGTGTTTAATGATTCAGTGTAAGATTCAGTGGATGTAAAGCACTCTGCACAGTGTGTGTGGCTTATAGTACATAGGCAAGTATTGTTATCATTTAAAGTGAACTACGTACTTGAAGCTGTGGATCCAGAAGACATTTTACATAGTATCTAGTTCCATGGCTTTCACAATCTTGTCTTTTAGCAGTAAAAGTCTTTTTTTTCTTCAAAATTAAAAAATAAAATATATACAATGTATTTTGATATATGCAGTGTATGAAGGAGAGTTATTCTGATTGACTGAGTAGCCCTTTCTGGCTACTGAAAGTGAGGCTGAAATTTTTCGCAGTCCACAGTTCTTTCTGCTAGACTAAGAATTAAATTGATAGGCAACAGATTAATAGGGAAAAATTATTATGCGTACATTGAGGCCCAATAATGAAATTGAGACATGAAGAAATGACCAAGATAGGCAGTTTTTATACTTCTTAGACAAAGACATAGTCAATCTGTCAAGACAAAGAAAACCTAACTTTAGGAGTTTCAATTAATAAGGAATTCGAAATAGAATTTGGGCTAGGGCAGTAAATTAGTAAAAAGTAACAAGGGATGTTTGTACAGTACTCTCAGGTCTCTATTTCCCATCTCTGGTGATAAGAATGTCTCTTTACCTCCTGATACAGGGACGGTACCTTCCACATGGAAGATTTATTTCCTGATTTCAGGGGGACAGAGGACGTTCTCAGTGTCCTTGCACAAGCTGTCTCTTAAGGAACTTTCATTTAAATAGTCAGTGTACCTAAGTGGCACATTTAGGGGCAGCCTGTCCTGGGTCTCTATATATACTTGGTTCTCTTCTTCCACTGGGACACTGAAGGATCACTACAATCTGGGTATCTACTGGTGCATGACAAATCATGGGAAAACAGCGACCGAAAAAAATGACAATCCCTGATTTTTCCCCTTCATCTGAGGTTGACTAGTCCCAGTGAGTCAGCTGTTGTTTAGATTCTGCCATGCAATTGCAGTCACATGGTGATGGTTGGGGGTTGGGAGAACTTGAAGGTTTCTTTGGCTGCATCCAAGTGAAGGAGCTGAAGCATCTCTCACTCTCTATGGGGTCTTGCGGGTGTGCTCTCACCACATGGCAACCTCAAGATCACTGGGCTTGTTAAATGGCAACTGAAGGCTCCCAGAGAGAGTGTCCCAGGAGAAATTAGCAGAAGTTGCAGGTGCACCTTGTCTAACGTAGCCTCCAGAGGCACCTAGAAATTCCGAAATGCTCTATTTCTCCAATTCCTGAAGACCAACTCACTTTCAAAGTGGGATGGCACAGGTGATGCCTCTTCATAGTCCCTGAATTCGTAGTCCTGCTATAAACTCTTACATCCTATAATGTAGAGAATCTTGTTTTGAAGGTCCTTGATGGAATAAGTTTCTATATACTCTCATTATGTATACAATAATGAAAATGTTGCTTAGACCCATAAAAGCTAATATTTAATAGGCGATGACTCTATAGAAGGCACTATTTAAAATATTTGGCATATCAAGCTTTACAAATGCCTACAAAAGTAGTTACCTATTTTCAAATGAAAAAACTAAGTCAGAAAGGGAGAGTGGCCCAGATTAAACAGTTAGTAAGGTTTCAGTTACTAATTAAAGCTCAACCCTTGACCACTCCAGAGTTAAAACTGCTGAGGCCAAGAAAGCAGTGATTAAGTCATCATAGCACAGATGAATTGTAAGGATTGGCTTCAGACACCATGCTTTCTCACTCCCTAAACCATACACCTTTCATTTCTACTTCCCACATTATTCCTTATGAGCTATTTTTACAAACCTGTTTTGACATACTAGGGTAAGATGTCCCCTTAAATTCAATATGAAGCTCACATGAACCCTTGTCTCTGGTTTTAAGTGTCCTTTGGTCCACTGTATATGAAATATTCTATTGCATCAAATGCATAGCATTCATATATCAGCTGTCATCTGATTTTGGAAGGAAATCGTTTTTCTTTTGAGATAGATTGAAGGTGTCATCCCCTTTAATGGTAATAAGAATTCAGAGTTGGCTTATGCTTCTCTATGCAGTGCCCTGAGCTCTAACTTTCCTTATTTGGAATTCCAAATGCCGCCTTGCTGCCTGAGGGCCAGTTTTCTTCAACTTGGTCTTCAGGAAATGATCTTAGGGGAAAATTGAACCTGATTGTATCCAGTCATCTGCATCCTTAGGGTTTTGCTACCCTGAGGCCAGGAGGGAAGTTCCTCTGATAATCGATGATGTCGATTAAATTGGTCTAACTCTTGAATACTTTGAATCCAATTGTGATGGATTTGATTATTGTTTATCAAATCTTCTTTTCTGTCCTTCACTTTTTTGGGCAGATAAACTTCCCTTCCTGCACTAACTTGGGCTAGGTCATGTGACTTGCTTTGGTCACTGAAGTATTTTCTTTTAAGTTTATTTATTTTGAGATTAGAGAGATTAGAAAGAGAGAGCAGGGGAGGGGCAGAGAGAGGGAGAGAGAGAATCCCAAGTAGGCTCCTCACTGTCCCTGCAGAGCCTAATGCAGAGCTCAAATACACTAACCTGTGAGATCATGACCTGAGCCGAAATCAAGAATCAGACACTTAACCAACTGAGCCACCCAGTTTCCCCTAGTCACTGAAGTATTAACAAGCTTGACTAAAGCAGCAGCATGATTTGGTTTATGCCTATACTTCTGGTCTGCAAATAAATAAGACATTGGGGCCACTGCGGTTGAGCAGCTGACTTTGGCTCAGGTCATGATTTTGCGGTTCCTGAGTTAGACCCCACATCAGGCTCTCTGCTGTCAGCCAGTCAGTGCAGAGCCCTCTTCGGATCCTCTCTTTCCCTCTTTTTGCCCCTCCCCCACTTGAGCTCTCCCAAAGATAAATAAATATTTTTAAAAAACGCAAATTAATAAGATGTGCATTGGAAATCCACTATTACCAGGAGTAGGAGAAAAGCATTGGTTAGTCTCAGACTCAACCTCAGCCTTCACTTCATGAAGGCAAGTTGCCTGGCTCTGCCCAACCTGCTTCAGCCAAGTCAGTCAACCTGCATAATTGTGAGAGTAAGAAATACTGTCCTTGCAAGCCATTGAGTTCAGACTTTTGTTTCACAGCATTAATGAAGCAAAACATAGCTAATGTAACAGGTAATATTTAATGACTACATAATTGAGATATCGTGATTTATAATAGCAAATTTATGTTTGGTCTTCATCCAATTTCTGGCCCAAAACTTCTAAAACTCTTGACATTTCCTAAGTGATAGGAGACCCCCCCCAAAAAGGTGCCTTTTGTTATGTTAATGAGGTGGTGTTAAGATGGGGGCTGGTTCCCAGGGCAGTCAATCCTGTGATTAGGGGGTTGGAATTTTTATTTCATTTTATTTTTTATATTTTTTTGAATGTGTATTTATTTTTGAGAGAGAGAGAGAGAGAGACAGAGCATGAGCAGGGGAGGGGCAGAGAGACGGAGACAAAGAATCCAGGCTCCAAGCTGTCAGCACAAGCCACCCAGGCGCCCAAGGGGGTTGGAATTTTTAGTCAGACCCCCTAGCCTCCTGAGAGAGAGAGAGTGGTAGAGAATCAGTCGCCAATGACCAGTGGTTTAATCAATCATGTGTATGTAAATAAGCCTCCATAAAAACTCAGAAATACATGGTTTGTAGGACTTTTGGGTTCATGAACATGTGGAGGTATTAGGAGAGTGGTTGACTCGGAGGGCATGGAAGCTCCACCCCCTTTTCCCATACCTTTCCCTGTGCATCTCCTCCATTGTGCTGTTCCTGAGTTATGTCCATTATATAAAAAAAAAAAGAAAAAAACTAACAAGTAAAACAGTAAGCAAAATGTTTCACTGAGTTCTGTGAGCTGTTCTAACAAATTAATTGAATCTGAGGAGAAGGTCATGGGAACTTCTGATTTCCAGCAGTTTGGTCAGAAGCCCAGGTGACTACCTGGACTTGTGATTGGCCTCTGAAGGTTAGGGGAGCAGTTCTGTAGGACTAGGCCCTTGACCTGTGGGATCCCACGCTATCTCTGGGTAGATAGTGTCACGATTAAGGTGAATTGTAGATACTGGCTGGTATTGGAGAATTGCTTAGCGTTTGTGTTGGGGGGGGGCACATATTGAAATTAGTGTATCAGAATCATAATAGTATTGACTGTTTTAAAATTATTATTAAGTACCTAAGATGTGCTATCAGGCACTGTCTAAGCACATTTCTTACATTAACTTTTAATTCTAAAACAAGCCTATGAAGTATATAATATCATTATCTCCATTTTTGAGTCTTAGAAAGGCCTTTGCCTTTGATGAAAATGATTAGAATAATTCATCAAACTTACCCCTTTGAACAAGGCACCAAAGTGGATTTTGAAAATCCTTATTAAGATCAGAAAAGCAAATGCTTCTGAAATTCTTAGGGAACACTGACAGCTTCTGTTTTTTAAGAACAGATCTTGGCAAAATCATCCTGGAAACCACTGTGACAGGCATAGCTGGTGAGAGCAGTGATCAAGGGTGTCATTTATTGACTACTTGTGTCAGACTCTATGCTTTGATCCTGTGACTTATTGCACAATAGCCATCTAAGGTTGCTATTTATCTTCCTGTATTCTAGATGGACAACTAAAGTTCAGAGAGGTTAAGTAATGTACTTAAAGTCACACAGCTTGTAGGTGACGAAACTAGAATTCAGATGCAGCACCTGACTTCCAATCTACAGTAAGTCACCTATGATAGTACAGATTGCTGCATATTTACTACTTCGTTCAGAGACATTTTCTTTGTAGAGAAATTACATGTCATATTTGAGTGGCTTCACCCTGTCTTTGCAATTGTTCCTTGAACAAGTATTTATTGAGACTATCTGTGCCAGACACAGCACAATAAGATAGAAGTGAATAAAGGAAAGAGCTTGGGACTGAGTATCAGAAAACATAGATTCTGTTGCTGTATTATCCCAGAACAGAAGAGTAGGATGGGCTCCATATGCAACTTCTATTGAGATTTCTATCCTCTGGAACTTGTTGCTTGATTTGGTGGACAATGAAATATGACTTAGTGGTAAAGAGCACTTGGTTTTGGAGTCAAACAAAACTGGACATAAATTCTGGCTCTGCTCACAGCTACCTAGGAACTCAGGTAAACTATGTCACCTTGCTCAGCCTCATCATCTTTATCTATACAACCTTCAGTGTATATAGCTTACCTCACATTGTTGTAGAGTGTGTCAAGAATGAAAATGTATGAAAGCCCTTGGCTCAGTGACTGCCCTCAATAAACAACAAATCATACAGTAGCAATCACTGCTGTCTAAGAAGGAATTGTGACTTCTTTACTCACCATCCTGATAATTCTAATTTACATATATTCTCATTTGAAGACATCACTCTTTAGAACATCACAGATTTGAACACCTTCTCATTGGTTTTCAACACTAGTTGGGTGGACACAAGAAACTAATCAAGTCTCTTCCTCTGCCTGGGCCTCAGTTCCTTAACATTAAAATGAGGTGTTTGGGTTAGATGAACTTTTATTCCTTCCAGGTATAAAACACAAGCAACTAACAAACCAAAATGCATGATTCAAGAGTAAATAATCTGAATAAATATGAATTTATTTTTAAAGTTTATTTATTTTTGAGAGAGTGTGCATGCGAGAGTAGGCGAGAGGCAGGGAGAGAGGGAGGGAGAGGGGAGGGAGAATGCCAAGCAGGCTCCTCATTGACAGCATTAAGCCCATTTAGAGGCCCAAACTCACAAACTTTGAGAACGTGACCTGAGATGAAGTCAGATGCTTAGCCGGCTGAGTCACCCAGGTGCCCCTGAGTAAATATGAATTTTTATGTTTTTGTGTATATGTGTGTATGGCTGAATGCTCCCAATAGGCCCTATGGAATAGATCCACTGTTACCCCTCCCAGGGAATGTTGTATCCTAAGAGGCTAAGAGAAAATGTAGGGGATACTTGTATTTATCCAGGAAAATACTTCTCTACTGGTCAGTAAATGGTTACTGCTACCCAAGTGGGTGAGGATATTGGTTGTAATAAATCACAAACAAAATGCAAGGCTGTTTAGTTTATTGCAGTAGCGACTGTTTGAATATTTGTCAACATTCATTTTAATTCTAATGCAGTGCTTGAAGTGTGAAAAATCCCATTTCACAGATGAAACTCTGAGAGCCCACATAACTAGATGACCCCTCAGTGTTACACTAAATTATGACTTGTGATTCTCAGTTTAAATTCCTGCCCTACTTCTGTGCCCATACAAAAGACTTAGTAATAGCTAACATATGTATGCATATTACTATGCCTGTCACAATGCTGTGTCTAATTAGCATCAGAAGCACTGTCTAGAAAGCAGGGCAGGAGAAAACCAGGCAGGATAACACAATTGCTTTTCAGGGACAAATAAATCCTCCATATCACTACTTTTGACATAATCAAACAGCCTAAAGGATTCTGAAATTCACTTAAAATGTAGAGTTCCCAAGAAGACAAGGACCAGATAAAGTTCATCTCCCTTCTTTGCCTCTATCATATCCCCACTGTGTAGCTTCTCATTACCATGGGAACAAATGGAAAGCACAGCTCTTTGTTAGATGACAATGGCCTCTCCACCAAGAGGAAAAAAAAATCATTTCCCTAAATTTTCCTGAGACATTACATCAAATGTATTATATTAAAAACAAAAAGCAAATGTAATATATTTCAGTTATTTCGATTTCCAGAAACGTTCTAGATAAGTCAGTTACCCACCATTTGGCACATCCCTGGCAATTGTTCCTTTTTTTTTTTTTTAAATCAATTATGCTGGAAACATTATCTTTTAATCATCCACTACAGAGTGGATCCCCACTTGGTGGTATGTTGCATATACCCTCTGTATATGGTGTGAATGCAGTGTATTAAAGACAATTATTTTTTTGTGTTAGCAAGGATTGGAAATGTCCACATGTTTGTCATTGTTTGCTAAATCCTCTAAGTCAATTGCTAATTATAAGAGCTTGTAACTTTAGGGACTTAGCTGATGAATCCAATTGAACTGTCAGCTTTTTCAGGCTAGACTGGATATATAAAGAATCTCCATCCTAATTGCTTTAATTAATGAATGCAGAAAGAAGGCGGCCCATGGAGAGAAGGCTGCAGGATCTTTACAGCATGATTGCCACATGTGGTAACAGACTCACAATAATCTGCTCTTGATGGGCACTTGGGATATCAATTGCTGTACTTTTACAGAATACCAACCATGACATAATGTGTGGAGATAAAAACAAAGTGCCTGACATGTCCCTGATTCTGAAAGGGCTTATAACTTTATTGAGAAGCAAGCTTCAAATATATGAAACAAATTGAGAATAAATAAAACTTTTATGGTAAAATAATTTCAGTGAAAGGAGAGATCACTTTCGGAGTAGTGTTGCCTCACAGGCATTTTATAGCCACAGGTGCTTTGGAAGGGCATTTAAGGAGAGACTGGGACCCACTGAATGGAATCAGATGATTCAAACTGTTCTTGGCAATTGTACCTAAGCACAGACACTTTTGCCTCATAACTAATTGGTTATAAGGCAGTTTTGCTATAAAATATAAAATAACAGAAAAATAAAAGAGGGGCATTGATTGAAAAGGACATAATGAAACATAAAAAATGCATAGTGAGGGACGCCTGGGTGGCTGAGTCAGTTAAGCCCCAACTTCGGCTCAGGTCATAATCTCATGGTTTGTGTATTCAAGCCCCATGCCTGGCTCTGTGCTGACAGCTCAGCCTGGAGCCTTCTTTGGATTCTCTCTCTCCCTCTCTCTGCCCCTCCCAGCTCATGCTCTATCTCTGTCTCTCAAAAATAAATAAACATTAAAAAGAAAAAAAAAATTAAGTGAATAATGAGATTTGAAAGGGTTTATTTAAGGAGGGCGCTTTTTGGGATGAGCACTGGGTGTTATATGTATATGATGAATCACTAAATTCTATTCCTGAAACTATTATTACACAATATGTTAACTAACTTGGATTTAAATTGAAAAAAGAAGAGAAAAATAAATACTTAAATAAGAAAAAAAGGGTTTATTGTGAAATACAAACTACTTGAGTGCATTTAGAATGTATGGTATAAACTCACGGCAATACTGCACAAATAACTGATTTTATTTTATGGATTATACCTAACCACTTGTATTCACAGCTTTTTGTTGATAGTATTATACTTGTTTTTTGTTTTGTTTTGTTTTGTTTTTTTGCGTTTTGGTTTGTCTCCTTTGCACTTTTTCTTTTCTGCTAAAACTTCTTCCCTCATGAAGAGAGGTACCAGTTTCCAGATCCTAGGATGTGCACTTGTACCTGAGCTTTATAATGCATCGTGAAAGTCTTATGCACTGTGTTTGTTGTTTGTTGTTTTTGTGGCATATTGTAACATGTCCACTGATGGACATTTCAACATTCTATGGAAAATGTGTGTTCAAACCTGTGTACTACCATAAGGATCATTATGGGAGCTAAGATGAATATAATATAAAAATTGGAGTACTGCATCAGTAGAGAAATGAAACCAAACTGTCAACCAGTTTTTGTTTTTTTCTCTTTCATGGTGAAATTACCATATAGACTATTAGTTATGCAGTAAAAATATTTGTGGTGAAGATGCTTGTGGAAAGATGTCTATGGTGAAAATACCTGACATAGATTCAACCACTGTCCTTAAAACTGCCAAGTTATTGGTTGTGAGGGCGATCTGGCTGCGACATCCGTCACCCCATTGATCTCCAGGGTTGATTGAGCTGATCTGGCTGGCTAGGTGGGTGTCCCCTTCCTCCCTCAGCGCTCCATGTGCATCCCTCCTGAAGCTGTGGTCTCGGTCACAGAGGACAACCTTCGCCGGTAGAGGACCGTTCTTGGGTCAAGGATGTCGGAGTAGCTGCGCCTCCCTGTTAGAGCCTCCACACAAGCTCTCAAGGTCCATTTGTAGGAGAACGTAGGGTGGTCAGGCTTCCAATACTAGATACATCCAAATGAAACACTGCATGTGGCAGCCTGCCTTTCTTTAAAAACAAAACAAAACAAAACAAAACCTGCCGAGTTCTTTCCTCCATCTTTATACTTGTTCCTCGCTCTGAGTTCAATGTTCTTGTTCCAGTTCTTCAAACATCTGCCTCCTTCTCTCCACGTAGATCTGTTCTTTAAAATTAGCCTGAGAGGGGCGCCTGGGTGGCTTGGTCGGTTGAGCGGCCGACTTTGGCTCAGGTCATTATCTCACGGTCCGTGAGTTCGAGCCCCGCATCAGGCTCTGTGCTGACAGCTCAGAGCCTGGAGCCTGTTTCAGATTCTGTGTCTCCCTCTCTCTCTGCCCCTCCCCTGTTCATGCTCTGTCTCTGTCTCAAAAATTAATAAACGTTAAAAAATTTTAAAAATTAAATAAAATTAGCCTGAGAGAGTCATCCCTGTGTCACCATATCTAAACGGACACACCACCCCTCTCACACCCTGTGTGTTTTTCCATACTGTTGTTATAATCCCCTCTTCTATGATCTGAGCGCCTTTGAGCAGAGACTAGTTTTGTCCATCATTAAAGCACAAGTGCCTGACAGACCATGGGCATTTAGAAAACATGTTGAATAAACGATTTGTCAGATAAGGGTTTTTTACTGTAAGTAGCAGAAATCGAGTCTGGTTAATTTAACCAAAAGGGAGTTCTAATGAAATTTTCTCTTGTGAGATTGGAGAACTAGGCTTGGGAGCAGGTAGGAAACAGTCCAGTCTAGAGAACTTGGAGGCAGGAACTACAGCACAGAGCTCATGGTAAGGAGCATCTGGTCAGGACACAGCTCTGGGGTCAGTAAACACAAACTGCATGTTTCATCTTTGGACATGTAGAGGATTTTTATTTCCATCTAAATAAATTTGACCAGATAGGGATCAAACTAAGTCCCGAGAGAGAGCAGACATAATAATGTGTGTTTATATTATGGGAAAAACTACTTCTAGGAAAACATTCACTATTCTCCAAAGATTTGTCAGACTAAGGGACTACCGTGGTTCTGATAAGGTGTGCAAACTAAATGAAGCCAATTAACTATCACCAGATAAAAGCTGAGGCCAGATTCCCTTTTAATATATTGTACAACTGGAGAACTGGTGTAGTTCCACTAACTTTAGATACTTGGGACAGATCGAGTAAATCTGAATTGACTATTACTTGATGGTTAATTACAACTATCGAAAGTTAATTACAACTATAGAAAGCACAACATTATTTCAGTTGTTTTAATTCTTTTAAAAAAGGCTTACTTTCAGACTTCTGTGTATTTTATTTGTCTTTTAAAGAACTCATAGTATACAATGTAGGGTTCAGTTTTCTTTCAAACAACGTAGAATTCCTAATACATTTAGGTCTCAATTTGGTCAGACCAGATAGACAATTTCTGGTTAATATTTGCTTGCACAACACTTAAATTTCCATCCTTCTGGTGACAGCTCCTTGTGTTGCTTCCTTTGGGCAATCACTCTTCTTCCCATATCCTCATCCAGGAATAGATTTATAGTATCTGAGAACAGAAAAAGACCATGTATGTGATTTTCTTACCTAGAATATTCAAAACTTAGCCAATGTTTTGAATGTCTAGGTGCTAAAAGCTCTGGTCTGCATTTTTTCCTTCTAAGATCTTTGTCAAGCAATTCATCCTGGTCAATCCAGTGATTAGAGGTGGGAAGGGCTGTAGTTGTAGTGAAATGTGGGCCAGGCTTTGAGTGACAAAATAGCATTAGAAGTGGAAATCACATTTACAATTAGCCCTGTGGGAAAAATACAAAGTGAGGCTTAAACTAGGGAGTGATAAATAATAATTGAGATGTTGGAGAGAAGGACGTGATCTGTGCCATGAAGTCCTATTTCTCTGAATGTTCAAGTGGCATTTTATACTTCTATTTAAATGTGAACACAAAGAATTTATCTTCAACAAATATTTTTACACTAAATATTACTGTATAATTTTATATGCATGTATACATGTATACACATGTGTGTATATATATACACATAATTATAAAAAGGGGTTAATTTCTTCTATGGTACTCTAAATACTCATAAATGATTTCCTTACAGCTGTTTACTTTTGATAATGAGCAATATGATGGTGAGGCTGGAATGCATCTATGTTTGGCTAGTTTTCATTTTAGTGGCTTAAAAACTTTTTTTTTGGAAAAGTGGTTCACACAGCATTTCCTCTGAGAGCACTCAAGGAGAGGAAAATGAAACAAATTCAGAATTTACAAAAACCTTGGGAAGGCACCAATAATGCCGTATTAACATAAGCTCAGAATGCCTCTGTGAATTGACAGTACCTTTGTTGCGTTCTTGCTACATGCCCTGCACCACCCCCAGTCAACAGTATATCTGCGTTTGCATGCCAAGTCTGAAAGAGGCACTACTTTGGACCTCTCTCTCCCATGTTAGGGAGATCCAGCTTGTGCTCTGATAAACCACTTCATAAGGGACTTGGACAATAATCCCTTTGGGAAGAAGTATAGTCACCCAAATTCATTTAGCCCGGAAAATGACTGTCTTAAGGTCAACCTATTAACATATCTTACTAGTGCTTCAGAAAGCCTTTGTAGAGAAGGCAACCACAACTCAGTTCTTCTTTTTACATGTTGAGCTGCGGAGATTTTCTTTAATATTAAGAAGGACCTGGGGCACCTGGATGGCTCAGTTTGTTGAGTGTCCTACTTTGGCTCAGGTCATGATTTCACAGTCCATGAGTTCAGGCCCCGTATTGGGCTCTGTGCTGACAGCTTGGAGCCTGGAGTCTGCTTCAGATTCTGTGTTTCCCTCGCTCTCTGCCCCTCCCCCACTCACACTGTCTCTCTCTCTCTCTCTCTCACTCTCAAAAATAAATACACAGCAAAAAATACTAAAAAAAAAAAAAAAAAAAAAAAAAGCACCTCCCTAGCCTAAGTAAGTATCAGGGGATAAAACCAAGAAGAGGTGAGAGGAGGAGTATGGAATCACCAATGAGGACTTGAAAAGCCAAAACCCTGGATGGGCTCATTTGATTACTTACCATCTTAGAAGGAGATAGATTAGGTCCCTTTTTGTGCGTGATTCCATCCATATTTGGCAAACTATGAAACCATGCTGGTGCCATCTCTAATATTTATTGTTTCCTCTTTTAACCAATGAAAAATATGTTGTCTTGTTTACATTGATTTTCTGGGATTTTTTATTGCTTTTTCCTCTTCCTTCTCTCTAAATGAGAGCTTTAAATTCTTCTGATGACCCTTAATTTGTTTTCCCCTACAAGAATCATTTCAGAGCTCAGTTGTTCTGACCCACTCTTATCATCTTGGATTTTGTAATCCACTCCCCCCACCCCCGCCCCTGGAATATGTCTTTTAAACATCCAGGCTCCCCAGAGAATGTCCTGTGCAGCCAACGGTGATTCTTTTAAATCCCCACCTTTATTTCTCATCAGGGTTGTCCATACCATTTACACAGGAAAGCTCCCTCAGGAAGGCAAAGTGGTGTTAGCCTAAATTATAGCAGTATTCTCAGTGCCTGTTACATTCCTGCAGCATAAAAGGTGCTCAACACAGATTGAATTCTTGAATGAGCAAATAAGTAACTGAACAGTGTTGGCTGGGGAACCTTGTTGCCAGTGTCTTTTGAATACAACTAAATTCACTGCGCATTGTGGTCAGTCTTCTTTCCTTGCAGGCAACAGAAACTGACTCTGATTAGATGAGGTAAAATAAAGGAAGTCAGGGGTAGTTAGGGGTCAGGTCACATGGGATCTATTGCCTGTTTTTATACAGCTTATGAGCTAAGAATAATTTTTACATTTACAAATAGTTGAAAAAAATCAAAACAAGAACAGTATTTCACTACCTGGACCTTTACAGGAAAAAGCTTGCCAGTTCCTAAATTAGCTCATGATATCTGAGCTGGGCAACCAGAGCTTAGGAAATTCAGACACCGGGGAACTATTGAGAATCTAGGTAGCAGAAAGAAAGAGACTGTCATTTAAGGTACCACCATCAGATGAAATCTGCTTGCCCCCATCATTATTTCATTTAGCTCAGTTTCAAATTCTAGGAAAATAGAGGGACTGGCTTAGGTTACATGCCCAGTCCTTCACTGCAGGGATGGAGGAAACCTTGATTAATGTCTCCATCATCTAGAAACTTAGCAAAAAGAGCAGATGTTCACTACAGTACTTGAACATCAATGCCAAGATAAAATCATAGCTGAGACTGCTCCCTTATCCTTCCAAAGATAAACAGAATCTGTTTGTTTCCTGGTCACATTCAGAGGCTGCTGAGTGGTGGTAGGCACACACCTGACACCGTGACCTCTTGTCATTAAGATTGAGTGGCCTCCTCATTACCTAGTGTGTTCTCATTCGTCATAAGCGTCAACTTCCATCTCTTCAGCTGCATTTTGCCCAAGATCAGACCCAGTGATGCACCATCTCATGCCAAATGTGGCGGAGCCCCAAGGGAAGCATGAGTATGTTTTTTTTTTAAGATTTTTTTTTTTTTATTTTCCCGATCCAGTTTTAGAACTGCTGTAAATCACCTTTTAATGAAGCTAAACCAGAGGTGTCTAAATAAGACTACAAAAGAGTCAGTGCCTGTCTGCAGAGTTGGACGAGATGGCCCTGGGGAGAAGGAGGCTCATCGCCATCACGTCTTCAGTGTGTGTCCAGCCTCCACCCTCAGGAGTTACTGCCATGAAATTAAAAGCACCAATCAGCGACCATGGAAAGACCCCTGAGTAGCTGTTTTCAGCACAAACACCATTTTACCTTTGTTCTTGAGAGAAGCTCACGTTAAGCAGAGTAAGCAGTGTAGGTAATGTCCAAACCTGAAAGATGTGAAATTCAATTTTACTAAAAAAAGTTAAGTGTAGTAGAAAGATAAGAGGTTGGTAGATTACTTCCAGAGTGAAGGTCAATTTCTCTTTTTAAAAAAATGATAAAACTTCTATAGAGCCCGTATGCAATCCTTGTAGAGAGTGAACCCACTTGCGTATGTGTATGCACGTACATGTATATCTTGTATATGATGATGTAAAATATTTGGCCCTTGATGTGAATGTGCTTTGACTCAACCTTTATTTTCCTTATTTCTGAGTTCTAGAAGAAGGGAGACACTTGAAGTACCTTTTGTAGGTGGAAGTGAATATACATCTGTGTGTGTCTTGGGGGTGGGGGTGGTGTTAACTTTTTGTTTTGGATTTTCTTGTTTACTGATTTATTTGTTTGGGTGTTTTTGACGAGAGGAGAATCTTATGGAAATTTGAGGGATGGGTTTTTCGGTATTCTTCCTTCAAATCTAGGATATGAAATAAAGTAAAATGCTCTTTTTTTAATGTTTATTTATTTTTGAGAGAGAGAAATAGAGAATGAATGGAGGAGGGGGAGAGAGAGAGAGAGAGGGAGACACAGAATCCCAAACAGTCTCCAGGCTCTGAGCTGTCATCACAGAGCCCCACACGGGACTTGAACTCATGAATTGTGAGATCATGACCTGAGCAGAAGTTGGATGCTTAACTGACTGAGCCACCCAGGTGCCCTGAAGTAAAATACTCTTTAAAAGCCATCAGATGATACTGAGGAAAAATATTTTTACCACCCCGGAGCACGTTTGCGAGAGGCCCCAGCAGCTACTGCTCTGAAGAGGAGAAGCTAAGATAGACACTCTTAAAAAGAGTAGGAAAGACACAAGAAGGAGAGCCATGTGTTTGGCCAGTCTAGACCTGGAAGACGTCCTTCCCCCTCCCAGACACTAGAAGGAGTCGCTGTGTTTAAAAAATTCATCAATGTGATGAAGGCAGGAATACTAATTAAGTGTTTTTAGCATAATAGAAAATCAATTTTAATTGTCCCAAATGGAACTCTTGTTTACAGTTACAGATGGCTGCCAGGCAGTACCTGGAGAAAATAAATGAGTCCAGGGAGTAGGGAATTGCTTTCAGATCCTAGGAGCATTTCAGGGAGGGCATTAGAGAATTCAATCTAAGAAGGCTGTTGCATAGAAAACAGATTACCCATAAAGTCTGCACATTGGTGTTTTTCATTAGGACCATACAGCCAGTAGTGTCATCTATTTCTACATTCACCTCTCCCTCCTGGTGTTCCTGTAGGACAAGTGCACACTCAGAATAGGTGTCACTGAATGGATTAAAAACAACACCAGAAACAATGACCACAACCTCCCCCAACAGCCACCAAGTTGAAATTCCTTGTTACATACCCAGGGCTTTCTCACCTCTAGGCCAATTCTGCTTCCTCCTGGACTATGTCTTCCTTCAGAATAATGAAATGGATGCCCAGCTACCCTCCACCTACATTCGCAAATTAACACTTCTGTCTGTTCCTGAGCCTGTGAGGACCACACTCAGTGGGTGTGGTCAACATATACTCAACATGGGCTCCACGTATACTTGAAAGACCACCTGCGATCTGAGCCCTTCACTGGATATTCTCTTTTGATTCTCTGAGCTTTGAGAGGCATGGCAGGTCTTTTTTTTTTTTTTTTTTCCTAGACTTCGTCTTTCCTATCCATAGTTATATGCATATTTGTCTTATCTTTCAGCTACTCAAGAAATTCCTCAAGAGCAATACCTCATTTTAGTAATGAGCTAAACCCCGTTCTTCACTATTAACTGTGTGCCTTGAGTGACTGACTTAATTAGTTTCCTCAGCTGTAGGGTGGGGGTAGTGATACTGACTGGGGTGAGTAAGGGTGAGTATACTTACAGTTTAAGTTACTGTAAATGAAGCTTCTAGCAGAGCTCTGGTGCGTGTACTTGGAATTCAAACAAGAGAGCAGCTAATACTATTTTTTATTAAATTATAATTGATATATAAATTAGTTTCAAGTATATAACATGTGATTCGCTGTTTTTATATACTCTGAAATGATCACCATATTAGATGTAGTTACTATGTCCCACCATACAAAATTATTTCATTATCATTGACTATATTCCCTATGCTATACATTACATTCTGGTGACTTGTTTATTTCACAACTGAAAGTTTGTACGTCTTAATCCCCTTCACCTATTTTTGCCTGTCTTCCCACCAATTTCCCCAACCTCCTCTCTGGCAGCCATTAGTTAGTTCTCCGTATCCATGAATTGGTTTGTGTTCTGTTCTGTTTTGTTTTCTTTTTATATATCCCACGTATAAGTGAAATCATACAGCATTTGTCTTTATCTTGTCCAACTTGTTTCACTTGGCGTAATAACCGCTAGGTAGACCCATTTGTCAAAAATGGCAAGGTTTCATTCTTTTTTATGGCTGTATAGTATTCCTGTGTGTATGTGTGTATGTGTGTGTCCATCCATCCCCTTCTTGTCTCTTTTCCACCTTTTTCAATAATGTGTATCTTAGCTTTTCCTCCTTAACACACACACACACACACACACACACACACACACACACACACCCCACATCTTCCTTTTATACTTTTCTCTTGATAAACACTTAGATCGCTTCCATATCGTAGCTATCGTGAATAATGCTGCAATGAACAGAGTGGCACATACATCTTTTCAAATTATTGTATTCATTTTCTTTGTGTAAATACCCAGTAGCAGAATTAAAGGATCATATGGTATTTCTATTTTTAATTTTTTGAGGAAACTCCATACTGTTTTACACAGGGTGGCACCAATTTACATTGCCATCAACAGTGTGTGAAGGTTCCTTTTTCTCCACATTCTCACCAACACCTGTTATTACTTGTCTTATTTACTTTAGCCGTTCTAAGTTTGAGGTAATAACTCACTTTGATTTGCATTTCCCGGATGATTAGTGATGTTAAGCATCTTTTTATGTGTCTGTTGGCCATATTTATGTCTTCTTTGGGAAAATGTGTAGGTCCTCTGCCCATTTTCTTAATCAGATTTTTTGTTTGTGTGTGTGTGTGTGTGTGTGTGTGTGTGTGTGTGTGTATGTATGTTTGGTGATTGAGTTTTGTGAATTTTTTATATTTTGTGAATTTATATATATAGTTTGATATATCCTTATTGGATACATCATTTGCAAGCGTCTTCTTCCATTCAGTAAATTGTCTTTTCATTTTGTTTATGGTTTCTTTCATTTTCTTTCCAAAAGTTTTCCAGTTTGATGTAGTTCCATTTGTTTACTTTGCTTTTCTGTTGCCCTTGCTTAAGGAGACAGATTGAAAAAAAAATAATGCTTAGGTTGACATCAGAGAAATTACTGCCTATGTTTTCTTCTAGGAGTTTTATGGTTTCCAGTGTTACATTTAAGTTTTTAATACTGTTTATTTTTGTATATGCTAGAAGAAAGTGGTCCAGTTGAATTCTTTTGCATGTAGCTGTCTAGTTTTCCCAACACCATTTATTGAAGAAACTTTGTCCATTTTATGCTCTGATTCCTTTGTAGTAGATTAATTGACCATAGAAGTGTGTTTATTTCTGAACTCTCTGTTCTGTTCTGTGATCTGTGTGTCTGTTTTTGTGCCAGTCTCATAATATTTTGATTACTACAACATTGTAGTATGTCTTGAAATCTAGAATTGTGATTCCTCGAGCTTTGTTCTTCTTTCTCAAAATTGGTTTTGCTTGTTTTTGCTATTTGGTGTCTTTTGTGATTACACACAAAGCTTAGTATTATTTGTTCTAGTTTTTGAATAAGGCTATTGGTGTTTAGGATTGCATTGAATATGTAGGTTTCTTTGGGTAGTATGGATATTTTAACAATATTACTTCTTCTAACACATGAGCATGGAATATCTTTTCACTTGTTCGTGTCACCTTCAATTTGTTTCATCAGTGTTTCATAATTTTTAAAGTACAGGTCTCTCACCTTGTTGGTTAAATTTACTCATAGGTATTTTATTCTTCTCAATACAAATACAAGTGGAAATATTGTCTTAATTTTTCTTTCTGATAGTTTGCTATTAGTACATAGCAATATAATAGATCTCTATATGTTAGTTGTATCCTGCCAAGTTACTGTATTTATTAGTTCTAATTCATTTTTGGAGGAGTGTTCAGTGTTTTATGACAGGGTTTTCTGTCATATACAAATAGTGACAGTTTTACTTCATCCTTTCCACTTTAGATGCCTTTCATTTCTTTCTCCTGCCTAACATCTGGGACTTCTAATACTATGTTGGGTAGAAGTGCTGAGAGTGGACATCCTTGTATTGTTTCTGATCTTAAAGGAAAAGCTTTCGATTTGTCACCATTGACTAAGATATTAGCTATGGGATTGTCATATGTAGCCTTATTTTGTTGAGATATGTTCCCTCTTTACCCACTTTGTTGAGAGTTTTTATCATAAAAGGATGTTGACTTTTCTCAAATGTTTCTTTTGTTTGTTTTTTGTTTAATTTTTCTTTTGTTTTTATTCATTGATTGAGATGATTATATGGTTTTTATCCTTTGGTTCATTAACGTGTTATATCATGTTGATTGGTTTGTGGATGTTAAACCATCCTTGCATTCCTGGAATGAATCTCACTTGGTCATGGTGTATAATCCTTTTAATGTATTGTTGAATTTAGTTTGCTACTATTTTTTGTTACCCTTTTGTCTCTTTTCTTTGAAAAAATAATTTGAGTGTATCACATACCAAAAATATATATAATTCTCCCATTGAAAAATATCAGGGATAGACAAACATAAGTTTGGATATAGAGGCTCACTCTAGGTTACTTTCAGTATAGGTTGGTTTAAAGCTTTAATTGGAAGGACCTCGTGCATGAGAACTTGTAAATATTGCAGATTCCTATTGAAAAAGAATTTCTGGAATAGGAACCCCAAATATCTGTTTCCTTAATGAACTTCCCAGGTGACTCTGATGAAAGCTAAATTTTGAGAATTTTAGTCAAAGAAAAATGGTCAATTCTGAATTAATTAAGGGGTGAATCCCAGATTATAGTCTTTGATATGCCACTGTATAGTGTTTCACTCCTTTTCTCATCAGAGGGGTCTTGGTTGGGATGGCTATGACCAGTCAGTGCCCCATTCCTATTTCCGTCCATGACAGTGAGGATAATTGATTTCTCAGAGAGTCTCCTGAAGCCCTTGGGCTCTACTCCCAGGACTTCTCTGAAAGTACTATAGGGCCATCTTATTTGAAGAATTTAATGATTGACATAAATCACTGCATGGTACAATCTAAGTCTAGGGTGTGAGCCTGACTTCGGTTAAGTATATACCATGACTGAAGGAGCTGGTGTGACTTTTTGCTTACCGTGCCACTCGGTGCAATACTTTCCATATGACATAAGCACTTGATTTTATTCTCCAGAGTCCTTTTCAGTGAAACTTTGCTTAGCTTAGTTTTTAATATCTCTAAAATTCAATTGCTCTTCAGGAAGTAGCTGGATTTCTTTTCCCTTGAACTCAAATTAGGAATCCTAATTCATAAAGGATATCTAGTATATAAGACAAACCTGAGTTTGACTCTTGTTCTTATGGGAACTTAGGCAAGTTATTCAACCTTTCTGATCCTCATTCTCCCTCTGTGTAAAATAGGGATACTGATCAATACCTCAAAGGGTGTTGTGAAAACTAAGAATACATTTGAGAGTAAAATGCTAAAGAGATGTTAGTTCCTATTCCTTTGGAATACAAGTGCAGTATTAGATGGAGAAGAAAAAGGAAATAAATTTTCTCTTAAATAAGGGTTTCTCAATAGAAGGACTATTGACATTTTGAGCCAGATCACTCTGTGTACGTGTGTTGGGGAGGTGGGGTGGAGAGTCAGGGGGCTGTCCTGTTTACTGTAGGAGGCTTAGTAGCATCCCTAGCCTCTACCCACTAGATGCCAGTAATACCTCATCCCCTAGTTGTGACAACAAAAATGTCTCTGGACGCTGGTAAATATTTCCTGGGGAGCAAAAATCACTTCATTGAGAACTTCTGTCTTAGCTCTTTGCCTCTTATTTTAAGGGATTAAATGATAAAATAAGAGTGAGAAAACAATACTTGCTAATATTTTATCAAACTAGCATCAGAAGGGACACTAAAGCATTACCTAGTTATGATGGTTATCTGTTGTGATAATTCCCCAGCATTCTGAAGAAGTTTCATAGTGCCATTAAGGTATAGCAAGGGAGGCTGGTCTGTCACTTGGAGAACTCCCATCAAATTGATGATTTAGCTACTCCAAAGGCTTGGATTCTCAGCCTTGAAAGTCCATACCATCTCAGACTTACTTATCTCCTTACTTACTTACTTATCTTATATATCTAGGGCCAAATGTTTTTGCTGCATAAACTAGGGGGCAGTGACTCCTTCATGTGACTGATATAAAAATTAGATGGTTAGTTCATTCATTTGTAAAGAGAATAGAATTGTTAAGACTACCTAAATTCAGGTTGATATGACCAGTATAGTTGATTCCTAAAACAATGGTAGAAGAAGCCGGATTTAAAAAAAAAAAAAATTTAATGTTTATTTATTTTTGAGAGACAGAGCATGAGCATGGGAGGGGCAGAGAAAGAGAAAGAGATACAGAATCTGAGCTGTCCGCACAGAGCCCGAGGTGGGGTTCGAACTCACAAGCCGTGAGATCACGACCTTAGCCGAAGTCAGATGCTTAACCGACTGAGCCACCCGGGCACCCCAAAAGAAGCTGGATATTTGAAGTCAACTGGTGAGCATGCAATGAGAACAAAGGGCATGCACTGGAAAACTGGAGGGTTGGATGGCATTAAGCCACCAGACCCCATGTATGTACCCCACAATAGGGATGTGTACCAGTGAAGCACTTGTGAGTTCTAAGATGGGTATTGCTAACATTTACCTCAGCAGTCTCTCTCTTTTTTTTTTTTTTTTTGTTTTGTTTCTGTTGATGACTCAGCCTCCTCTTTAGTGACATAGCATTTCAGATATAACCCAGACTCTGATTTAACCCAGTCTTGTTTAACACAGAGCTTGGCTATTTGCATTGGGATGACTTAGTGAATCTCCTGTTTGATGGGAGAATCTTAAGTTTTACATTGCCGAGAGGCACCTCCCTGCAGGCCCCATTCACAGCCTACCACCTAGAACATCAATCTCTCTGTTGCCAATCTTTCTGGAGTACACTGATCCTGCCCAGAATTCCTTTCACAAGCATGGCTATGGCAGCTTTCTCACTCTGTGACTTTCTTGGCATCATGGTCCCAGGACATGACAAGACTGGAGACAATGAATAGGACAGGGCTGCATAAATCACACTGAGACTCCAGTTGTCCTGTTTCCTTTCCATTGAGTTAAACTGAGGCAGAGATCACAAGTGTTTTCTTGATGTTTTGTTTGTTTTAATTTTGCAGAACTTGCGTTGCACTTGCTTTACATGTAGTTAGTAGATATTAATAAACATGTATGAAATGGAGGATAATTTGTATAAATAGTGTTATAACAGTAGTTATTATTTATAGTGCTGGTTATTTTTAGGGCTTACATGGGTCAAGCACTAACACTTGCTTGGATTATCGTAATTCATCTACACAGTGGTTTCATAATTCATCACTTCTTTTATCGTCACATTTTAAGTTAAGTAGCTGTCCAAAGCCTACCTAGGTTACATGTGGCAGAGGTGGGATCTGAACAGCTGCCCAAAACGCAGGTTTAAGATGGCTCAGGACCCTGCAGCTAAGCCTCCAGAGGGAGCAGCTGTGGTGCAATCCTTTCTTCAGAAGGAGGACTTCAGAAAGTCTTCTGCTGAGAGAGCCTTTGCAGCCTTTCCAAGGGGTGAGGGAATTCTATCTATACCAGTGGAAGTTCTACAAAATCAAACCCAGGGTGGAGATAGCTCCAAGTTAATGCCATTTGATAGTTCCTCTGTAAAGTCCATCAGAAAGAATCATGAAAAAGCTTTCTCATCTTGCCTGTCATGGCCTGGGTGTTCCCTCTCACCTTATGTAATTCAGGCATGGTAGGTTTTAAGCAAGAGTTATAAAAAGGTGCCAGCCACAGTTTTCCTGCCTGTCTTCCTGGAAAAGATTGCACATCTCAGATTCCTTTTCCTGACTTTACCTTGCTCCTGTCACTAAGCCATTAACTCATTGACATTAAAATGCTAAGAAAAATACCTCAGAACTGGTTGGACTTTTCAGACGTCAAAATTATAATATTACAGCTGCCAGCTCTGGTTTCCTGTAGCTCATGTTTTGGCTAAAAGACTAACATCAGCCAATCAAACTCTGAGAAGCCAGGGTATTCACAATTAGAGCTGTCCAAGTAGAAATTAGTAACATGGCTTTCAGTAAATGGAAAACAAGTTTCGTGTAATACCTCAGAAAGTAAGTTAATGAAGTAAGTTTTCAATTTTCCTTAGTGAAAAGGGGACCTCTCATTAATGTTAAGATTTAGATGGCTATTTTTAACATTAGTCCTTTAAAAAAATCATTAAAAAACTGCCATTCATAACTCTCATTCATGTAATAATTTTGAGCACTTTCCCTCTATTAAACCACTTAATTGGATCCTCACAGGAACTTTGCTAAAGAGACACTATTCTCAATCCATTTTTACATTTGAGGAAACTGAGGTCTGGAGAAATTGATTTGTTCAACTAAAATATGACACTGTGAATACTTCAACACAGTTTTTTTTTTTTTTTTCTTGCTATAAATGTACTACTCTTCATGAAACCAAACTGCTTCTCAGTAGAGCTTAAAAGTGATTATGTTAGGGGCACCTGGGTGGTTCAGTTGCTTAAGCATCCGACTTCAGCTCAGGTCATGATCTCATGGTTCATGGGTTCAAGCCCCATGTAGGGCCCTGTGCTGACAGCTCAGAGCCTGAGCCTGCTTCAGATTCTGTGTCTCCTTCTCTCTGCCCCTCCCCCACTCGTGCTCTCTCTCTCTCTCTCTCTCTCAAAAATAAATAAATGTTTTAAAAAAGTGTTTAATAATATAACTGATATTTAGCCATTATATTGCCCTTCCTTTTGAAAATTGATAGGTTTATCCGTAACCTGGGCTGAGTCTACAACCTTTGTTGTTACATGATCTTGTAAAGTTACTTTAATATCCAACTCAAATAACAACATTTATTTATTCCTGATTACCCGGGACAGGGGTCAGAGAGGCCACAGATAACTCCAAATTACCAGTGAAGCAAAATTAGGATAATTTCTTGATTATCCAGGAATCATTCCGCCATTTTGTGCTTGAGTAATGTTAGGCATTTCTATTTGTTAGCTTGGGCCGCCATAACAAAGTACCATAGAATGGGTGATTTAAACAATGGAAGTTTATTTCTCACAGTTCAGGAAGGTGGGAAGTACAAGATCAAGGTGCTTGACCCGCTTTCTTCCAGGTGAGAGCCCTCTTCCTGGCTTGAAGATGGCTGCCTTCATGCAATGTCCTCCCATGGCAGAGACAAAGCTCTGGTGTTATTCCTCTTCTTAGAAGGACACTAATCCAATTATGAGGCTTCACCTCATGATCTCATCTAACCCTTATCTACAAAAATCTCACCTCTAAATATTGTCCACTGGGGGTAAAGACTTCAACATATGAATTGGCACAGCTGTGGGGGTGGGCACAATCCAGTCTATAGTAGCACCTGGGACGCATTCATCAGTAACAGTTACCTATTAGCAGTGTAAAAATTACCCTGCAACTTGGCTCAAAGCAAGACGCATTTCTTTTGCTCATGAATCTGTAACTTGGGCAAGGTTTGGTGGGGAAGCTCACCTCTGCCCTACTTAGCATCAGCTGAAGCAGCTCAAAGACTGAGCACTGGAATCATCTATCCATGTTCTCTACCTATGGACTCGCTTGTGATTCCTCACAGTATGGTTGCTGGCTGCTAAGGGGCAAACATCTTAAGAGTGAGATTGAGAGAGACAGGTGGAAACTATAGCCCAAGGACCCAACCTTGAGGAAAAAGCATAGCATCATTTCCACCATACTCTGCTGACTGTGGAAATCATAACCCCTACCCAGATCCAAGAAGAAGAAACAGAGATCTTTCCTTTTGAGGGAGAAAATATCTTTCATATAATAAGAGGAGCACATAACATGGGCCATCTTTGGAACATATCATCGTCCCAAAGAGCTTGGTCATCTGATTATCCATGGTTGCTGAAACCCTGATGGAAAGTCAGGAACACAAGAAGGAGGCAGGCAAGTACCTGCTGAATAGGTTTAAGAGCCACTTTAGTGGACAGCCAGGCTTGTGTCTAGTTTAGGCACATAAGAGTCCCATCTTAATCTTATTAATCCTCTTAATTTCTGGTTTTCCTCGCATCACTTAGTTCTGAATTCTGTCTTCTTTATGCCCCACATTCAAATGAGTCTCTAGGTGTAATAAAACACCGTCATGGGACTCTTAACATTTGTCCATTAAGACAAAATGCATCTAAAGCCCAGAATCAACTGAGACTGACCCCAGTACAAATTCACGTTTTATGGATTATTTCCTTTTTATTTCCCAGGGGGCTTCAGGATGTGGAAAGCGTGTTTCCTAGGACCCAATGCATAGCTTGCCCTTGTGTGAGGCTTATAATGCTGTTACATAGACAATTGAGCTGTAATTGTAGCATTCAGATTCCCATTTAAAATAGATTTCATTCCCTGGGTGAAATCATCCCAATGGCCTTCCTTCCAGAGTGGGACATCAGAAATGTTCCTGTCGGCGCGTAATATTGCACTTGATTGTGAAGGCAAGTTAAGTTCCCACATATTTACTGCACATCCCTTCAATATATTTTAAACTTGGGGATTTCCCTTCCTAACATATCCCAGATTCTGTTTTCCTCTCACCCCTGTACCCCTCCAAATTCTGAGTGGTAAGTACGTTCTAACCCAGGTTTTACTTTTCCTAAAGAACATAGTAGGAGGTGGGAGAGCTAAATTGATAACAGGATGATTGTCCAGACATAGAGGGTAGAAGTATCTGGCCAAAAATTCAGGTGTGCAAAGAATTATTTTTAAATTAATAAATTTATATACTCCTAGTTTGGGCCCCATTCCACTGGGAAATAGAACATAATGTTAAGCAGACCAGAGTCTCTCTGCTTTCTGTCTTTTCCTAGGTTTCCAGTGGCATAAGGACACTGACCTCAGAGTCATGGTGGTGGTTGGGTGTGGCCTCAGTCTTTGATCATTTTCCTGCTACAGGGGACCCTCTTCTTGTCTGGGGGTTCATGTCTGAGGTACCTTACTGCAAAATATACTCAGGCCTGGCCTCCCTCAGATACTGCTGTGCCCCTTAGAAATAAAAGAAACAAGGAGTTGCCCTTTTGAGCCACTAGGAACTCAATGGAGATAAAGTTATTCATCACTTTCCTGCATAAAAACGATTTAAGGCTCCCTGATTCTCAATGGATCAATGGAGCTGGATGAAGCCCCCAGAACCCCCACCTACCTCCATATGTCACATGGACATTTATGTTCTCTGGTTCCTTCTTCATGCTGGAGTGTGGAACTTAGTATCTTAACCTTGGGCTTTATTCAGGGAAGCAGCTTACAGAGGGTTGTAACTTTGTTTCCTCTCTAGCCCATCTTAGAGGTCCATAGACCTATTCAGGTTTGACTTGGACTATACCATCTGGAATCTTCATTAAGCCTGGTGATAAATAGAAGAGAATGGAATAGACTGGCTCTTTCTGATCAAATTCGTTGTAATATGACTTGACCTTAGCTTTTGAAACCCAAAATTTGACTCTCCTCTCATGCTGTGTCATCCCTTCCTTATTTATAAATGCAGTCAACTTTAAAAAAAAAAAGAAATCTAAGGTTTGGACACATAGAAATAGGCCAAAAACAGCAGTTACAATTCCCTGTGCTACTTTTCCCACTTAGCCAATCCTCCCAGGATCCTCAAGTGCCCTTGGCCTTGTATTCCCATGCATACCATCTTATATGCACCTCTCTTCCCATGTGGAGACCCATGGCTGCTGGCCCCGAGTGCTATAAAACCTACCCTTTTGTCTCTCAGTGATCATTTTACTGCCTCCCCACCAACAACCATATATACATGCATGTATGCATGCATATACCTACAGCCAGAAAATTCCTTTTCAAACATTGCTGAGCTCTGGTCACATCCAATACTTCCAGAATGTTTGTACTTCTTAATTTCTTTTCTTTGGACTTGTAGGAAAAGACTCAGAGAGTTCAAATAACACGTCAAAGTTGCAAGCTGGTAAAAATCACAATGGCCTCTGAATTGCTATAGACTGAATTGTATCCCCCCTAAAATTCATATGTCAAAACCCCAAATGCCAATGTATTTGAAGACGGGGCCTTTGGGAGGTAATTAGTGTTAGATGAGGTCATGAAGTGGCCCTCATAATGAGATTAGTGCCCTTATAAGAAGTGAAAGACCAGCACTGTCTTCCTGCTGTGTGAGGACACAGCATAAAGGCAGCTGTCTGTAAGCCAGGAAGAAGACTCTCACCAGGAAGTAAATGGGCCAGAACCTTGATCTTAGACTTCTCAGCCTCCATTAGTATGAGAAAATATATTTCTATTGTTTAAGCCACAGTCTATGACACTGTGTTATGGCAGACGGAGCTAATACCCAAATTCTTTTCTGCTGAATGCTCTAGAATCTTAATTCAAATGCAGTGAGAATTGTTTATAGTAAAGAAGAGATTTTGAGTGAGAAGAAAGTCTTACCCTTTTGCATTAGTATAGAGTCTACCTTTGTAGTAAATGTTAAAGCTGACAATGTCTGTATGTGTGTATTCTCCAGGGTAAAGATTAAATACAGAGTTATTAGTGATAGTTATTACAATAAAACTTATTTTTAAAAACAGGAAAAATGCTTCTGTGCTCTCATGTTTCTTTTTTCTTTTTTATTTTTTCTTTTCCCTAGTTAGTACATTTTCTTTCCATTTTCTCCCATGAGAGAGCTATTTGTCATAGCTATTTCCTATGGTGGCTTTAAACAAAGAGGTAGGTCAGAGAAGGGGAAGGAACAGTTGACATACAGAAGGATTTTTGTTTCTAATGTGAAACTGTCCGACTCTCCCCTCCCCTATATCTTAAATTAAACCTTGAAACCACCTAAGCAAGTTTCCTCGTTGCCTGTAACAGATGGAGTCTAAGAGACCCTGAATGTTTTGCTGGTCATATGCATTCCATTTTGCTGCACTGTACTTTATGAGAACAGTGTGGCAAGCAAAGCATCTCTGAGCTGATAGCGGGATGCATTCCTGCTGTATTCGGTCATGTGCATGAAAGACCAGAAGCTAATAGCACTTAAATAATAAAGTGCCTTTGGCACATTTGAAACTTGAGAGAAATAAGCAAATCTGGGAAAACTGCAAGGGGAGTTCTTTCCTGACAGTGACACCATCAGAAAAAATTGTTGGGGAAAGAGAGGATTTTTTTTTTATTTTAGCCTTTGTGGCCATCCTGGTCACTGTCACTGTCACATTAGCGTGTGGCTGGATTAGGGAGATACTGGGAAATAAGGGCTTAGTTATAAAGATACAATGATGGGGAGAGAGGATTCCAGGAAATACATCCTGACTTTAAGAACAATAAAGGATAACTAGGGATGGTATCTCAGCATAGTGTTGTGTGTTCTGCTGATGCTTTTGTAAGATGACAAACTCTCAGTGTCTCTGGAAAAGCCCCTCTTTTTCCATCTTGCTCCCCCAGAGGTCACTGAAACTACCAGTGGGCTGGATCGAGTTCAGTGTGGACCCTAAGTGGACCACACTGTGGTCCAGTGTGGACCCAAAGCATTCAGAAGATGCTTTGAAGCACTGTTCACTGTTTCTCAGAAGTCATCATGAACCATGTTATTTAATCTTTTGGTGTTGTTCAAAATGCATTTTTTTTCAATCCAAGCCAAAGTGGACTGAATCAGAATCTTTGGGAATAGAGTCTGGGAAACTGAATTTTTAGAAAGAGTCTTGGAAAATTGCTATGTATTAGAGTTGGAAAGTCTATTATCCTGGGCATTCCAGTGTCTAGTAGAGTCACAAAATAATTATTACAGTAAATGAATAGATCCCATTATCTAGCACAGTTCCTGACTCAGGATAGTATTAGGTTAATGTTTGTTAAATGAATGTTTAAGATAGCTTCTGGTTCATAAGAGTTGCTTCTGAATTGAAAGAATCCATCGATCCAGTAAAGTAGCTAGCCATCCATCCACACATTCATTCACCTTAGGGGATTTGGCAAGGCAGCAGACTACTGAAAGGGGAGACAGCAGTTATGAATCACCACTGATGGGCAAGGATCTAAGTTATAAGAAAAGAGGTGCAGGACAGGGGTGAACAGCAGAGAAATGAGGTAGAAACTAGACCTTCCTTATGACCCTCCTTATGCCCTTCCTGAATAGCTAGTGCAGCCACTGAAACAGCAGTAGGGGAAGTGACATTCCATTGGTTTGGAGTGACATTGAGGTATGAACATGAACATGGGCCAGGTATGGTCATCCAGAATATTCATAGCAGGGGCAAATGAGCAGCAGGAGTAGGTCCTATAATTAGACCTGCTTTCTTCTGTCAAAGCTTATCTGACCACGAACCCCAGCCAGCTCTCCAAGGGTCACTCCAAAAGCTTTTGGGAACGTACTTGCAGCACAGTTTGAAATTTAAGGGATATAGGAGAGAAAACAACACAAGGACAGCAAATACGGTAAAGAAAATCTCTACTGTTGTCGGGCACTTTCTTACCTCACGCTCCTCAAGCCCATCTTGAGGTAGAATAACATCCAAGACCTCTTCTGACCCCAAGAGTTGGGTTTATAAAGAGGCTTTACCTTGGGAGCTTATAGCTGAAAATAAAGTAAGAGTTTTCCCAGCACATTTCCCCCATTTTGATTGTAACCCATGCTTATTCTAGGAAGTTTTTAAAAACATACAAAAAGAAGCTTTTAAAATAACCCCAGGTTCTGCCTCAATGTACATTTTGGCCGTTTTTCCCTAGTCTGCTTGCTGTATACATCCTATATGGCTATTGCTGTTCTCTATGTGTGGTTTTCTGTTCCACCATTTTGTTTTATTTAACTTTACAAAGTAATCTGTTATTACATGGTTTTGATAGGCATTTAGCAGAGGTTTGGAGCATGAACTCTGGGAGTTAAAAGAATCTAGATCGGCATATTGGCTGCCACTACTGCCTATATAATCTTGGGTTTGTTTTGTAAGCTCTGGCCTCAGTTTCCTTTTCTGTGAAAGAAGACTAGGCAGTCCCTACCCCTGGGTGGTTGTGAGTCTTGAATGAAATAGGTAGAGCCTGTTACCTAGTACCTGCCATATGGTAAAGTGCTTGAAAATATTTTTTTAATAAAAAGAAGAAGAATTTTAATGTCTTTGTTAAAGTTTATCAAAAGATGTGCCAAATCCCACCCCCGGTTAAACCTTTGTAGCAAAGTGCATCTTTGTGCTTTAAATTTCTTCATACACTTTGTGTATTTTTATGGATGTAATGTGCTTTTACTGCCAAGGAGAGAAACCTAACTCAAACTCCTTTAAGCAGAAAGAGGCCAGTTTACTCACCTGTGCGATGAAGCTGTGAAACAGGTGTATAGAAGAGCTCTCCAAAATCACTGAAATCTGGGACCCCTTCATCTGGAGTCTCTTGCTCTCTCTCAATTTCTCATCTTCTCATCTCTTTTCACAATGCTTAAAACACCTTCTGAGTCTGCAGACCTGGTCACCAGGAGTTATAGGCTGACATCCTCACAACCTCATGGAAAGGGAGGGAAAGAGCCTTTCCCTGCATAGCTCCAGACTGTGTGTGGAGAGGTGATGGAGGGGAGACAAGTGGAAATCTCTGTCTTGGTATGAGTCACCTGTTCATTTGCTTCACCCGGGGAATGGGTTACCATCAGTGGTTCAGTATGTGTCATGGCCCACTATCTGATGGGGTGAAAGAAAGCTGTGATTGGCAGTTCCCTCCAGGAATGACATGGTACAACTCAGCCCAATAAACCTAATAATTATTTCCTTAGGACCGAGCAGAATTACTCTGAGTGGATTCCATTCAAGAGTAGAATCACTGGATCAGGGTCATTACCATTATAGAGACTCTCTGCGTGTACATATTGCCCAGTTTTCTTGCTCCATGACTTTTTATGGACTTTCCTCAGGTTCTCATACCTTGGTTCCTAGCCCACTGTTAGTGTGGTTGTTTGGACTTTCAAAGACCTCTGCCTGATGCTCAGGGTTCATCTGCCTGACTTAATGCATGTTCCTACTCTTCCTTGTACATATCTAGTCAGACTCAGGGTCCTGACACTTCTGCTCAGTGCTGTCCTTAGGATGTCAAATTCTGGCATGACAAGAATAATTATAGTCATTCTCAAAACCTTAACCTAGGGAATAACTAGCCTGCATTTTACAATTCAGACTGGTAGAGGTTAGGTTCTTGAATGGTTGATTCACCTCCACCATGTAAATCATGCAGCCTCACAGAAGGTTCTCAAAAACTAGAGGGAGCCCCAATCCTGAAGAAAGAACAAACTTTTGTGATATTTATCAAGTTTCTGTTTAGTGATTGACTGCTATCTTCTACTCTTTTTGAAATCAATAGGCAACTTAACGAAGTGAAAATAAAATCAGTATTTAATTCCCACAGGTAAGAGACACTTCCATGGTCTACATTCAACTGCCAACTTCCCTCAGTTCTAAAGGGTATTAAGAGCTGGACCATCTCAGTCTCACAACCAAGACATATATCTCTAGTTTCTTCCATAGTGATTTACTACATTCCTACTATGCATCAGGCATTATGAGTAGTACATGTGTATCACCTCCACACAATAATGCCAACAAATGCTTTATTAACAGAGTATTAAATGTGTGACATATAAAGTACTAAATACTTTAAATATACTATATTATTTAAGTCTCACTTACATACTTTGAGATATGTTAGTGTCTGATTCTACAGATGAGGGAACAGGCACAAAAACGTGAAGAAATTTGACCTGTTAGATTATTGTGGAGCTAGGATATGAACCCACATCTGGTTAATTCTACATCTTGGTTTTTTACCACATTTCACAGATGTGAAAAATGAGACTCAGAAATAACATTGCAAGCCACACACAGCTAGCAAGAGGATCCTTGTGCCTTGTTTCCCATTCACAAGTTCCTTTGAAGTACAAGTTTCGCTTCTCCCATTTGTCCTATTTATTAAGGTGCTACAGTAAATAAGGCGCTGTAGTCAATCATCTAGGGAATATAAAATTAAAGACACAGTCCTCATTCTTAGAGAATGTATGGCCTAGTTGATGGCAATGTAACAAGTAGAAACAAAACACAGCATGTGGGAATCCAGGCATGGCTTAGCCAGTGAAGCCATTGAGCTATCTTTGACTTCTAGGAACAGAAATCCAAGCAAGACTCAAATTGACTTAAACCATAAGAAATGTATTTCCTTATATAATGTGAAAACTACAGACAGGGTGGTTTGGGGCTGATTCATTCAGCATCTCAGTAGTCTAAGGATGCAGATGTAGGTCATTCTTCCCCTCTTTCCACTCTTCCACTTTTGTTTTGTCATTTGTCCTGAAGCTCACCTTCTTCACTGTTACAGGGTAGTTGTGAGAGTATCAGGTATTTCATTCAGAAATGACCACAAACTAAAGGATATACCACATCTTCCTCTGTGCCTGTTTTCTAAGAGGAACCTCTCCCAGATGTTCCCCCACAGACCCCTGAGCATCTTTGGCCAGAATTGCATAATGCCCATCTCCTAAACTTTTAATGTCTCAGGAAATGGAACAACCATAACTGATTTAGAAGACCCAGGGCTGAGGCAACTGGAGGAGGATGGACGTCTAGAAATTATATGTGTATTATATATAATACTCCATTTGAAAAAAAGGTAGGGAAAAGTTGAAAGAGCACTGGGCAGTTGATGACGAGTATTGCTTTACTAAGGAATCTGAGACAGTCACAAAATACTTCTAGGAGCTAGCTGGGATGACCACTGTTGGGTGTGGGAATGTCTTGGAAGTCACAGGAAGCACAAGGGAAGCTCAGGGACATGAGCAAGAAGCACTTCTACAACTCTACCTCTTTACCTAACCCCCATGTGTTCTATTTCCTTGACTGCATAGTAAGATTCTTTATCAGGCATTGAAGATGTGGACTATCCACTCCCCATACCCAGGGAGACCAACAATAAACATTCCTCTAAGCATCCAATAGAGCAGAAGACATCCACTGGGAATTTTTGCTCAATAAAGATACTGTATAACATTATCCAAACTGCAGGGGGTCAAGGGGAGTTTAAATCCAGCTGTTGTTTCACTTGCCACACTGTGCATCTTGTTAGATGCTTCCACTACCCCAAGGAGAGCATCATCCCACAGTGACATCATCCACTGGCCAGGCCAAAAGTCTTGGGGTCTGCATCTGCACAGGGAGAGTAATACCTTTTAAAAACTGACACCAAGCACAAGAGTTGGCAGTGGCCCAGCTCCTCAAGATGCTCATGGTGAGGAGCTGGTGCTTTTCTGCTGGGCCTTCATGGGAGACAATGTTCAGGAACAATAGTCATGGGTTTTAATTCTTCTTTGTAGAAGAACATAGTACCAAAAGGTCATGACAGCCATGAGCTGTCTTTATTTGTGATTCTGAGCCAAGGGTTTGAGGGCAGGTGGATCCCAGGAAGCATGGTGAGGTCGTAGGGAAAAGAGGAAAGCTAATACCAGTTATCACTATTGGCAACTGGAGCTATTCCCCCAGACACTGTCTGATGGACTTTATAGGACACAACTTAGAGTTGTCTCACCAGGAACAAAAACTCAGGTATTTAATCTAATGACTCCTGTTTCTCATAGATGAAGGTTGAGCCTGGGGACATGTGGTAGCCTACTAGAAAACCTCAATCATCCCTGCCTTCCGGTATTTGTGCCCTTGTGTGGTCTCTTGTCACAATATATCAGGATGGATCTATGTGACCAGTAGAATAGGGCAAAGTGATGGGGTTGCCACTTCCAAGGCTAGTCTGTTAAAAACGTTGTGGCTTTTGCCTTGTTTTCTCTCTTGCATCACTCACATGGGGAAAGCCAGCTGTCACTGAGGAACCCAAGTAGAAAGGCTCTTGTAGCTCCTGTTGGTTTCCTTCTTACAAGAAGCTATTTTAGGAACTGAGTGTCCGATTCTGTAGCTTGAGGCAAACAGCAGGGTCAACCACAGCAGATTCGTGAGAATTGGGAGGAAAGGAGAGTAACTCTCCAAACAAATAAAATAAATACATGGAAAGGCAAATGGGTTGGTTCAGTTTTAACCCCAGTCTCAATGCAAGAGGCTTCAGGTACTTGCTTTTCATGTTGCATTTCCCCAAAACAGTTGTCCCAAGGCTCAGACCTGAGGTCAGTTGCAAAAAAATGCTTTAGAGGCCTGATCATGGCAGGCCCTGTGCTAGCAGAGCTTGTTCCTCAGAAATGGTATGTGTAAGCTTCCTCCCCTCTGGAACTCAGGCTGGTGGGGGAAGGCAGCCCAGGGAATGATCATTTTCATGTAAATGATTCAACTAACTGCACAGGTGTCTATCTTTAGGGGAGAAAGTCTATTGTTTTGACAGATTCTTTAAGGTACCCCAATGTGTGAGAACTACTGACCAAGGCTGGTGTGGTCTGCAATTTGTATTAACAGGGCAGAAAAGAGAGCTTCAGCACAGTTTTCTTCCCGAAACTTGTCTTGGCAAGATGAAAATAGTATTTGGAAGGAATATGCTTCGCAGCAGTGTCCAAAATTTAACTGGGTTTAAGCTTATCTTCTTGGTTCTGCTGGTTCCATGACTATAACAGGAGTTTCTGCCCATGTCATTAATGCATTTTGATACGTAGCCTTTTTCTGTGGCCCTCTTTGACTGTTTCTGCCCCTGGGCCAGGAGCCACCCTGCCAGGCTGTAGAAAGTATATCACTAAATGTGCACTCTTTCCTCAAGGCTAAAAAACATCAAGGTTTAATTTAATCAGTTCTGTTGGTTGAGAAAAGTGTATAAGCATGTTGGCAGTTTTTGTAGTGTTGTTAAAATTACATTCAAATCAGTAATATTTACTGAGTACCAGCTAGATGTCAGATTCAGGGCTTATAAAGCAATGCAGTGCTCCACAACAACCAAAAAAGAAAAAAAAAATTAAGGTGATGAAAAGAACATAAAATTAAGTACAGCTTAATTGTGTTCTGAGGATTCAGAAGGAATATCAGCTGTTCTAGGAGCATTATTTATCATGGATCTTGTTTTTCTTGCTGTTTTTGTTCTTTTTCTAACAAAATCAAGTGAGTAGATGCTAGGTAAACCTGGGTTACCAAACAGGTTATCAGAATAGGGACTTGGCAAGTAGGATGTGATTTTATGCTTGACTTTGGCTTGTAAGAGAGAAGCTGAGTTTTTCCCACACTGTACCTTTGTATTTCGGAGAGGAACTCAGAGCAGCCTCCACCCCCAAACTAAGTGTCCATTTGCCAAATGATGCAAAAGTTGGTTCCTCTTCATGGACCTCTAAAATTAACTTTCAGATGGTTGATTCTTATAGATGAGAACTGGGATTCTAAATACTCAGAGGCCATAGAACATGTCTATTGAGGTGATTTATTGTGCCTAGATCAGCAGCGAACAGGGGGCACAAAAGCTAAGTAGACTACACCTCTCCACCCAAAGCCTTCACCCTAACATTTCTTCTCTGGCCTCTGGCTAGGTTTTGTGCAAGCTTATGACCAAAAAAAGTCCCTACAGCAATTAGCATGTGTAATGCTATGAAAAAGAAAATTTGCTTTTAAAAAAAATTTTTTTTTACATTTACTTATTTCTGAGACAGAGACAGAGCATGAATGGGGGAGGGTCAGAGAGAGGGGGAGACACAGAATCCGAAGCAAGCTCCAGGCTCCGAGCTGTTAGCACAGAGCCTGATGCGGGGCTCGAACTCACAAACCATGAGATCTTGACCTGAGCGGAAGTTGGTAGTTCAACCAACTGAGCCACCCAGGTGCCCCAGGAAAATTTGCTTTTTGCTTATGAATTAAGAAGTTCTTCCAAATGGAGTGGCAAAGTTTTTCTTCCTTTTTTTGAAAGCCAGTCCCTCATCAGTCCCTGACAACCTGGTAAAGACAAACCACTGTCATGCAGAAGAGGTGTGCTTCAAACTCTAGGGTGTTTCAGCTTTAAGAGTTCATTAGAATTGTAAATGAATTGGCACAGAGTTGAATTTCAAAGATGGCTTGTCTTACTTAGTCATTAAAATATCTTGTGTGTCTTGCTGGTGCACTAAAGAAATGCTTTCTGTAGCTCTTTACTTTCCTTGATTCCATCAGCTTTATAATAAGGACACCTAGCAATTTAAATAGCATTCTGACACCTACTATCATATTTGATTCTCTTAATAATTTTGCATATAGATTTTCTTATTGAATCCCCATTTTAAAATGAGGAACTATCTGTAATCAAAAAGCAAATGAAAACAGGTGTTAGCACCCATGTGGAAAAATTAGAACCCTCTTTCTTCATTGCTAGTGGGGATGTGAACTGGAGTGGCTGCTTTGGAAAATAGTTTGGAGGGGCACCTGGGTGGCTCAGTCGGTTAAGCATCCGACCTCGGCTCAGGTCATGATCTCGCAGTCCGTGGGTTCGAGCCCCGCATCGGGCTCTGTGCTGACAGCTCAGAGCCTGGAGCCTGTTTCAGATTCTGTATCTCCCTCTTTCTCTGACCCTCCCCTGTTCATGCTCTCTCTCTGTCTCAAAAATAAATAAATGTTAAAAAAAATAGTTTGGCATTTTCTCAAAAGGTTAAAAATGGGGTTACGCAATAACCTTGTACCTTGGCTTCTAGGTGTTTTCTCAGGAGAGTCAAAAATATATATCCCTACAAAAACTTGCACATGAATGTTCATAGCAGCATTGTTCATAATAGTGAAACAACTCAATTATTGTCAACTGATGTGTAAGTAAACACAATGTGGCATATTCATGCAAAGGGATATCATTCAGCTAAAAAAATGAAGTCCTGATGTGTTATAATAATGACTAGACTTGAAAACATTATGCTAAGTGAAAGAAGCTTCCCTCCCTCTCGCTCTCTCTCTCTCTCTCTCTCTCTCCCTCCCTCCCTCCCTCCCTCTCTCCTTCTCACCTCATCTCCCTTTCCCTCTGCATGATTCCATTAATATCAAATGTCCAGAATCAGCAAATCCATAGAGACAGAAGGTAGAAGAGTAATGGCCAGGAATAGAATAAAAGCAGGATTAGGAGTGACTGCTAATATATGGGGTTTGCTTTGGGGTGATGAAAATGTAGAACTAGTCAGTAGTGATGTTGTATAGAAGTTTGTGAATCTATTAAAAGCCAGCTGATTCTGATACCTGAAAATGGAGAATTTTATGACATGAAAATTAGATCTTCATTACAAAATATGTGTTAGAAAAAACTTAGGAAATAAGATTACTGAAAAGTGATTTAATTTACCCAGCAAGTGATATCCATTGGCAGAAGAATGGGTTATTAATAAAATTGCAGCATATTCAGAGTAGAATATTACACAGAAGTGAAAATGAAGCAACTGTAATTACAGGCAAGGGCGTGGATGGAACTGAAACACACATTCCAGTGGAATAAAAAGGAAGTTGAAGAAAAATCCATAGATTGTTGAGTATGTATATAAAGCTTGAAAACATACGTACACCGTATTAAATAACAAGAATTTCAACTGAGTGAATTTGAAGATCTAACTGGCTTTATTCAGTGATTCATGAATCAGTCAGCATCCCACAGAGAAAATAGATAGGACTTCTACTGAACTGCAGTCAAGGAAAAAGGTTATTAAGGGCCAAGAGGAAACATACAAAGGAAATTATCAACAAATAATGTGTTGTTTTAGGCGTGCGTGGGTGGCTCAGGGGGTTAAGCATCCGATTTTGGCTCAGGTCATGGTCTTGCTGTCCATGAGTTCAAGCCCCGCGTTGGGCTCTGTGCTGACAGCTTAGAGCCTGGAGCGTGCTTCGGATTCTGTGTCTCCCTCTCTCTCTGTCCTTCACCCGCTCATGCTCTGTCCCTCTCTCTGTCTCTCAAAAATAAATAAACATTAAAAAATTAAAAAAAATAATAATGTGTTGTTTTAGGTAAGCTGGCCCTTCTAAGGGGAACAGAAGGGGTCTATCAGTAAATTTGCTACCACTGCCCAGGAAATTCCATGTTTGTCTGGTTAAAGACCACATTCCTGATGGGAGGGGAAGGTGGGGACTGTGGTAATGTTAGGTATTAAGTCTTGGTTTGCTGACATAAGACTTTAACATGAGTGGTTCCATTTTGGGCTTGTGGTTTTCTTTTTAATAGTTGATATATTTGTTAGAGGAAAATATACACATATTTAAAATAAAACCAAGCATTAGTCATCACAATGATAGGGGTTGAGAGGAAGACAAGAGTCTGGCAATATTCTGGTCCTTAAATGGCAAGTATGCTAAACATCAACATTTGTTATACTTTATTATATATTGTACATATTCTTTTCTGTGTGAATGATATTTGGTTAAGCCATAGGACATTGAAATTTTTCTTGGTCAAAAATAGTCAAATATCAGAAATTTCCTATTCAAACATTTTTATAAAAGTAAATAGAAGAATGGAGATTTGGACACACACTTCCCGACACTAAATTTAACATGGTACACACATTATCGAGCCAGATTTTGTACCAGCCCTCATTGGATTGTGATATAGTAATATTAACAGTAGCAAGAGTTGGTAACTTTCTTAGATGTTTATTATGTGTAAATCTTCCCAGCAAGTCGATGGTTCATACTTATCAGAATAAATTATGGAATTGTTTTATGAACTTACCCCAAGTGACTTCAGGAATTCTAGTTTCTATGTCTTTTCCACTGTCCTACATAAAAACACTGGCTCCCATATCAAAGCCTAGCTAGCGCTTTCTCTTCATTTTCACTGTGCCGATCTTAGTCCATGCCACCACCATTCACTCTCTTTGCTGCTGCAAGTCTCCAGTGTTCCCCAGCTGCTGTCCTGTTTTCAGTCACTTAGAATGAAATCTGGAGTCTTTACTGACATCTACAAGGTTGTATTAGTTCCCCAGTCTTGCCATAACAAAATACCATCTACCTGGGGGATTAAAACAACAACAGAACTTGCAACAAAATAGTTCTGGAGGCTAACAGTCCTACATCAAGATACTGGCAGGGCCATGCTCCTTCTGAGTCTCTGGGTGGAATCTTTCCTTGCTTCTTTCTAGCTCCTGGTAGTAGCTGGAAATCCTTCACATAATTTGCCTTATAGCTGCATCACTCCAGTCTCTGCTTCTGTCATCACATGGCATTCTCCCTGTGTGTCTGTCTCTCTTTTCTTTTCTTAAAGGATCATATTGGGACAGAACCCAGCCTAATTGCATATGACCTCCTCCTAACTTGATTACATTTGCAAAAGCTTATTTCCAAACACAGTCACATTCTGAGGTACTGGAGGTTAGGACTTCTACATATCTTTAGGAGTGATACAATTCAACCTATAATAAAAGTCTTTCAAGACCTGCCTAGGTGTCTATTACCGAATGCCTGCCTGTCTCTCACTGTGCTCCTACACTGATGTTTCAGTTTCTGGAGCATCTAAGTTAGTTTCTACCACCAGCTCTTTGCATGTACTGCTCTCTGCCTAGAATATACTCTTACAAATTCCTCTACCTGGAATATACTCCCTTGACCTTCCTATTCCTTTCTTCATCTCTGTTTTTATGTCTTAACTTCAAATACTACCTGCTCTAAGATGCATTTCCTGTCTCATCCTCTCTTGAGCAGGACCTTATCCCTCCTTATCATTCTCCTCCTTCTTCTCTGATAGTTTCCTTCATAGCCATTTGTAGATAGTCACAATTAAGTTACAAATAAATTTAGCTATTTTCTTGCTTGTGTTTTGCTCCAAGGCCCCCTCCCCCCAAATAAGACTCTGTGATGGGCTGGGATCTGGACTGTTTCTCAATTGTAGCACACATACACAATAAGTATTCTAAGTTTTTGTTCAGATGAATAATTGAATGAACAAATCAGTGAATGAATAAACCAGAAGCAAGTATGGAAACACACATCTCTGTCAAGAAGTCAGTTTTACATAAAAGGTTCAGAACAGAGAGGTTAATATGAGACAGATTTTTTCAATTTCATGGCTTACCATATGACCTTTGACAATGCCTTTATGTCACCCACCTGGTTCAATAACTGAGGAGAAGGCAGAATAGAGGGTAATGGGTGGTAGTAAAGGCAACAACAGAAGGACAGTTTGGGAGTTGATCAAAAAGCAGAGATATAGGTTAGGGCTAGCCAGGAAGTTCTCAAAGAAAAAATCTTAGCTCATGGGCCAGTTCCAAAAAAAAAACGTGGAGGACAGTATTATCCTGAAGCCACTTTGTGTGTGGTTTTCACATTAAGCTAATTGCTCTGGTTCCAGTTTTGCCACTAGGTTACAGGCCTGGGAAATGGCCCTTACACTTAGTAGTTCAAATCCTGGAAGTACTGTGGCAGTGCAGAAATTTGGAAAGTCTATACTTGAGATTTTATGGAGGAAAATTTCAGTAAGAAGCTGTGAAGAGAGAATTGGCTAGAATTTAATAGAAGAAGAAAATTCTATGGCTGTGTCTTTAGAAGCCATAAATCAACACCAAATCTGCAGCCGCAGTGAGCATTTGCTGCGAGGGACAGAAGATAAAATACAGGTCTGGGGCTGGTGCTGCACTTGAGTTAGCTTTAAATGAGAGGCACAGATTCATCCCTGGGCTTATGATGACCCAGTAAAAGCTAAGTCTCACTGCTCTTTGGGAAAAAACATAATGTTTTCCTTAAATCAGAGCTTTTCACTATTATGAGCCAATTGTATGGATTCTACATTTACATTAAGAAGAAATTTGACATGAAGCTCTTAGTTGATTACAGCCAAGAGGGAGCAAGTCCACTGTTTGGTGTCCAGAGTAGACAGACTTGATCTAGAATCCTACTTCTGTCACTGGTAGGATCAAAGAGCATACACACACTTGGACAGGAATCAGGTGGAGAGGGCTCTGGATGTGAAATCACCTTTGCCTCTTACTTACCAGGTAGGGGATCTTAGTTAGCTGTCAGCCTAATTAAGCCCAGTATCTCAATTTATAAATGGAATATTACAGATGCCCCAAGAATCCCTTCAGGTACCTGGAGGTACCTTCCAAGTTGCCTACAAGAACTCACAGCTACCTGTTCTCAAATGTCCCTGTATCTCTGCTCTTCTAATACTCATGACCTATTTGCTGTAGTTCTCTGTAGACCAGCGTTTCTCATTTGTGTTACATTAGTGTTCTTGAAGGATTATTTTTGGCACATTTTTTCCTAATTGTGCTGTCCCCTCCCCGTGATATTTTAACATCGCAGATATTCTATCAGTTTATGTCCTGTGGTCCCTTAAAGGGTCATAAAAATTGTAAGATACAATTTTTTGCCCCCCCCCCCAAGAATTCTTGCCCTTTTGGGGCAATGTTGCTGCCTGTTGAGAATGCATGCCCCAGACTACAAATTACAGACTCGCAAGAGGTTATGTGTCTTGTTTATAACAATATCCTTAGCACATAGCACATAAGAAATGCACAATGATATTTATTGGATGAAGGATCAGTTGATGAATGAGGATTAACTGAAAACAAGGTAAAGAAATTGCCTAGTCTTATGCCTGGTACATAGCAAGAAGAAAACATATATTTGTTCCCACTTGTGAAAACCAGTCCAAACCTTGCAAGAGCATTGTTCAAAATTATCTCATATCTTTGTTTTCATCTCTAACCTAATTGTGGACATATTGAGGACACATGTCAATTTCCTATTGCTCTGTATCACTGTGTCTGTTAACTTTTTAAATTAACAAATACATCAGAGGCAGAATTAAAATGTAGATCTCCATCATCCTGGGTTGAAATAATTCCAAGAGTGTGGAGATCTCTCTGCTAGTGAAGGAGTGGAGCACAATACCTTTACTCCTAACCACCATTTCTGTTTCATTGAAGTGTTTATTTCTGCAACCTGGAAGCCCTGGGTAGGCAGATGAGAAAGAAACCTTGTGCTTTCAGGTACTGGCGTATTCAGCTCACTTTTTAACCAGAAATCTTTGGGATGAGAAAGCTACTACTTGCAAAAGGAGAACTTTTCCCTGAGAATTTGGATACAGCAAGAATAAGGACAAATAAATTGAATCTAGACTATTAGAAGTTAGGAGAGGGGGTAACTTGAGGCATAGGGGCAGTGATTGGGAGGGAGAATGAGGGAGCTTTAAAGGTTCTGGGGAGTTTCTCTTTCCTAATCTGGGTGCTAATTACACAGATATGTCCACCTTAGGATAATTCACAGCTGGACCCTTATAATTTGTGTATTTTTATGGATGTGCATTATCATTTAACCAAAAAGATAGACTAATTAAAACCAGGGAATGAGGACTGAGCCTTCTAAAGGTCACTTGCTTAAGCAAGTTACTCTCCTCTCTGAGCTTTGATTTCCTTCTTTGTAAACCAGAAATAATACTAGCATCTACCTCACAGATTTAATAATAGAATTTAATGAAATATAGTATACAAATGGCTTAGCACAGTGTCTGGTTCATTGATTACTAATTATGAATTAGCTGGTATTCATCAACATTATTCATTTAGCTGAAATTTACTGAGACCGAGTTAGAAGTGTCCATCACTGTCAATTCATGAGCAGTGGGAGTTTGAGTATAGAAACAGGATAAGATGAAGATTCTCCTCAGCCCCAGCATTTCATCATGGAAATTTTCCAACACACAGAAAAACTGAAAGAATGGTAGGATGAACTCTTGTAGACTAACCATTGAGTGTATTCTACACTCAACATTTTGGTAGATTTGCTGTATAATGTATCCATTCACCAATGCATTCCTCAGACCCTAGTTGGGCTTTGTGTTAGAGAGACCTGACCATGGCCCTAGAATGAAGCTGGTTAAGGAAACTTAGTAAGGAAAACAATAGACTAGTATCAGGAAAATACCCCAGGTGAATTTACCTGAATGGTATTGCCTCTTATTGAATGATTCAGGTCTTCATATTTAAACCTCTCAGTAGGCCATAAACAAAAGACACTTGCCCTGGGAAATGGAGGTAATACAGTTTCACGGCTACTGTGTCCTATGCAAAAGCAAGTGAAAAACAAAGCCTTTGGGTGACCTCAGCTTGGCCAAGGGCATATACTGCATAAGATGTAAATTCTTCCCAAGAGCTTCTGAATTCATGAATTAACACTGACCTTACATTAGTCATATTTTCCACTGGATGGATTCTGAAAAGCCTGGAGATATTTTTCTCTTATATACATGCTGAGTTTTTATATTCTAAGTTTTCTGTAACAACTACGGATCATTTGTACAATAAGAACTTTTGTTTTGGTTCCTGCTTTAATAAATCATGGTTCTGCTTTAATGAATAAAAACAAATAATTTATAATTTGTCCATTAATTATTTGCATGTAAATGTGTCTATTGGAGTAACTTACTAAGCCATTGAAAAACATTTTCCACTGCCAGCTGAGTTACACTCTATTTAGTAACCATCTCTTTTGGGGGAGAGGTCATTTAGTTTTATTTTGTTTGAAAGCAGGGAGGTGCTGGGAAACTAAATCAGATTGAATCTCATGAATATGAAACATCAGGAATCCACCAGGCCTAAGGTAGAAAGAGAGGGTTCAGTGAAAATTTAGTTAATTGAAGTGTTTATTAATGGACCTGTCCTATACCAGATCGATGAGGAAGGCCCTTGGGAGAGTGGCCTTTCTCAGCAAAGCCATCCACAGGGTGAATTTTTAATAGCTGGCATTTGCCAAACTTTGCTGCACATTATAATCATCAAGTCAGCTTCAAAAAATCCCAATGTCCAGGCCCCACCCCTTATCAGTTAAGAAATTCCAAGATGGAACCCTGACATCAGTGTGTGTGTGTGTGTGTGTGTGTGTGTGTGTGTGTATGTGTGTGTGTGTGTGTGTGTGTGTGTGTTTTAAAGATCCCTGGATGGTTCCAGTGTGTAGCAAAGTTTGGCAAACACCAGTCTAAGAAAGATCTTCCTACCCTATCCATGCCCACTTGTACCAAAAGGTAAAACAAACAAGCAAACAAACAAAAATGAACAAGATGACAAAAACAAAGAAGTACAAGTATAAACTACTCCTTAGCCATTTAATAAGAAGCCTCATTCCTTTGGCTCTTGAAAATGCAGTTGACTTGAAGACAGGTGAGTCGTTTGGCTAACTGGAGATCATTTCCTGAGGAGCCAGTTTGGAAAAGAGAATGGTTAGATTGTAGATTCCTGAAGGAAGCCCAAGGAAGGCAAGGTGATGGTGGAGATGGGTTAGAGAAAGACAAAGGGGTAGAGTGGCAAGGACAAGGAAGGAAAGTAGGGTTAAAGGTGGATCAGGTTTGGATTCTACAAACTTCCAACCAGGAACCCAGAGCATGAGTGAGAAAAATATTCTGAGAGACATATGGACTACATTTAATATGGAAAACCTAAGGTCAAAAACATCTTCAAAAATAGTATCAAGGTGTTTGCTTGGAGTATGGGGAACAGGGCCATCTGTTACTCAGTCTGTATATCTCTTTGGTTCTTCTCCTAACCTTGACCCCTAGGAAGGAAGGGGTCTTTGCCTGACTCAGTTTAAACCCTCTCTTGAAGCCATCTCCAAGCAGCAAAGTGTGAGTTCAAGAACAGACGTGAGTGTGGCTTGGTTGCCATGCTACGTGTGCCTCCTTTCTAAGAGCCTCTCTCTTCATTTTGTCACGGGAACCAATATTTGAAACTTTGTAAAGTTAATGTGAAGACGTAATTAAATCGTGACTGAAAGCATGTCCCACAGTGTATGGGACTTTCTAGGACTCAATATTTTACAACATTTGCTCTTAACCCATCAACTAGCATGGGATGTCTTGTTCAGTTTTCCAAAGTTGGCTTTGTAAGCAGAGCGCAGAAAGAGTATGCCAGTGCAGAAAGAGTTCACCTCCTTGAAGAGAGCTTTGGGGTATGGCAGTGGTCGGTGTATCAGCTCCTAAGAGCTGACTTAAATATTTAGGAAATTTGAGAGGCAGTTTTTAAATGAACATTAAAATTAAGTGATCTAAACTTATAATCCAGTAAATTAAAAACAAAGTAAAGACTTAAAATTCATACTTCCTAATAATTTTACTGCATTGTACTGTTATCTCTGTGATTGAGGTCATTTACTTCTATTGAATTTGTATAGTAGAAATACTGTATAATTGTTTACAGTGCTTCTCTATGACATCACATTGCTGACTTGTTAACAGCCACGGTAAATATTTATAGTGTGGAAATCAACTAAAAGTCAAGGCTTTCCTTCCCCCACCCCCGCCCCCACCCCCGCCACCTTACTGACCTGGTTATAAACCTTTATCAGCACACCTCTGGGTGTTTTTGGGGAGAAGGGATGGGTGCAGATCAAGCACCTTAATTAGTATTACGAAGGACAGGTGATGAGTTAGACCCAGAGAAAGATTTTCCCAAAAGGTGCTTAGAAAACCGAGGGAGGAGAAAGAACTTTCACAGTCTTATTCAAACCAGGCAAGATGCTGAGGAAAGAAATCCAGCGACTAGCAGTAGAATCCATGCTGCTTTCTAATGGTGAAATCAATTCTGTTTTCACAAGTGACGATGATGCCAGAAGCTTATGAAACTGTCTAGTGAAATCCAAGGAGACCAACTTTCCCCATCCTAAGACTTGATCTTGCAGAAGAGATAATCCCTGATCGTAAATGTGTAGTGTTAGCAATTTAACTGAATTTTTAAAGTGTACTGAAATGGTCCAGACAACCAGAAGGTATGGAAAGTCATGAAGTAAACATAATACCATCTTTCTAACACCCTGTGCTGTCTGTACTTCTGCTCTTTTTATACATCGTTTGTTCCTTATTTGCATATCCAAGTAAATGTAAAATGTTTCTTTTTTACCACTATCATTCTCCCATTTATTGCACAAAATGTTGCATAATATACTCATTTGCTTTTTTTTTTTTTTTTTACCATTAATAATAGATTTTGGTTATCTTCCCATATGAGTGCACAAAGAGCTCCTTCATTTTTTTTTTTAAATACTAGCTGAAGAGTATTCCATTATATGAATGGACTCTACTTAATCAGTTATTTCATTGCCCCCTAGGTTGTAACCAATCTTTTGCCATTGCATAATGCTGCAATGAGTAACTCTTTATAACAGTAGCAACATAAGGAGTGTCTGCTTCCTGGCATCCCAAGAAAGTGACTGAGTGGTCGAAGTGTTGGATTTTGCCAATCTGACAGCTGAGTAATGGTGTCCCCATGGGATTTTAATTTGTGTTTCAGTTACTCTGAGGGGCCCTCACTTCTCTTTATGGGTTTAGAAGCCATTCCCCTTTCTCCCTTGTCTTGTCTTTTTTTTTTACTGAGTTCTCTTTTCATATTCTTTTCTCATTTTCCTATGTGGAGGTTTGGCTTATTTCATTTTAAAGCCTGTAGACATCACCTACAAACCTCCAAGGATGGAGCCTATATTCCCATGACTGGTGAGATCTGTTTGTTGTGGCCATCCTGCCTAAGCTTTTGGGTAGCTGGGGCAATTGTAATATGGGATGGTGCAAGCAGGTAAGCTCATCTGAAAAGGAGAGGCAAGTCTGCTCTCAAAAGATTTGTCCATCAAACACAATACTGAAAATCTGCATGTGAATTAGATGGCTGCACAGAAACTACACACTGTAAAGTAAAAACCAACCTTCAAGCTCAAGTCCAGTCACACCCTCTTAGCTTCTCTCTCTCTGCCTCTGTCTCTCTCTCTCTCCTTTGACCCTGATGGGGCCTTCCCACCTCACCTGAGTAAATTGTGCCTCCCATTTTCTCCACACCTTTCCTGGCTGTGTTCACTTTGCCTGCATTGCCGAAAACTCACGTATGCTGGTGTTTGTTTGGTCAGTAGCTGTAGTGTGGTGGTAACACCACCAGGTCTGGAGTTGGATGGTGTGGACTCAAATCTCAGTTTCCTCACAATCTCCTTCAGCATTGAGGGACTTTCTCTTTAATTCCTTAAGCCCTGGTCTCCTGCTCATGAAAACCTAGAAAAAAATGTTGCATGGTAGTTAGGATGTGGCTTTTAGAGGTAGTTAGACCAGAGTTGGAATCCTTGCTTCTCTTCTTCCCAGTCATGGTAAGTTAATTGGAGAAATTACTCAATGACTCTAGACCTGTTATCACATTCGTAAAATAGGAAACAAATCTCCATGGGTCTGTCACATTTCTGCATGTTTTGTGAACAAATTAATTCAGCTTTTGTTCCAGACTGGTTTTTTCAAGGATATTTATATTATGAACACTGTGGAAGACACAAGTTTCTTCTTAAAGAGCAGATGAAAGATTTGTTTTCTGTCCAGGAAAATAATAATAATGTCCATCCATGTTAGAGCTTGGAAGGTATATGTGTGCAGGCCCTATGAGATCCTGGGGTTTTCTAAACTCAAGGTCCTTCATTTGTAATGCAAACCACAGCATGTACAGCATCTATCTGGCCCTTCTTCACATCACCCTGTGAGAATTGGGGCCCCAGAAACCAGCACAAATGATGTGACTCTGGTTATTGCTATTACTGTGAATAGTAAATGGTACTTTGTCTCTGACCCAGGGCTTGCATATCTTCTGCCAGCGTCCAAAAGACTGTGGTAGGCTAACTTGCTAGTTAAAGTAGGGTGAAATCTCAGAACCTTAACATTTCTTGGCATTTATTTCCTGGATGTGTTGCAATAATTAAATGTTGTAAAGTCTGTAGCATGTATGACATTGTCTATGCCTAGTCCATAATAGAAAGTAGGTCGAAACTAGAATTATTATTTTTCTGGTTATTATTGTTATGATTATTGCATTACTTGTTCCAGAGGATTGATGTGGGGAATTAGGTGAATGATATTAGTGGCTAGTCCATGGTGGGTTCTCAGGAAGATTTTCTTTTCCATTCATTTAGTGCATCGTCTTGGGGAGGCTATGATAGCAGGGAGAGACCATAGCCCTGTTTCAAAGGATTCTCAGTGTGTTTTCAGTAAGTCAGTTAAAGGAGAGCGGTCCTACAGGGCAGGGGCCTCCCACCTGAGTGTGGGTTTCTAGGACCCCACCCTCCGTTCAAACCTTCTATGAGCCATGCAGGGTAGACTTTTACCAGATCTAGGGACATAATTTGGTGCTGCATTCTAATTTTATATTAATACCTCTCCTGGGGAAGAATATATACAACCTTTGAACCTAAAGTTTTCATTTAAGAATACACTTAAAGACACTAGCATTTCTGATTCTTGACTTAAATTTCATTAAGCACAGTTCCCATGTCACTGGCAGTGGGAGCACTTTGTGACCATGACCCCTGATCACTTAGTTGCCTTCACTTCCCGCCCTCCCAATATTCCATTAACAAATATTACCGGGTGTTTGCTGCAGGCTGGGCATTTGCTATTAGCTATGGTAGTAGATGAAATAGATTTGGTCGCTGCCCTCACAGAGCTTACAATTGAGCAAAGAAGACAGCAGTATGTGAATAACATACAAATAAATTGTAACTGCCAGTCAGTGCTGTAGAGGACCCGAACACTGTTGAATTAGTTAAAGTAACCTACTCCCACATCTCAGCTGCTTAGCATAATAATGATTTCTTTCTCACGTTGGTCACAGGCCAGGATGGTTAGACATTGTGGACTGGGGTTGGCGTGGAGATGGAAGGGCCTGGGTTCCATTCAGTCTCTGAAGTGCACAGACAGTCCATTCATCCATGTTGCCATTTCTAGGGCCTCCTCCTTTATGTGGCAGGTGGACAGCACTAAGGCAGCTATTGGAGGGGACGGCTCTATGGGAAGATCTGCCAATAACGCACACCAGTCTGCTTATAGCATAAATGCAAGGGAGGCTGAGCATGGACAAGCTGTGTGCCTGGAAAAGCCTTCGCTTGTTTTCTGCCTCAAGGATGAAAATGTAGAGAATAAGGTGGTCAAGTACAGTGTTGCCCAGTGTGACTTTGGTTAGGAACATAGCTTCTGGAGTCAGGCTGCCTGGGTCTCCTCCTGGCTCTGCCTCTTGCAAGCCTGGCAGGTTGGCTTTAGTGATCCAGACTCTCCATGCCTCCCTCTTCTCAGCTGTGAAACCTGGATGACAATAACAGCATTGTTTTGTGAGCAGTGACGTGGAATACCTGATACACTCTATAAATAACATTTAGCATAGGGTTTGATTAGTTTATTCCAAGTACATCATTCCTTTAAATTATTATTGTGGTGGTCATTAGTAATGATACGGCAAGACCTGAAGGAATTAGAATTTTAAATTAGAGCGGCAGAAAACACTACTGTTTCTCCAGTACCATATGTCTATTTCCATGTCAATGTGACATTTCACCTGGTCCTTTGCTAACCAGCCCTATCACCTCTTCCCTTCCCTTTGCCTGGTTATATCAGGCTCCGTGCCTGCCTCCTTACCAGGACTCTGACAGGGTGGATGTGTGGCTTTCGTTTTTACTTAAATTTTGTAAGTAGCTATTGGGCTTTCCTGTCACATAATATGGTAGGTTCAAGTTGCTTTTCTCCAACTGTTAGTCCTAACAGTCTATGTATCTTTTCATGGAAAACTAAAACATTATTATGACTGCCTGAATCCCAGGTGGTCTGTTAGGCAGTAGGAATCTTGAATTGGCAGATATGTTCAGTTATTGGTACTTACATTCAAGGCGGACAATTGCAATTAAGGAGCAGAATCACTACTCAACACAGTGGAACAGCTAGCAGCCCCTCATGTCATCAGTCTGAAATGTTTAAAGGGGAATCAGCATTTTGGATAATTAACGTAGATTAAGTTGTGTGTTTGATTATTTTCACCCTCTAAAGTAGGGTTTAAGAGACATAATACTTGTTATAGAGATCCACTGTGATCCAGAAAAAGTGTCTGGCACGTAGTAAGCATTGAGTTATTCCTACCTGTGGCTGTGTATAGTTTTAGTTTACATACTGATTTGACTAATCTTTGTTGGTTGTCCGTTTGATGCCAAGCCTTGTGCTGGCTGATAAGGACATGGTGGTGAACCAAAACATTGCCCTTTTGCTCAGTGAACTTGCCACTTGGTAGAGGAGGCAGATGGCAATCACATGCTCTCTCACATACCATATCATACTGCATCTGTGACAATGAATGATGCTATCAGTACATTATAAGTGAATTTCACCAAGATGAGAGATTAGGAATGACTTCCTTGAAGAAGTGATCTGGGAGCTGAGGGCTGCAGGATGGAGCAGGAACTAGCTAGGGAAGAGGAATCTATCAGAAAGAGCCATGTGTGCTCAAAGATCTCCTATACGGGTAAGCCTTTGCAGAAAGCTAGGGGATCATGTCATTTGGGATAAGGCCAACAAAGTATGTCTTGAAGGCCACAGTTAGAATTATGGTACTTTGCTTAAGAGCATGGAAACACACCCATTTATAGGTTTTAAGCAGAGAAGAGTAGGGTTGCTGTGACTAGATTAGACTAGCCTTTTGAAAGATACCTGTATGTGGCAGATGGAGCCAAGCAGATGTGTTTGGATGAGCATGGAGATTCTTCTGAAAGTCCAGGGTTTCATGAGAAATGAAAAGAGTTCACTCTCTGGGGATAAAGATGGAGAGTGAGAAATGAAGTTGGCCAGGATAGGCACTTAGAAGGTTTAATTGACAGGACTTGGAGATAGATTAGTTAGGGAAGGACAATATGGAGGGTCACTCTCCAAGGATTCTGGATTCCTCAACTGTGGGCATAGCCATTCTTTTCACAGGGACAGTGCCTGATCGAACAGATCCTCAACTAGTTTTGAAGTTTGAGGATATATTTTATAATTAATTTAAAATTAAAACTAGAATGGCAATATTTGTCAATTCAAAAAAAACATATTGAAGGAGGGAAAAGGAAATAAATTACCATGTATTCATCACTTTCTGTGTTTGGAGTCTTTTAATTTATGTTCATTCATCTTTCTAGAAACTTTTAAGGCAGACACTTGCCTCACTGATTGAATCAGAAAAATGTTCTGAAAGATCTATTGACTTGCCTAACAATACAAAATAAAAGATAAGGAAAATATGTGTTGGGTCTCAGGCTTATATGAGACCAAAATCTACTGCAAGCTTTCTACCACAAAATATTTCCTCTGTACTTATTTCATGTTGGATTCCAGCCCTGGAGGAATTTATAGGAAGATGTAAATGCAAATCTTAGAGAGATGATGGTTATAATTCCACAGTGGAAGTTTAAGCAAGATGCCCTGGGTCTTTAGAGGAGAAAGCCTAAGATTTCTCTGTGCCTTCTAGAGAAGAGAGACTCTGAGCGGGGTCAGAGAAAGAGATTCACTTTGACCAGGGTCAAGGATGCACAGATGTGGCCGGCCTCTATGAGGTGGATAGACTGATCACATGAAGAGGGAGAAGAAGGAGGGTGTGTGAAGACATGTTAACGCTACTAGAATTGTTGCCTACATTTAGAGACCCAAGTTTGCGCATGAAAACCATAACTGAACATCATATTAAACATACTTGATAACAGTAAAAGACTTAACCTCATTCACAATCTTCAAATAATTTATAATTACTATTTTTAAAAATAATTCTGAACAGAGGCATAAATATGCAAATTTCCTTTTCATTCCCATAAGCCAGCCATTTACAAACAAGGCAGCTCTTTTTATATCTGAGTGTGACCTCAGAGAGCCATAGAGTCCAGTGAAGAAGGGAACAATCCTTAGAAATAAGCAGGATTAATAATTAATGACTGCGGTTTTGAACCCCTTGGAGCTCTTCTCTTTTTTCCTCCTGGGTGGGGGGGCGGGGGAAACACAGCAAAATTAAATAAGCACTGCAATTAATGAAGATATTTTTACAGATTGACTGAAATGTGTACAAGAAAGTGGTAAGCTTGTTTGCCTCTGGGAGTTTGGTTGCAAGAATGTAAAGAAAGTAACTCTTAGTAGTATGAGATTGTGTACCCTTTGAATTTTTAAAAGATAGGTATCTAAATACATTTTTAAAAGCCCATTATTTTTGTGTCCTTAAAGCCATCAATATTATGGACTCAGACCCTTAACACCAGAGCCCAGGTTTCCTCATTCACAAAGCCCAGGGACTAATTCTTCCCTTGAATGGTTTATAATGAGGATTAGAGACTGTATGTATTTAATGCCTAGCATTCAGTTCATGTTCAATAACAATAATTGTATTATTGAAGAGTAAAAACCCTTTTTCATAGGCTGTAGCTAAATAAAATATTTTCTGGCTGCGTTTTAGGTCTGAGGAGGTTTTGCAAGTAAAAATATTGGCCTGATATTGAAAAAAGTAAAAGAAAAGATATGAAGGCCTCCAGCATTGATAGAGTGTTTCTGGGCTATAGGAGAATTCCACATTCTAGTGCCAGGAGCCAAAGGGAGGGAAGAAATTATAATAAATAACAACAACAACAATAAATTGATTAGTAGTATTATGCTCAGAAAGCTTATCTGACCCAGGTGCAAACTAACTTCCTCTTCATCTCATTGTATTTCCTAAGAGAATTCGAAGTTCATCTATTTCAGTAGATTGCATTACCTAAATGTTACTGACATAGTTTGGGCATTAAACTATTACCATTTTCAAGTTCTGGATTAAGAAACTAATTACAAGGCTTTAATAGATAAATCCTAGCTGCCAAGTCTTATGATTATTATAGTGCTGTCTATAAGGCTGAATAATTCTTTGATCTGTTCACATGGTAACTGTTTTGTAAAAACCATCTGTAAGGTTGTATTCAATCTTCAGAGCAGTCCTCAAGAATTGTGTTCAAATATGGCCATTGAAATCTGGGAAGCTTGTTATTAAAAGCATGTCCAACAAAGTGGTTAATTTTCCTCCGAGAAGATGTCAATTAACCCTAATAGAATTATTTTGGTACTGATTTTGTTTAATCAAACATCACAAAATAATTGAGCTCAGAACAAATGGCTTATTACAGAAATGTGCAGGTTGGCAAGAAAGACTAGAGAGTGCATTTCAATAATGCATATATATTAACAGTTACTTTTTTTCATTAAAATGGGCAGTTACAGAGGGACCTGGTGCTCCAGGCATCGATGGGATGTGTGGGCCTTACATCACTGCTTGGTTTCTCATCCCACAGAAGGTTCAGGGCTCTGACAGAAGGGAGCACTTGGAGGTTTGAAATGAAGGGAAAGCGGTGCTAATTTATCACCTAACAGGTCTGGGGTGGACAAAACCCAAGGTTTGTGACACACATTGATTTACAGACTTCCCACAAGCCATCCCTGCATCCAGGGTCTCCAGAAACATCTTTAAAAACATAATTTCAGCCACTATTTCAAACCTCTGGCTGCACATGAGAATCATATGGGGAACTTTTAAAATCTACTGATATATAGGCCCTGAACAATTAAATCAGACCCCCTCTGGCTGGGCGGCCTTGATGTGGGTATGTTTCTTTTTTTCCTTTTTTTTTTTTTCCTTTGATGTCAAAACCTCCCAACATATCCAGGGCAGAGTACTATGGCTTTGAGTCATCCGTCATTGTACGGGGTTATTTTGCAACTTCTCTGCAAAGGTGAGTTAACATAGAGGATTAGTTTGTCAAACCCGATTTGCACAAATCAGTGATTTTACCCAGCGTATTAGCTCAGGCCACTGTAACAGAATACCACACACTGGGTGGCTTCAACCTCAGAAATGTATTATCTCCCAGTTCTGGAGACTAGAGTCCAAGATCAAGGTGCCAGCAGGCTTGGTGTCTGCTGAGACCTCTCTTCCTGGCTTGTAGATGCCAACTTCTTGCTGTGTCCTCATGTGTCCTTTACTGTGTACATACACACACTCCTGACGACTCTTTACATCTTATAAGGACACTGGTTCTGTCAGACTAGGGCCTCACCCTTGGGGCTTTGTTCAACCTTAATAATCTGCTTAAAGCCTCATCTCAAAATAGAGTCACATGGCATTAGAGTTAGGCCTTTAACTTAAGAATTTGGGGAGGACATTCTTCATGTCCATAAAACCCACTAACAAGATTTTTACTTTGAATTCCAGAGTTACAAATAATTGTGAGACACAGACAAAGTAGGGAGAGGTCTGAAAGTATCAACACCATCCCCTGGGTCCTTTCTTCCTTTTGGTCTCTGGGTAAGAAATGAGGTTTGTAAGTAATATGTGGCTACATAGAAAGAAAAAACTTTTTCTGGACATGAAACACCATTATTTTAAACTTAGATAGGCACACAGCTTACAAGGTGTTTTCTAGGATATCATACCCTGTAAATTGATAGATTCTAGCTGGTTTGTTTAACATAAGCAATTTCACACTGACTAGGTACATCCTGGATAGGAGCATCCCAGAGATAAGAATCTCCAGCTGCCATTGGTTTGTTTGCCAGGAAGCCCGTTGTTATAAAAAGGAGACTTGACTCAGCAACTTTTTTTTTTTTTTTCCGGAAGATGCCCCATATTCACTCTCCCCTACTGCTCCATAAAGGAGGAAAATAAATAGTAGCCTTGCTGATAACCATATCCTTCCTAGTAGGATGCACAACAGTTCTGGGTTGATCTCCTTCTTAGTCTCCGCCCCTATTGAGAGTGTTGTTAATCCCACATCTAGGCTCTGGACATTCTGACTTCAGTTCCTTAACACTTTGCTGTTAATGTGTAGTCCTTAGACCAGCACTGTCACCTGGGAGCTTGTTAAAAATGCAAAATATCAGTCCCACTCCAGGTGGACTAAATCAAACTTTGCACTGTAACAAGATTCCCAGGGGATTTGTTCACAAATTCAAGTTGGAGAGACACTGTTACAACATGCCAGTCTTCTCAGCCTCAGGGCCTTAGCAGTAGCCCTGTTAATTCCCATGCTTGTGTCCTTACCTTTCAGGTCATAGCTTAAAAATTACCTTTTCTCTTTATCTATGGAGAGGAGCTGCCCTCTTGTTATTCCTGCATTAGTACATTATTTATTCCCTGCTTAACACTTGTTATAATATATGTTTTTGTTGTATTGTTTATTTGTCTTACTAACTTAAGCTCTTTGAGGTAAGGAATCCTATCCAACTGGATCATCAGCCATATCCTAATCAACAACACTTTGTGTATACTGGGTAGACAGTAAATAGTTGTTGAATCAATAATAAGCAAACTGATTTTCCATGATCTGGTGCCTGTCTGTGTCTGTCTCTAACATTATCTTCTTTATTTTTAACTTGTACTCTGTATTTCAGCTCAACTTAAAATACTTATAGCCCTTTATCCTCAACCCCATCCCTGAATTGAGTGTTTTCATGCTTTCTTGGATTTGCTTGAGCTGCTCACTCTTCCTAGTTGCTTTCTCCCCACTTTTGTCCCTCTAAAGAGTGCGTATTCATCCAGAGACTCTGCTCCAGTATCCTACAAAGGCAGGTAAAGGATCAGTTGGGCCACAATTGTATCTTGAGTTACATTGGATTTTAGTGACATTTACGTGCAAATGTCCAGCATGACACCAGAATCCTATTGAGAGAGAAGAATTAAGTGTTTCTCATATCTGTATTGTCATTGCTTAATGTGGTGCATGAGCACAGGAGCTTCTTAGTGGCCTTTGAATTAGGAGACAGGAGAAATACAAGATGATGTCTGGAGGATGATTTAAAAACATGTCTCCTTAAAAATTTTGCTGTGAAAGATCCTTTCCAGACTTCATAGTTCCTGCAGTCCTGTATGCACTTTCCATGATGAAAAAGTACTTTTCATATCCCTTTATTTAGTTGTCTAGCATTCCTCATAAGATAAGCTGAATCAAATAAACACTTCATTTGCCTTGCTTGCTGAAGATAACCTCGCTTCTCCCTGTAAAAATAAACAAATATGCTGTCCCCATTCATTCAAGCTATCATGACCAAATATCATTCACTGGGTGGCTTGTAAACAACAGAAATTGATTTTTCACAGTTACGGAGGCTGGGAGGTCCAAGATCAAAACATCAGCAGATTCGGTGTCTGATGAAAATCTGCATCCTGGTTCAGGAACCCCTGTCTTTTCACTGTGTCCTCATAGGGCTGAATGGGTGAGAGAGTGCCCTGGAATCTCTTGTGTAAGGACACTAATCCAATTCAAGATGGCTCCACATTAGTGACATAATTACCTCCCAGAGGCCCCACCTCCTAATATCATCCCATTCGGATTGGGCTTCAACATGAGAATTTGGGAGAGAATTCAGTCCATACCATATCCTGTTTGGTTTAGAGGTCAATTCTGTCTTAGCTTTGTGAACTTTAAATGTGTGAGATCATAGACTCCATTTCTTAATTAGTCTAACATCTCCACAGCCTTCTGCAAAACTCCTTATGGCATGGGACAGAATTTAGTGGCAGTAGATGGCTGCTTACTTAGATGTAGTGTGAACGAACCCAAAGGGCTTCTTACCGAAATATGTCACTACCACATCTTCTGAGCTGACAACTGAGCCTGTAATTCCAATTATTTGAGTTTTTTTCCTTGGATTAATGTGGAGATGTCTCTTAAAGAGGTAAATTTCCAATCATCATTGAAAAGTATATGGTTTAAACACTGCTGTCTTAAGCTCAATTTGTAGGCAGCTGTAGCCCATTGCCCTGTAATATGAAGGTTAACTTTTTAGTTTGGCTTGCCTGATGCTCATCAGGAAGACACATTTGGCTCAGTCTTGCTGACCTGAGTAGGGGAGAGGACATGCCAGTTAATAAGGCTGTGTGGTCAAAGGGGTGGAGGCAGTGAAAAAGAGAAAGCTAAAAAATTCATGAATACTAGTTTATTCTCTTTCTTATGAAAAAAAAAAACCCAGAAGAAATAAAAATACTTACTTTAATTGAATATTAAGTATTTTTAAATAGTCTCATATATACAGTTGTATTTGATTCTCCATTAGCTAACTCCACTTACTGGTGAGGAAATGAACCTTCATGGGAGCCAAAGATGATCCAACTAGCATCCTGATGGGTGACAATCCATTTCATGTTCTTTGACCTTCCATGATGTGACAGATTACACTCATCCAAGAAGGGAAAAGATCTGAAAGATGGTGCTAGAATCCCAAAGTATTAATAAACTAATGTCACTGTTTTCCTTAGTGTTATTGGACAGATACAGATTCTGCAGGATGTTGAGAAAATCGATGTTACAGAAGGGTAAAGAATGCTTGTTCTGCACTCAAATGAATTAGAAACCACTGGCTTAAATCAAAGCATAGTCTCTTTTTAACAGCAAGATTTCTCAGGCTCTTTAATAAACTGTTCTTTGGTCCCTCCTGACATGGCAATGGTTAATGCGAGGTGACTGGGGTGGGGGGAGGTTCCTATGTTCAAAATAATATATTGCAGGGCTAGTATTCATCAGAATGAAATGTGGGGTAAGTTTCCTAAAAAAAAAAAAATCAGTATAAAAACAGTTTCTTTCCTCTAGTTTAGAAGAGGGAAGCAAAATACTCAGAGCTTACAAAAATAGAAAGGAGAAAAAAGAAAAAAAAGAAGGCAAATCAAAAGCCCTTCTTCTCTCAGATGGTAAACTGATCAGCATTCTTCCCCACTTACCTGGCAGATGGCATGACTCACCCCAGGTGAGTGGGTGAAAAGCAATTTGCAAGTTGCCTCGGGTGTGAAAACCTAAGATGAATGGCTGAACTGGTTAGAAAAGAAGATTTAGTAGCAGTGATATGAGGACTTCTATTGTTCTTGCTTGTATAGTTTGTCATATTTAAGCAAGTCAGAGTTGGGAAGCTCAAACAAAAAGCAAGAATACAGGAGTGTTGAAGGGCATTAACAAGAAGCCATTTTTTTTTCTCCTAAGGATTTATCCGTTTATGTCCTAATCCTGAGAGTTCTTTCTTGGAATGGAATCTGTAGCGGTTCCAGTCCACCTTCTAGGCTCTAAAGGGTTTTAAAAAAATACATGGTGGGCCCCAGTTTTCAAAGTATAAGAGGTAGAAGAATAGTACAGATACAAATGCTAAGAGATGTCAACAAAGGGAGAGTGTATTTGTAGCAAAGAGGCATCAGGGAAGATTTGGGACATTTGAGCTAGTTGTTTAAGAATTAGAGGAAAGCATAACAGCTAAAGGCTGAGTGTGAATGGAAGAGTGCCAATGGGGAATCACAGGGTATCAAAGGGAAACATAAACAGTGCCCTTTTCTAGAAGAGTAATGGGTGTTAGGGTGGTTGGTGAAAGCAGATGAGGCAGGAGAGGAGGGACTTGATTGCCAAAATCAGGTGTCTGCGCTGTGTCAGGTGGGCAGTGGATTTTAATCCAAGCTGCAATAGACCCACACCTTCCAAGAAGGCAACTTCATGACAAAGAGTTTTTGAGCGGCTCCTCTAGGTACAAGGTAAACATAAGGAAACAACTTGAATGTGCTCTCTTCAAGTGGAGAGAGACAAACAAGTAAACGCCTGGATGTTTCATTGACTATAACTGTTATAAAATGATACCAGAATAATAAAGTAAGAAGTGAAAGGGAAGACCTAAAATCAGAAAGCAAGTAAGAGAACACAATAATGATAACTTTAGTAGATCCTTGTCATTGGGGGCAAAGACAAAACAGGTTCACAGAAGAAGACTGGAACGAACTTTGCAACTGTTATTTTTTGAGGGGAGCAAGGGAAGAGAGGTATCAAAAGTGACAGTATGGGAGCGCCTGGGTGGCTCAGTTGGTTAAGTGTCCGACTTCAGCTCAGGTCACGATCTCGCAGTCAGTGAGTTCGAGTCCCGCATCAGGCTCTGTGCTGACAGCTCAGAGCCTGGAGCCTGCTTCAGATTCTGTGTCTCCCTCTCTCTCTGCTCCTCCCTCACTCACACTCTGTCTCTCTCAAAGATGAATAAATGTTAAAAAAAAAAATTAAGTGACAGTATGGTCACTAATCATGATTTGAATAGACATAACTCATTTAGTTTTCACCATGTGTAAAACAATGTGTGTCACATACACTAATTTTCTCAGTAAGTCTAGGATGTACTCTTACCATCTAAATTTCATAGATCAAAAAATAAAGCTCAGAGAACATAAATGCCTTGTCCAAGATTACTCTGTTAGGATTTTAGTACATGTGCCTCTGAGTTCCACATTCATGTTAACTACTCCACTATACCAAGACAGTTTGGAGGGGGTAAGTGAAATCAAGAAAGGGAAGAAAAATGCTATGTTCACTTTTTGATGCATAGAGTCTGAAATGCTGCTATCGCATTATCGCTGGTGATATTCCATTGGAAGCGTCAGCACTCAAGAGTGAACGGAGAATTGGGAATGGCCATCCTAATGTTCTTTGCATGGCTTAAGTTGCTCATTGATGCCCTAGAATATTCTAATGACAATTATTCAGGAAGCTACAATGTGTCAGGCACCATGCTAATTCTTTAGACATGTTATCTCCTTCAGTCTTCATAACCGATAAGCTTGGCAAAAAAGATACTCTGATTGTCTACTTGCCTTTGGGTATAAAGTCTGGACGTAATGAAATCTATCTTTGAACCCAGGAAAGTTGGACTTCACAGATCATGCTCTTTCTACTTTGAGCTGTAGCTAACCTTGCTAATGGAGAAGGTAGTATTCAGAGAAAATTTTGTTACTCCAAAATGGGTTTGCCTCTTGGTTGATGGTGAGTGAAAGATACAACTGAACGAAGGAATAGGAAATGGGAGGATTTTTTTTGCAACAAGTCAAGGAGAACACTGGAGATCTTTCCCAAAGCTGTGTCTCCCTGAACAACAAAATTGGGGAAGTTTTAAACTTAGGGTGCTTGCATGCTAGGCAGTTCAGCATGGAAGTGGGGCAAAAGTCATCTTAAGGTGACAGAATCCAAGTCAAGATCAGGAGGTTCCACAAGAGTCAGCATCATCAGTTCTCTGGCTTTTGTTGGTTTAGTATTTGAGTGCTCACAGGGGTTTAAATCTTGCAAAGATAATTCAAGAATGTGCATAAGGTCAATCAATTTTTACTTTTGAACCAGCACTGGGACTTTGACCACTGATTTATTGTCCCCGATATGATGATTATATCTGTGGCTATTCTAACATTCTTTTGTTGCCTTAAAATCATTATCTACTGGGGTCTCTTCTTCTGCAATTTTGACATATTCCAGGAAGTTATTTTTTTTAACGTTTATTCATTTTTGAGAGACAGAGAAAGAGCATGAGCAGGGTAAGGGCAGAGAGAGGGGGCGACACAGAATTCGAAGCAGGCTCCAGGCTCCGAGCTATCAGCACAGAGCCCTACACAGGGCCCGAACCCACGACCCATGAGATCATGATCTGAGCTGAAGTCAGATGTTCAACTGACTGAGCCACCCAGGTGCCCCAACATATTCCAGGAAGTTCTGCAAGAAATGTGCTTTGGGCAAGTAGTGCTAGTCAGGCATAGATCACAAGATGGCCAGAAGCCTAAAATGAGTTTTCTTATGTCAAGAAAGCTATACCTTGTCTTCATTTCCCTAGGAGCCCCTAGCTCTTTCTGCCTATATGATCAGGTGTAACTGAGCCAACATGAGTTCACTCCTTGGTGAGTCAGAACCTGCACTAGGTTGAGTTGTCCCACAATGAAAACTTTTATTTGCAGCAAACAAGGAGATCATGAGGAGTGGCTTCCCAAGTGGTGATTCTCTGGGAGAGGGCATAGGGGAGCCTTGCCATCCTATGTAGAGGTGGGCATAAGGTCACACATGTGCCTGAAGTAAACAAGCTTATATATACTTACATTGTATGTTATGTAAATGAGGCTAAGACTCCTCCTTGGGTGGAGAGTTTAGTGCTACAATGAGGTAAAGATAATTGTAGGTCATTCTAGAGGTGACTCCATGATCCATCTGTGCAGGCACAACTCAGGTTTAGCTGAAAAGGTCTAGGTGGTCTAGGTCTAAGGCAGGTGTTGTCAGGAGAGTCTATCACCTGGGGTGGTTTCAGGTTTCATTTGTCTGCGTTAAGGGAAAAGCCAGAAAGAAGAGCTCAGGGAAAAATGTAAGACAGAGGTTAGTGAGTACAAGCAGGTGGGCAGTAAAGGCCAAGTCTTGGGGTCTAGCTGGTGACACAGAGACCTATTCAAATCAAGTTCTGCCCTTGGCTGCAAATTGTCCATGACTTGTTTTTTTCCTTTTCTGTGATGTGTTAATTGTATTAATTTCCCCTCTACCTAGCATTTCAGTGCTCCATATTTAATTCCCTTTCTTCCCTGAAGAAAATGCCAAAGACTTTTCAAGTGTAAACTTTCACTCTATAGATGTATAGTAAATGACCTGAAAACAGGGAGACTCACATACGTAATTAGGGATCCTTTCATTGTTAGTTAGAATCAAACTCGAATTTTGGCCGGAGAAAATCAGTTCTAGAGGACTGGTCAGTCTCCTCGGTCCTTCACACTACCATTCACCCATTCAGTCCAACAATGTTATGGAGCCTCCTCCCAGATTTTGAGTTTCTAACAAGTGAATAAAGTGGACAGAAGCTCTGATTTCAAGAAGCTTATGTATAAATTGGGAGTTAAGACCTTAATGAAGTAACATATGTGCATAATTACAAATTGTGTTAAGTTCTTTAAGGGGGGGTCTTTAGAGTTTATTAAAGGAAGAGCCAATTCAGTGGGGGTAGGGACCTCCTGAGCAAGAATTTAGTGAACCGAAGAATCACAGAACAGCATATTGTGGCCCATACTCATGCTGGGGCAGGAACCCTCATGGAACCCAGCTAAAGCCTATTGCTCTGTGTGCCTGCTGGATTATGACGCATCTAGGATGTTTTATAGCAAGAAGTCACTAAAGAGCTTAAGCATAAAGGTGACATGACCAAATCAGCATGCTAAAGGACCCTTCTGGCTGTAGTGCAGCTAATGGGATTAGGAGGGAGCCAGCAGGAAAAGGGAGGTGGGGAAACTCCACAGAAAGATTTTGCAGAGGAGATGGTGATAGCAAAGATGAGAAAAGAGGATTCATTTCTCTAAGGCACTTTTTTTTTTCCTGTTTGTTCTCAGCAAATAAACAGGGTGCAGCACCAAAAAGTTTGCAGGCATGCCTCAGAGGTAGTACGGGTTTGGTTCCAAACCACCACAATGAAGTGTATATCACAGTAAATACTGTCAGATGAACTTTTTGGTTTCCCAGTGCATATAGAAGTTTATACTAGACTTTAGTTTATTAAGTATGCAATATGAGATTGTGTCTTAAATAATGTACATAACTTAAAGAATACTTTATTGCTAAAAAATGTTCGTCTGAACATTTGTCAACTTGGGTTTATTTTGTTGTTTTGTTTGTTTTGTTTTGTTTTGGTTTGGTTTGGTTTGGTTTTTTGCTGGTGGGGTGTTTTGCCTTAATGTCAGTGTCTCCTGACTGATCAGGGTGGTGGTTGCTGAAGGCTGGTATGGCTGTGGTAATTTCTTAAAATAAGACAACAATGAAGTCCGCCAAATTCATTTCCCTTGAACACTACAGCCCATTGTAGGGTTATTAATTACCTTAATTTCAGTATTGTTGTGTCTTAGGAAATAGGGAAGCCTAAGGAGAGGCAGGAAGATGGGGGAACAGCTGGCTGGTAGAGTAGTCAGAACACACACAACATTTATTTATTAAATAAATTATCAATTAAATAAAACCCACTCACCATTTTATGTGGGAGTGGTTCATGGCGACCCATAACAATTATAATTGAGCATCAGAGATCATGAATCATGGGTAATCATAACAGATACAATAATATGAACAAATTTAAAATATTGTGAGAGTTACAAAACATGATATAGAGATACAAAGTGAAAAATGCTGTAGGAAAAATGGTGCCCACAGACTTGCTCAGTGCAAGGTTGCCACAAACTTACAATTTGTAAAAAATGCCATACCTCCTAAGGGCCATAAAAGGAAGAGCAATAAATCAAGATGTGCCTGTATTTAATAAATAGTTTGTTATATGAAATGATTAACTTAAGTGATTTCAAGAGGTAAAATCTACATGATGTGTTGGTAACTTAACTATGAGGGGCCAAGAGGATGGGAGATGTTGAAGATGACAAAACTTATGGTTTACAGATACATAAGGTTGCCATGCACTAGGGCTTTGTCATTTTGTTTTCTTTGGATCTGTGTCAGTAAATATTTTCTATAAAGGGCCAGATAGTATATACTTTAGGCCTTGCGGTCCATGCATTCACAGCTACTCACTTCTGCCATTGTAACAAAAAACTGGCCATAGACAACATGTAAGTGAACAACTGAGATGATGCTCTGATACAATATTATTGACAAAACAGGCAGTGGGCAGGATTCAGCCCATGGGCAGTAGTTTGCCAGTCCCTGAGTAAATCATGAGTTTAATTTTAAACAAGTTTAATGGGAGGTATTTTTTTTTTTTCAACGTTTTTTATTTATTTTTGGGACAGAGAGAGACAGAGCATGAACGGGGGAGGGGCAGAGAGAGAGGGAGACACAGAATCAGAAACAGGCTCCAGGCTCCGAGCCATCAGCCCAGAGCCTGACGCGGGGCTCGAACTCACGGACCGCGAGATCGTGACCTGGCTGAAGTCGGACGCTTAACCGACTGCGCCACCCAGGCGCCCCTAATGGGAGGTATTTTTGAGGCATCCACATGAATATGTTCACGTTATTATTAGAATATGTTATTGTTAGACCCAGCTTTTTTAAAAAGTACTTTGAAATGTATTTAGTAATTACACAAGATTAAATACCTAATATTTGATTGCTAAGCATCTTTTAGGGAACTGTCCCCAGAGAGGGAATAGATCAGTGGTCACTTGTAGTCAGCATATACACTATAAGGAGATGGCTTCTATAGTGACAGTATTGTTTCAGAAAGAGGCAGCTAACTAGTGTCAGCAGATGTGCACTGTTTGGCCCTTAGAGTACATGATATCTTTAAAAAGGCATCAACTTTAAAAAAAAATCAGAAGGTTCCATATATTCTGAGTAGGGGGTGGGGAGGATAAAAAAGAAGTTCTGAAACCAAGCCTAGTCATCCCTTTTAGTTAGAAATAGAGAAAAGCTTCATAAAGAATGAGAAACCTAGATTTACTGTAGGGGCAAACTGTTCAGTTAATCTGGGAGGTTTCAATTATATACACTTAAAAACAAGCACCCACCCACTGTTGCTTGTATTTGAGGGAAATACAGGCATTGAAACAGTGAGTGCAGATCATTTAGGCAGAACTATTATGAAATCTCTTCTTGATGTATAATTTAACACCTATTTCTAAGTATGCATAATCTTACTGTGTTCCTTTAGACTTGGTTGTTTTGGGGACAGAAATGTCTCACTACCTCTCCATTCATTTACTTTCTATGTTCTGCTGCCGTAGGCATTTTAAATTGTTTGGCCAATGACATAATGAAACGTAAGCCTAGAGACCTTACTGACCATGCAACTCTGTAATTTCACGATAGCTTCATACTGTCCCATTAAATTGTCAGAATATCACTGAGCATTTTATGTGACCCATTCTGACTTTTAATGAGAGATACTGTATCGTAAGGTTGAGAATAGAAGTCCAGGGAAGACCACCTCTGTGGTCACTAAGTTGTCTACACAGCACAAAGATTTTCTTCCAAACCCCAGCTCTTCAGAGTGTGTGGTTCAGTGGTTCCCAAACCTGTCTACCTTTCACCTGAGGAGTTTTAAAAGACACTGATGCTTCTTTGAAAATTTTAGAGGCTCTCCAAGTGATTCACATGTGTGACAGGTTTAGGAACCACTGGCTTAATTCAAAATAAAATCTCTATGACAGCATAAATTTATCAACGCCTTGGACTTCCAGGGGCTCGGTGGTGAGATGAAGCTCTGGATCTTTCCATGAGAATGCCCAGGTTCTACCATAGCAAAAAGCCTTCCCTAACAATATGGTGGTGCCACTTTCTTCCTAGAGTACATTAAAAACAAAGATGATTCTTGGGACGCCTGGGTGGCTCAGTCGGTTAATCGTCCAACTTCAGCTCCGGTCATGATCTCCGGGGTTTGTGAGTTTGAGCCCCGCATCGGGCTCTGTGCTGACAGTTCAGAGCCTGAAGCCTGCTTCAGAGTCTGTGTCTCCCTCTCTCTCTTCCCCTCCTCTGCTCTCTCCCTCTCTCTCTTTCTCTCTTAAAAAAAAATGTTCTTTTATATAGTTTGAATAGGTAGAATATGAATTAATGAGTGTTTTTATCGTAATATGGCAGCCCTGAAATTCTGTTTCATAGTCTAGTCATACTGCCTATGGTTTAAAAATAGAAGCTGAGTCTTAAAAAAGAAAAAGCCATTGAATGCTGCTACAGGATTCCTTGCGAAGCTCTTGGTAGCCCCTCTACCTTGCTTACTTGACCCCCCCGCCCCCCGCAGAACTGAAACCTGGCTCTTTTCTAATATCAAGGATTAAATATTCCTGCTCATTTTTCCTAAAACGCTCTTTCCAAAAATTAGACAGGACAAATATATTTTAATGAACAAATAGTGTTTTAATAAGAAGGCTCTTTTAAAATTAGCTTATTCTATTAAGGTTTTAATAAGTAAAAAAATAATATTGTAGAGAATTATTCAATAAAAGCACCAGCCAGCTTGGTCTACAGAGTAAGCTTAGGAAACATGCAAATGGAATTTCACTAAAGAAAATATCCCTGCAGTGACAAAATTTTCACTTAGATAGAAAATGTCTATGTGGGGAAAAGAACAGATTTCTACTAGATACAAATGATACACCAAACAGTGTATTCTGCTTTTGTTTGAGTTCTGCCTTTGGCAGTAAGACAGCAACTAATTTGGTTTTATTTTAAAATTCCAGTGATTATAAGGTCTGCACATTCCCTGTGAAGTAGCTCACTCTCTACTAGAGCCAGACCCCAATATTTCTTTGCCAATCACATGTGCTAGAGAACTTGAGCTGACAGGTGCTTTTTCATCGTTTCCTCTCTGAGCCAGGAGCAATGGAGTCCCAGCTGATATTCTGAGTCTGGGGCTTTCCTACTCTCTTTTAAGAGCATTCCCAGGAGACAAGACAAGTGTTTCTGATCATTTGTTGTTTGAAAGTCCCTTTTCCTTCTGGAGCTACTTGCTATCCCTATTAGAATTTGAATTATTGGCTAATTGTCTAACAGTCTCAGAAGGTGTTCACGTAGTAGATGCAGAAGTAAGAAAAAGTGTATTTGTTAGAATGTTTCATTGCAAGTAGTTGACTATGCAGGCAATATTGGCCAACCACTAAGGAAAGTTTATCATTTCATGTTCAAAATTCAGGGTTACATTAGCACCAGTGTTGGTTAATTTGGTGACATCATTATCGTACTGTTAAAGAATGATTAATGAAGATCATTTAGATGATAGAAACTAACTTTAAACACTTCATGAACTAGACAGTCTCCTTTCAGAGAACCACAAAATGGGATGCAAGGCAGGAAGCTTTTTACAGGGTAAAGAATAAACAACAAGGAAAAGACAAACAGAAAAGAACTGATAGTCTGGGGCCATATAGTCAATCTTGTTTGGGCCAAGAAGGCTCAGAGTTGGTTTGGCATTCTGAGACTGGCTAACTGAGTACACTGTGTGTCTGGTCAAGGGGAACTTGTTTATAGGGGCACAGAACTTATCCAAGTTTGGTTTGCTGAGGTGACATCCTGAGCAGCAGTGGCTCCATCTTGGGCCTAGAAATTATTTCAGCACCATCAAAGACAAAAATTCTTTTTTTATCTATTGTTTTCTATCCTAGGATATGGGCTTTTTTCCCATAAGCTTGTCTTCATGGTTAAAAAGTGGCTGCTGCAGCTCCATACATCATGTTTGTACACATCAGAGTTCAAAGGCTAAAGACCATAGATCTCTTCCTTGTATCTCTTTTAAGAGCGAAGAACCACATTCCTAGGACTCGACATCAGGCTTATGTTTGCTTTCATTGGCCAGAACTACATTTCTTTCCTAAACAATTGATCTGCCTATCCATATAATCTATTTCAACATCTCTTCCCCATGAGCCAGCTACTGAGCAGACCCAGTATCCAATGACTATAAACAATGGTGTCCGGGAGGAAAATGCATCCTTAATCAGGGAATGTAGGACTGTATCTTCTAAAGAAGATGGCAGTAAACATCCTAGCCCTTTTTTCTAATCTTTCTGCACCTTCACTTTGGCTTTCCAGCTAAGGGAAACTTGGTTTTGTTGCAGCCATCAAAATAGAATAGAAATCTACATTCCTACTAGCCTCTGGCAAAGAAAATTGACACTATACTTGAATATTCATAGTCCTAAATGAGTATTCTCCCTTTAATAAGTATCCATGGGCATTTGCAGCTGACTGTTTATTCTTATGAAACAAGCCACTGAGTGTGTGAGGATGGGTATAGATATACACAAATCATATGTATCGCTTTAGAAGAATTCTCACTTACTAGAGCTTTTAAAGGTTACTTGGTATCTTCATTCAACACAATATATTTTCAATAATGATTTTTTTGGCAAAGCGAGTAAATTAGACTTTTGTTCATTTGGTGCAAGAGGCAACTTTGTTGCTGTAATATATACAATTAAACGGAGTTGAGATGTACTTTAAATGAAAATTGAAAACAAATTAAGTAATCAGTCAATGTAATGTTTGTGGTTATAGCTCTTGTATATATTTGGATAAGTTAAGGGTGGAAAAAAGCTGTTCAGCATTGCTGGGCATTTTATTTTATTCCAAGGGGAAAGAAATAGCTGGCAACATTTGAAATTGGCTGTAAAATATTACAGATAATGATAATTTGTTTTTATATTTGTATGAGCCCTTCATCTATTCCCATAGATCAAGTTTAATCATATGGCATATTACTATCTACTAGTGTTAGAATTAGGCAATCTGAAGTTTAGCTAATGAAATATATTTATAGGTTTCTGGGTTGTTTTTTTTTTTTTTGGTTAATCTTTCTTACTAACCAGGAGTAGGACCTTTTAATTTGACATTTGGAAACATTTGTATTAATAATAGCAATTTTTTAGGTTCTATCTTCTCGCAGTTTGACATTTGTAAAGTTAATGTGTATCTTTTTATCGCTTATTACAAATTATTTCCTTAATTTTATGACTTTGGGATGGCTGCCAGTGACTTACTGCCTCAAAAATCATGATGTTGAGAAAGAGATGATTATGTTTTATATTTAGTTAGATTTATTAGTACTGACTTGGGCTTTGTGCTGAGGCAAATGGGTTTACACAAGTCATCTGAAGATTTTTGGGTCTCTGTTTAAAGTTCAAATTCAACCATTACAAGGCTATGATAATTTATGAAGCTTAATCCCTGAGCCATTATTTTTCAAAGTTAACTACATTTGTTTTAGATTTTGAATGTGGATCTTAACTCGGGTTTTGATGTAAGTATCACACCCTGCTATACATTGCATTCTGTTTTAATACAGTACTAAACTTCCAAGAGCAATAAATTAGTTTGCTTTCCCCCTCATCTCTTAAAATTATGCATTTTTAAAAAGGCTCAGATTTTCCAGTATTTTTCTATCCTATTTTTTTAGTCCAACTGTATTAAAAAGGTGTGGGGGATAAGGGGTGCCTGGGTGGCTCAGTCGGTTGAGCATCTGACTTCTGCTCAGGTCATGATTCATGGGCTATCAGTTGGTGCCCCATGGACTTTGTGCTGACAGCTTGGAGCCTGCTTTGGGTTCTGTGTCTCCCTGTGTCCCTGCCCCTCCCCTGCTTGTGCTCTGACTCTCTCTCTCTCTCTCTCTCTCTCTCTCAAAAATAAATAAACATTAAAAAAAAAGGTATGGGGAATTTCAGCTAAATTTGTTCATTGGCATTTATTCTATGAATTAATTTTCTGACTTAATTAAAGTCATATTTAATTTATATTTTTTATTTAAGTTATTTAATACATGTATTTTTCAGGACTGTTGATCACAAGTAACAGAAATGCCATTGAAAGTGTTTCAGCATAGCAGAATTTACTGGCTTGTATAATGGCATAGTCTAGGGAATTCATGCTTCAGGCATGGCTGTCTCAAGTAGCTCAAACAGGCTCCTTAGTAATCTCTCTTCTTCTCTTTCTCAGTAATGCTTTTCTTTTTGTTGACTTCTCTCTTTTAGAAACTCCTTCATTCTTATAGCCTTGCACACTGGCATCATTATATCCTACAAACTGCCAGTCCAACAAAAACGAGATATTTTTATTACGTATAATCTCAGTAAAAATGAAATTAAATTCCTCTCCATTCTATAACAATCCCATCCCTGACCCATATTCTGTGGCTAGGAGGTTGGAATGTATCCATTTTTGACAAAGTGTGGTCCCTAGATAATCCCCAGAAACATCACCAAAGATTTGGTTAGAAATACTTATTCTCAGGTCCCTTCTATACCCAGTCAAAAAATCCTACTGTGGGACCCAGTATACTGGGTGGTAAGGAACCCTCCTAGTGAAGCATTCTCAAGCTTGAGAACCCCTGCTGTACATTAACTGGCCAAGACTGGGTCATGTGAGCAACCCCTGGAGCTTCAGTGTAAGTTTCATCTCACAGCAAGCATGTAGAAAGAGTTCTGAGGAACCAATATCAGGAAAGAGGAAGAGTAGATGGTGTGCTGACAAGTAAGAGATCTCTGCTACAATGAAATTTCAGCCCGACACTACTTTTTCTTTGTTTCTAATGACATTATTTCTCAGAACACTGTTGATTATGAATTGCCCTCTAGAAAACCACTATTCTAATTAAAGCAAATCAACATTCATCCTCTTCTAGGATACGGTATTTTAGTTTTAAATTTCATCTCTGAATAGGTAGGTACGTGGCCAATATTGAAAGGTTTCCAGACCATATTTTTTTATTCAAATGCTTACCAATTACTTAGATATGGCCAACTACCATTATATACCCTTCAGTAATGAACCTTATTACTCCTATGTGATAAATAATAGACTAAAATGAATTTGCTTCAAAATTTCTCATTGATAATGGCAGTGATGCCTACAGAATTTTAGGAAAGGTAGTAAACATTGCAATATCACCTAAAATAATTTTAAAACAAATTTTTAAAAAGCAGCTAATAAGGGAGATGCATGTAACATTTCACATTACTTAAAATTTGTGTTTTGATTTATCATTTGTTAAAGATTTGTTAAAGATCCAAAGGTAGTTGGGTTTTTTTTTTTTTGTTCATTTGTTTTGTTTTTTTGTTTTTTCCTTTTAGTATATTCTTGTTTGGAATGTGTAGGGTAGGAATAGGGAATATGTATTTTTTAACAGTTGCCACAGGGAATTTTTTTATTATTATTATTTCTTTATTTTGAGAGACAGAAAGAACACGAGCCGGCAAAGGGCAGAGAGAGAGAGGGAGAGATAATCCCAGGCAGGCTCCATACTGATTTGGGGCTTGATCCACGAACTGTGAGATCATGACCTGAGCAGAAATCAAGAGTCTGGATGCTTAACCGACTGAGCCACCCAGGTGCCCCAACCACAGGGAAATCTTAAAATCAGGCATGTTTGGCATACTCCATAGTAGCAAAAAGTAAGGATGCTGTGGTGGAATAGTTGGGGTCAAATCTTGGTCTTAGTTCAAACTAACTGTAGGGAGGTGGGTAGTTCTTTAGCCTTGCCAAGTCTCAAATGCTGCTTCTATCGTTGTTGTTTCCTTCTCTCCCTTTTCTCTTAACTAATCTGCCAGTTACACCTTCTCATTTCTTATGCTGCAGATAGAGGACATGCAGTGGGGTAAAGGAGTCCGGGAGATCCCCCCTCAGTGTGCACACTGCCATGCAAGCCTGGGCAAAGAAAGAAGACTCAGAAGGGAACTCCGTGCTGCTGGACCTGTGAGCCTTGTGATGGCTACCAGTACCAGTTTGATGAGATGACATGCCAACATTGCCCCTACGACCAGAGGCCCAATGAAAACCGAACCGGCTGCCAGGATATCCCCATCATCAAATTAGAGTGGCATTCCCCCTGGGCCGTCATCCCTGTCTTCCTAGCAATGTTGGGGATCATTGCCACCATCTTTGTCATGGCCACTTTCATCCGCTACAATGACACGCCCATTGTCCGGGCATCTGGGCGGGAACTGAGCTACGTTCTGTTGACTGGCATCTTTCTTTGCTACATTATCACTTTCCTGATGATAGCCAAACCTGATGTGGCCGTGTGTTCTTTCCGGAGAGTTTTCTTGGGCTTGGGTATGTGCATCAGTTATGCAGCCCTCTTGACAAAAACCAATCGGATTTATCGCATATTTGAGCAGGGCAAGAAATCAGTGACAGCTCCCAGACTCATAAGCCCAACATCACAGCTGGCAATCACTTCCAGTTTAATATCAGTTCAGCTTCTAGGAGTTTTCATTTGGTTTGGTGTTGACCCACCCAACATCATCATAGACTATGATGAACATAAGACAATGAACCCTGAGCAGGCCAGGGGAGTTCTCAAATGTGACATTACAGATCTCCAAATCATTTGCTCCTTGGGATATAGCATTCTTCTCATGGTCACATGTACTGTGTATGCCATCAAGACTCGGGGTGTCCCAGAGAATTTTAATGAAGCCAAACCCATTGGATTCACTATGTACACGACATGTATAGTGTGGCTTGCCTTCATTCCCATTTTTTTTGGCACTGCTCAGTCAGCGGAAAAGGTAAGTGAAAATGCACACCACACCACACATTCAAAATATGTCTGTTTTTGTAAATATTGAAACCAAATTGATTGTATAAAGCAAGAAGTTTTATATCCTGAATTACTAGGCTTCAGTGCTACAGGAATCTAAAATCTGCAGGGAACTGTGCCACATTCATTTCACTGGAAACCAACAAGAGGTAGCTTTTTCAAGTTAATTTGTGATGGAATTATTCAGTGTAGCAAGAGCTCATCCAGTATAAAATCATGCAGTCTGTCCAAATGAAATCTTCCTATTCATTCATTACCCACCCTCTCTTCTTACACATATATTTCCTTGGGATAGGAGAAAAAGGCCACAATGCTTCACTGGGATGAAGATGGTCATTACTAGCTCTCTCTCAGTCTTGTTAGTGACTGTCTAGGTTTTCACCGTGGATTGGATCTAGTTTGTGAGCAACACAACATACTAGAAGTTCCATTTGCATATTATATATATATATATATATATATATATATATATATATATATACACACACACATATATATATTTCATACATATTCATCCACCATATATTTATGTGTGTGTGTATATATATACATGCATGTACATATATACATGCCTACATATATGCACACACACACACACACACACATATACACACATATATATAGTGGATGAAAATAGGAGAGTTTTGGTTATCATTGTATCCTGGGCTCCCTAAAGCTATATATACATCTGTCACATCAAGTGATTCAGAGTGATAGGAGAGACTCAACTTTCTAGCCATGGGAGGGACAGTATGTAGTACAGCAGGTGTCATCAAACTGTGGAAACTCAAAGTTGGCAAAATTAGTGGACCCTAATATGTTGGTCCTAGATATGGTTAGTGTGCATTCTCCCCCCCCCACCCATATAGTTATACAGTTTTATGAGTCTGTAAGTTAGGCAGCCCTAATGTGTTGATTCTTAAAGCAATTAATATATGTCTAGCTGTAGGTTCAACAGGCATGCAATTAGGCACTGCTAAAGCCTTGATTCTACATGAGATTCCTACACATCTTTTATACTCACCTGGATTTGGTTTTGTGTGTATGCAAATCGGGCAGTTCTAATATGGTGATCTTAATAAGATGTGCTGTCCTTCATTCCTTAAAGTCAGCTCTGGCATGGCGGTACAGCTAAAGCCAGAACCAAGACCTAGAGCACTAACTGGAACACTGTATAAGAGAGGGCATGCATATAGCTTGATTAGAAGTGAAAATGTAGGGAGTGTAGCCTGATTCTGTGTTACTTTGTAGGAGTCTCTGAAGCATTCAAGGACTTAGTGCCCTAAATGAGGAAAACAAGGATTGAAGTAGGAATCTCTACAAATTCACAAATCTGTGCCTCTAGGAATTCACTGAATCTGAATTTTTCATTATTACTTCTCTTCTCATATAATCCTGTAAATTATTAATGACCTTTGACTGGTGTTCCAATGGAGAAGATGTCTCTTATCTAAATTGTGTGATTCAGAAGCCATCAGTTTGGACTGTGTGGGGTTTGGGGTTTTTTGTTTGTTTATTTGTTTTTAATGAGTATCTCATAAAACCACAGAGAATTCTGAAACCAAGGACAGTGAATGGTTCCAGATATGGTTTTAGTCATGAATGTCTTAGAGGAAGTTCTAAAATACATGCTCAACAAGCATAGTATGTTTCCAACAGTATGTTTCAAATTCATAATGCATGTTTACTGTCTGTGAAACCAACTTGAATTGCATTTTATTGCTTCTATCTATCCCTGGGCCAAGGGAATAGTAAAATATGAGTTAGGGTAGTGAAACGCAATAGAGAGAAAAAGGAAAAGAATTTCCCAAATGTATGCTAGTAAGTTGATAACCATTGAACTTTTTATGGGAAATGATGTGTATTATCAAAGCCTGTGAAGATAATAATTATTTTTTATTAAAACAAACACAAATCCCTATGTAACAGGCTAAAAACATTAAATCCTTTTCTTATAAATTTATTGTTGGGGAATATAAAAGGCAGGAGTACCTGCAGTTTTATAGATAGTCCCTGTTGTAATGATATTTGACAATTCAAGTCTCTACCCTTTAATTTGTCATTTCTAGCCCTTTCTGGTCATGACTGTGAATCCTTTCTGTAAGATCACGGGTATAGTCGACTCATTTAAATACCTGAAAGTGATATAGGGCTTCAGGAATTGAATTCACTGGTTCCAGTTGTTCTGTAAGACTTTGAGCTGGTTGAACTGAACTACAGCAATAAGTAGGCTGTCTTTAAGCAGTGTGCTTTGTATCCTAGAGTTTTGAAGACATGTATGTTTTTCTTTGTATACTCTCAATGGTTTGTGATATCTTACATGGTTGATTGGCACAATTAAAGGTACTAAATTGCCAAATGGGAACAGTGAATTTTATATGGAAATTCACACATCTTAAAGATAGGCATATGGCTAGAGAAGCATGAGTGATAAATTTAAAATATTTTTTGTACATGAAACCATGGAATTTAAATTGTGGAAGGCGGCAAATTGACAAATGCAACAGAGATCACAGAAAAAGGCATCACTGCCAAGCTAAAAATATTCAGAATCACAGCCCTTCCATTTCTGTTTAGATTGAAGAGTCTAAGTGTTTAAGTGAAAGAATTCCATTGTAACAAAAATAAAGGATTAGGCAGTGATTTCAGTAATAACTATTTACTGTTTTAGGAAATTGAAATCATTTTGATTATGATAAGGATATCTTTGTGAAGTTTCTCATCAGTTGAGTTCATTAGCACAGCACAAAGTATGAGAAATGTTTATTTTCTCGTGAAATATCAACCCTCAGTATATTTTTGCTTTTGTGAAGAAGGATGCAGGAGATTACACTTATCTTGTTTTATTGTTGCTAACCCTGTGATTATGAGGATCATGCAACAAGGTTAGGCATGATGAAGGAGGTAAACTTGAGCCATAAGAGAATGATCCCTGGTTTTAGGAATTTCTATTTAGGTCACTGAGATGATTCAAGGAAACACTGGAAATAATAGAGTTATAGAAATGTGGGAACTAGCTGGTCTAGTCAAGTGTGGTAATGTCCCATTGCTATATACTGGCAATGGCTACTGGAGGACTAGATTGTTTGCCATGAAAAAAAAGTCTTTGTTTATGGCTTATCTATCTTTTTTGCATGCCTCCTGGAAAAGAGCTTGGTTCATACAGGGAGAATACAATCTACCCTGCCAAAATAAGAGAAACCCTGTAGAAGTTAGGTTTATCCAAATCTTTTTAACCAGTTGTCAGGAGAGCTTTCTAGGTAAGCCAGTGTTTTTTTTTTTGTTTGTTTTGTTTTTTTTTTGTTTTTTGTTTTGTCGGTTTTTTTTTTTTTTTTTTTTACACATGGATGAGGAGAAAACCTTTACACCACTTGGCTCTGCAAAGGCAAAGTAGACCTTGATATAAATGGAGTGGAGTCAGAGGGTCTCAGAGGTCTTCCCCTCTGTGCATATGTATTTGTTTGGGTAGCAAGGTGGGGAGAGGAAGAGAAGGAAAAGCATTGAGGCATTTTATGTTCAGGGAAGAATGCTGGAAAAAGAGCAGTGGCTGAAAGGAAGGAGTCTATCTTCTGTAATGCGGCCCACAGGCCATTCTTCATATATCAGAACAGAATCGCAAAGATTATAGCACTTAAGTAATAAGATTCTTTGGTTTTCACTGAAGCATTATTCCACGAGGTGACAGAAGAGGGCTACTGCTAGTAATCTCTGAACCAACTCAGGATCCTTAATTCCATGGTTCTTAAAATTGTGTGTATGATAATCCCCATTGGAACTTGCCTTTAAAAATATTCCCAACTGGTTCAATAGGGCAGTGGGATGGGCATAGAACTCTAGACTTCTTAACAAGCATGCTGGAAGTATGTCAGCACAAACCAAGCATGCTTCTGAAAACTACCTGAACATTTTCTTCCTAATCCACCGAACATGTCATATAAATATTTCCTGATCTCTATTTTTAGAGCCTTTAAGAATAAATTAATTCTCATCTCAAGCAACTGGGAGGTCCAGAGATCAAGGAACCAGGAGATCAGAAAGACATTATTCAGAGTCAGAGACAAAGTTTAGACTCAGGAGGTCTGAATGAAGTGTTAACTCGTAGGCTTTGGCTAGAGAGCTTAAAAGTCAGGACCAAGATATTGACCCTGCAACCAGAGATAGCAAAGAGACAGGCAGAAAGAAATGTCCACGAGTGTTTCTAGAGGATTTAGACATAAGGCAACATTTTGATCTTCCACATGTGACAGAGCCCCAGAATCTGAACACAGAGCGAACTAATCTAGGACTGACATTAAGGATCAGAAATATTTGGCAGGTAGGTAAATATTTTCTAATCTGTGCCCTGGGCAGACAGTGGTAATCAATTATGGCGAGCTTTCTCTAAACCCAGGTGTGGTCTTAAAATCCTTATCAACACAGTCGTTAGGCAGCCACTACCAGTAAGTCAGAACTGGCAGGAATGTGAAATCCATGTGTCATTTCTGATTATTACTGGACACTGACAAATGACCTTTGATATCTCTGCCAACTCAGCTGTTTGTTGTCCTTGTGCAAGAGCCATTGGGTGGCTTTCATTAGAATATATCTGCTTAAATATAAAGAATACTCAGGAAAATGGGAGTGTGCTTGAATTAGTCTTTATCTTGTCTCTGATTATACATCTCTAAGTTTTCAAAGGCCATACAGAAAGGAACAGTCCTAGCTCCCTTTGGGAGTCATAGATTAGTTTATGCCTCTGCCCTATTTGATTTGATTGAGATTTTCTCATGGTCTTTGAGCACTTGCTCCACAATTGTGAAATAACCTACTATGTCCCTAGTATTCTGTGAAGGACTGGGGAGGAGAGGTGAAGAAGGCACCATGTTCTTCAGTCAGGAACTCACAAGCTAGTGATCAACAGAGATGTTCAAACCAACTTTGAATAGTGTGAGGCATGCTACAGTTGTCAGAAGAGGACTGAAGGACAGGCACCCCAGAAACCAGAACTCTACTTCTGATTCATGGAGGAGTGACAAGTGGACTGAAGTTACCAGGCAGAGGAAGCGCTGTGACAATCCAGTGAGAAATTATATCCCATGTAAAAAAGTAGGGAGTGGTGTTTTCAACACTTGATGTGTAGAGAGAAGAGACAGATTGCACTTAAGGCGACTTTGACTCTTGCAAATATGAGGTGTAAGAATAAAATTTAATAAAATCGCATTTTATGGGAAAACTTTAAAACAGTGTGAACCCCAACATTCCATTCTCAAATTAAACTTTTGGCAAGAATCCCATCTTTCAAAGTGATGGACCAAGTTAATTTTAAATACTCTAGCTTGTAAGCTGAAATACCCGCTTTCCCTTCTTAGGGTGAAATATTCCCCTCTGCGTATGTTGAATTATGCAAAGTCTTCTCTCTAATGCAATTCTCCCCTCTCTGATGTTGTGGGCCTGGGCCCTGTGACAGAGATAGTGATGCGGTGAAGAGAAACAAATCCAAATTATGGAGGACTGTGTTTGGATTCTATTTCTATAAGCCATGGAGAGCCAACAAAAGGTTTATGAAGGTGGGAGGAACATTAACATAGGGTATTTTGGAATGTGAATTCCAGGGATCCAGGGACAGTGCTTGAGGATGAGTAAAGGTGAAACTGCTGGTGTTAAGAAAAGTAAGTTAAGTAGCTATTGTAATAGATTGACAAAAGATGGCACTCATTTAAAGAAGGTCTGAGGGAATAGAAAAGATAAAGCAGGTTTGAAAGCTACTTTGAACACTTTGAACCTTAAAAGAGTAAGGGAATATAATATGCCTTACCTTTCCTTTTGTATTATGCTGCTTTGTTACTGGAATAGAGATATGCTTATAGGTACTTTGTTTCTTTTTTGGAATTCGCAAATAGCATTGCCCACTATTCCATGTTTGAGTTTTGTTTTGTTTTGTTTTGTTTTGTTTGTTTGTTTTCTAACAGCAACTAAATAAGGAAAGAAGAAGGACTCCCTCCCATTATTCTGTCCTCTGTATACAGTCATGGCTAACAGTCTGATAACAGCTTCTGGATATGTAAATACACCAGATTCATACACAAATATAGATGTATTTTAAAACAAAAATTCTGACTTTCTTTTCTGGAAGGCTTGGTAGAACCTCCCACCTTGCCTGGAAATACATATTGAGAAAGGTGTCCCAGTGCTTAGCTTCCCTTGAGGCCCTTTGTGCACTCATGCTGTGATGGGCAAGGGGGCCAGTGGTTGAGGTCTTGCTTCTGTTGTTTACTTTTGTCTGTTCAAATTTATAGTAGAAGCGTATGGAACAATCTCCTTTCTGCTTCCTCCTGTGACCCTCATGATAACTGAGCTTCTCTCCAAACAGCCCTCTGAAACCAGCTGTTTGCACGTCTGGTGTTAGTCAGTGGCTTGGGATAGTGCTGTCCTATACTCCCCTCCTGAAGCTAACTTTGGGTGCAGTCACCTAGGATAATGGGAGTCTTCACCATCTTAGTCCCTTCCTTTATCTGGAATAGCTAGTTCAGCAGGTAAATGCAAGATCCGTTGTAAAACTGTACTGAGTGAGACTAACAAGGAAATAACTTACTATATTAAAACAAAGTCCCCACCATTCAAGGTTTAAACAGAGAAGTGCTCAAGAAAGAGAAATTGCTGCTAAAGGGAAAAACTAAGCAAGTCTTGAATCAGTCCCCTGAGAAGTGTACTGGAGAGCCTAGCTTTCCCATGAAAGTGTCTTTTACTGTGAGATCTTAGCCTCCAAGAGACACCAGTCACAAGGATGCAGACCTCACTTTTATAACTAGTAGTGGGATGTTCAGAGAAATCCCTGTTGATTGGCATCTCTCAAGCATCACAGGCTACCTATCATTTTCAGAAACAACTCTTCTTAAAGCATGGGAAATCATAGCAGAACACAGTCTGCTGATGAGCAGTTGGGGGCCTGCCAAATCCAGGTTTGGGGTCCTAAGATACCTATAGTGCAGAGCCTAACACTGGTCTACTTAGTGTTTTGTTCAGGTCCCAGATGCCCTGTGGTCCTAGAAGACAGTTCCTTCATCACCCATCATGCTGTGGTGCTCTGGACCTATTTCATTGTACCTTGTGACTGTGTCATTTAACCTTTGTGGTCCTAGGTTCTTTCATCTGTAGTCATTCCTACTTGTAGATTTATGCAAGAGAAAATGAGAACTTTAAATTGCTTAATACAGTGTTCATAAAACTGATGATAACATGGGCTGGTAAAGATGTGGAATAACTGGAACTCTCATGTGCTGCTAATGGGAATGTAAAAGTTAGTCAATCACTTTGGAAAATAGTTTGGGAGGTTCTTAAAATATTAAGCATACACCTATTGTGCTACGCTAGCTATTCCTCCTATCTCTTTACCCATGTGAAATGAAAGAATATGTCCACACAGATCTGCATATAATTTTTTGTATGTTTAATAGTCAAAAAATTGGAACAACCCAAATGCCCATCAGTAGCTGAATAGATGAACAAGTCATGGTCAGGCGATAAAATGGAATACTACTCTGAAGTAAAAAGCAATAGATTATTGATCTATCCAACATGGATAAGCATGGATAAGTCCCAAATAATTATGCTCAAAGAATACAGGCAAAAAGAGTATGCACTATATAATTACACTTATACCAAAATAGTTTTAACATTGGAATTAATCTTTAGTGAGAGAAAGCAGATCATTTGTTGGCTGGGGATGGGTGGGGCAGCTGAAGAATTACAAAAGAACACAAGGAGCTTTACATATTAATAAAAACTGTTAAAAATCTCCTTGCTAGAAACCCTCTTCTTTTCTCTTCCTCTTTTCTTGAGCCTTACTCATTAAGTGCTTTTATTATACCTAGTGGCCTATTTGCACAGTACTGAAACTATAAATTGCATTGGCAATAAGGCCACAATTGTACAGATGGGTTACAGTAGAAGAGCACTTCAAACACTCTCTAGCACATGGTAAATGCTCAGTAAAGGAGAACTGTATCCTTCCACGCTAGGCTCACCTTAGCAAAAATTTCTTTCTAGGTCAAGGCAGGAGAGTCTGCAGAAGGTAACATAGTCCTGTATTTGGGGAAACTGAAAGTAGAGGAGTTAGTATGAATTAGCAGGATGACAGGATCTAACTCTGACGAGGCAGGTAGAGGTGAAATCTTGAAGGACCCTGCATGCTTGATTTTGTTTATAAGGCAAGCAAGGGAAAGCGGTCATCAATGAATTTTAGGGCAGGGATATGTGTGACATGTTCGATTTATGCTTTCAAAAGATTATTCTTTCCTTATGAGTAAGCATTTGCATGATAGTTGTGATATTGTGATTTATAATAAGAAATGTGTATTTACTCTTTGTTCCATTTCTGGCACAGAGCTTCTACTACCTCTGGAATTTCCAAAGAGATGAAAGCAATAGGGTGTCTTTTTTTATGTTAATGAGGTGACTTTTTGGACCCTACTGAAGGATGGAGTCTGGTTACCAGGAGAGCCAACCATGTGATTAGAGAGTTGGAACTTTCAGTCCCACTTCCTGGCCCCTGGGAAGGACTGGAGGTTGAATGGATTGCCACTGACCAATGATTTAATCAATAATGCCTATGTAATGAAGCCTCCACAAAAACCCAAGAGGACAGGGTTTGGAGAGCCTCCAGGTTGATGAATACTTTAAGATTTGGGGAGAATAGCATGCTCTGAGGGCAGGGAATCTCTGCTCCCTTTTCCAGTACCTATTCACTATGCATTTCTCTCATCAGGCTGTTCCTGAGTTATATCCTTTTATAAAACACACACACACAAACACCAAACAAGCAAACAAAAACACCCAGTAATGTAGTAAGGAAGATATTTTTGCATTCTGTTAGCTACTCTAGCAAATGAATTCAAGCCTAAGGAGAGTGTTGTTGGAACCTCTAATCTATAGCCAAAGGTGGTAAGCACAGGTGACAACATGGACTCGACACGGCATCTGAAGTGGGGGTGGGAAGGTGCCGTCTTGTGGTACTGAGCCCTTAAGCTGTAGAGTCTGATGCAGTCTCCAAGTAGAGAGGGTCAGAATTGGGTAGAATTGTAGGACACCCATCAGGTTTCAAAGCTTTGCTTGGTGGTGAGGGGGAAAAAATCCAGACATGAGAGCTGAATGCACAACCTTAATATGTGAAATTCTACCCTGGGGAGATAGACAGTGGTTACCAGTGATGATTTAAACGGACTTTCCTTATTTTAGGCTTTTATTTATTAATTTTTATTTTTTATTTTTCCTATGTTTAGAGTTTTAGATCCATGATAGTACAGTATACAACTCAAAGGGCAAGCATGACTGAGAACAGTCTCTTAGAGAAAAACATTGGATCAGAGCTACAGACCACTGGTTCTTCCCTTTACTTCCCATTTAGTAAAGGAGCCAAACAAACCTCCCACATCTGGGAGTAATACCTCGGATCTGAAAATTATGATCCTGCTCCCTTCCCTGCTCCAGAAGATGGCTGGTGGGGAGGAAACTTGGAACACTGCATCCAGTCTGTATCCTCTGTCCCCAAGTAGAGAGGTACCCACAGGAGAGACTACACCACAGTAGTAGTTGATTTATATTATTGGTATTGGTAAGAATGGCTTTGAAGAGGATATACTCTGAATACTGTACTGTACTATACACAGTCTTCCTTGTTTTGGCTATCATCAGTGTGTTGCCACCAGTCTAGCTTTTTCCAAGGATAATTAATGGGTCTTTGGCTTTTGAATTGTAAGGAGTTCCTAATGAATAAAGCTGACTGGCAGCTGACTGGCAGTTGGATCTTAGAATCAAGATGCATGCCAACTGCTGTGGAGTTGCACACCCTCAGATGGCCAGGTTTGTTAACCTGTACTTTGGTAGCATTCTACCCAAGTTTAGTGTCACATTTGGCCCTCTAGGTCTGACTGAGTTTGGCCATAAAACCATGGGGAAGTCAGTGCATCAAGAAGTGAGCAACCTCAAATTTTACACAATGATCTAATTACAGACTTCAGAGAGGGCTCATGTGAATTCGTCAACTCTGAAAAAAAGTCACACTTTCCTATTTAGGTCTCATGTACATGGAGTTGTTGGGGAAGAGAAGGGTATACAGTCAACCGAGAAATTACAAGGCAAGGCTGAGAGTGCACTGTATCAAGGAATGTAAAGGACAAATCAATACCACAAAATTAGCAATTCCTTGAGATTCTCAAATATCTCTATATATTCAAAGGAGGAACCTTAGGCACAATGGGTTATCCGTAAAAATCTGTTTGATGGGCAACTGAGTGACTGAAACAAGAAGTCCCATTTTCCTTCTTGTATTGCAGGCTCTCCAATTTCACTTGGAACTTTGATGTGATAGCGCTTTTCTGATTTGTCACTTTCAGGAAGCTGATAATGTTTCCAATGAGGCTTGATTTATATATAAGAAGTCAGTCATTCATACCTGGGAGATTCTGGCTAACAAACCTAAAACCCCAGATCAGTTTGTGATGATTGGGTTTTAGCATCCAAGACTAGATATTTAAGCTAGCTAAATCTTCCAATTCTATACAGTCCATTGTGTTTCTCTGGTAACCTTCCCAGTCCCCTGTCAAATTGACTCGGTTGGAACACCATGGCCAAATGGCATTGTTGATGAGGCAAGGGCTGCTGTCTGCTGCTGGACCAAACACCAGATGAGTAGAGTGTTTCATTTTGACTCAGAAATAAGATAATTATCTCCTGGTTTAATGTTCCAGATTTTTTTCAACTTTTTTTTTTTTTTTTTTTTTTTATTTTTGGGACAGAGAGAGACAGAGCATGAACGGGGGAGGGGCAGAGAGAGAGGGAGACACAGAATCGGAAACAGGCTCCAGGCTCCGAGCCATCAGCCCAGAGCCTGACGCGGGGCTCGAACTCACGGACCGCGAGATCGTGACCTGGCTGAAGTCGGACGCTTAACCGACTGCGCCACCCAGGCGCCCCATGTTCCAGATTTTAAGATGGAGAAGTATCCTGTTCATTTGTTCGTTTTCCTTCCTTCCTTCCTTCCTTCCTTCCTTCCTTCCTTCCTTCCTTCCTTCCTTCCTTCCTTCCTTCTTTTCTTTTATTTTCTCTCTCTCTCCCTCCCTCCCTCCCTCCCTTTTTTAAGAAATTTAACTGAGAGCTAAGGGGCCACATAGATAATTCTAATATGCATAGTGAAATTCATTCTAATTCCTCATTTCTTTTTCCCAGAATCTTTGCTATGTGGACATGGATAAGTGTTTTATCAGACTTTGGCACTTGTGTATAAGTTTCAAAATTGGGATATTACTCAGTGAAATTGTAGTGGGGAACAGGCTCAGAATCTTCAGATTTTCCATTGTTGAAAACATGGCACAAACACTAATAAACAACAAACAGAGGCAAACAGCTGACAGGAAATGAACCAGATACTGTAGGAATGCTTATGGCAGAAGAGACGCACCTTCTGATTCCAGTGTTAGAGCTGTGCGAATGATTGGTGAGTGAGCTCATTAAATTTTAGATCCTAATAAAGAGCTTTGGGAAATGGAAGGAGCTATTGTTTCATTTTGTCATAGAAATCCAGTTTCCCACTACAGCTGTTAGGAAAGGAAAATGTGAGGAAATGATTCCTTAACGGTGATGCTGGCAATCATTCTACCTGACACAAAAGCACTGGTGTCTGTAACAGGTCCTCAGGTGCCTAAAATTGAAAATCGTCTCTCTAACGTGTCTGTGCACTCCCATTCAGCTTTATGTTCCAACTGATCGCTTGGCTTATAATCAACAGTCAATTTTTTGACCCAGTGCTTCCCATTGCACTGGTCTAAAAATACCAGGTTAGTAGATGTACTGAAATAGCAAATATGAAAGATTTTTGTTCCCCATAATAACAGTATCTTTATTTTTATTTTTTTCCAGTGCCTACCACCCCGGAGCTAGAGAGAGAGTTTTCAAATAGTTTATCTTTTAGAATAGCCTTTGTTACTTAGCAATTGATTTTTAATTGCCTGTAACATGCCAGGTCCTGAGACCCCAACAGCTGGGATTTATATCCCTCTTTTTTTTTTTATTTCTATGTATATTGATTGTCCTTATATTTCAATACATATGTACATTGTACTTTTCTAAAATATGTGTGTTTCCATCACCCTCCCAAACAATTCAGGAAATTTAGCATGATTTAACTTCTCTTTGATATGCACCAACGCCTGTCTTACTCATAGTTTTGGCCATTGAGTAAGTATACCAGTTCATATAGTTTGTATTTTTAATATTTTGTTTAAAATTTTTAATTATTTTTATAAGTATCAAAATTATACATATATAAATGTCAATTTTTTTAAAACTTGCAACAAAAATAATAGCATTCATCATCTTTTTTTTTTTCCATTTCCAAATACCCCTCATTAGAGAAAACTATTTCTAATATTTTTCAATGTTTTTTTTGGGGGGGTGGTTTGGATATCCCTCTCTTTAAAAAAATTCTCTAGTGACTTTCCATTTATATTAATAGTGGTAATATTATTATGAATATTAGTATTGCCTCTCTGCCACCACCCAAACTATAGCATCTAAACTCTTAGAAGCTATGAGATTTAGAACAAGGGTCACAAACTGGCTGTCAGGCCAACTCCAACCAGCTGCTTGTTTTCATAAATAAAGTTTTATTGGAACATAGCCACGTTCATTCATTTACATACTGCCAATGGCTGCTTTCGTGCTCCAAGGATAGAGTTCAGCAGTTGTGGCAGAGATCATACGGCCTGCAAAGCAGATAATATTTATAACCTGGACTTGTACCAAAAAAAGTTTGCTGCCTCTGCTTTAGATCATGAGATGCCTTCCTATCTTTCTGACCCTCATTTCCTATGCTTCTCATGCCCACTTATATCCCTTCATCTTGCTGATGTTATGCCAGTCCCTGAACATACTGAGAACATTTTCTTCCCAGGAACTTTACACGGGATGTACCATCTGTCCAGGATTCTGTAACCTAGAACTTTTCTTTCTCATCATTCAGATTTCAGCTTCTAGACTCCTCTGTGAGGGGTCTTTACACTCTTGCATCTCAGGTAACGTTCTCTCCAACCCATTTGTATCCTATTTCTTCCTGTCTTTCATCAGTAACTAGTGTCAGTAATTGTTTTGTTCATGTACTTTTTGCCTGCATGTCCTTATAAATATAAGTACCTTGAGTGTAAGTACTTAGTTTACTCTGGATCAGTAGGGCCCCCAACGGTGACCGGCATATAGCAAGTGCTCAGTAAATCTCAGTGGGTGGGGGATAAATGAATGAATCTATTTTGGAGGAAGATGCAACCCCTGCCTTCAATATAAAACCATCAGAAAGTAGCTTTATAGCAAGAAATGAGAGAGATTGGTCTTCCTGGAGCAGTATGTCTATGAAGACTGCACAGACAAGGCAAATTTTCAAGCATGATCATGCATTCTTAGATAGATAGAGGCTTTCTAAACTGAAGGAACTGATTGGGGAAATTATTTATTAAAACTAATTAATGATTAATATATAAAATATATCCAACCTCAAACCAGTTTTTAGTCTTCAGAATAGTAAAAATGAAAAAAAAAATCCAGTAATACACATGGTGGTGAGGGAAAATGTATATTCTTATTAAATATAAATGGATGATAAAATCTATTTTTTCCTTTCTCTAATTGACATAGATTTGACATATAATATTGTGTAAATTTAAGATACACAACATGTTAATTTGATATGCTTATCTGTTGTAATATGATTGCTATTGTAGCAATAATTAAGATCACTATCATATTACTAAACTGATCAAATCATAAGAAGGGCCCATTTAGTGCTATGTACCAAGAGCTTTTAGAATATGTATAACTTTTGACCTAGTAGTTCTATTTCCAAGAGTTGATGATAAGGAAGATATTGGAAAGGTTTCCAAAGTTGGAGGTATCAGAATGCTAATCAGAATCCAAATGTCTGGCCAAAGAGAAGTGGTTAAATGCACTGTAGATCTTCCATACAATGTACTACTTATGAATGTTAAAAATGATGATGCAAATTATAAAGACTGGAATACCAGTGGTTGAGCATTCTCTGTGCATCAATCCCTAGACTGAATACTTTGTATATATTATCTCATTAAAACTCCACACCAAATTCTAAATAGATGTTAACATCCACCCATTTATTTATGAGAAAACAGAGGCTTACAGAGGTTAAGTGATTCTGGTCCTAGATCTGGGAAAGGAGAAAGAAATTTGCTGATCAAGGCCTTTCTCATATAACTACCATATTCAGGAGTACGGACATTGACAGTAGAAACAGTCATTCCTGTTGCCCTAGAAAAATTACGTGATCTTTTTGTGCCTCAGTTTCCTTTGTTGTAAAATGAGAATGACAGGAATATTTATTTAAAAGATTACCATAAGGATCGATGAGTTAACTAATTGCACACGTGCACATGTATCAGGCACTGTTGTATATGTGGAGGAAGCAGCAGGAAACAAAGGAGATAAATTTCCCAGTTTATACTCCAGTAATCCAGTGGAAGGAAGATAGAATTTAAATAGATGAAAATACAGAGAATATTAAATTATGGCAAATAATATGGAAAACCCAAAGGGAAACACAAGTACCAGGATGGGGGAAATGGTATTTGCAGTTTTGAATTGGTGTTCAGAGAAGTCTCCAATGAGAAGATAAGATTTGGGCAGACATTTAAAGAAGCAAACTATGAGGAGATATAAAAGAAGATTCCACGTAGTGGGCATGGTAAGTGCAAAGGTCCTGAGGCAGAAACATGTCAGGAATATCTGAGAAATAACATGGAGGACAGTATATATAAGAAAGGAGGAACATAGCGCTTGATAGGGATAGGAGAATAGAGAACAAGACACCAGTTCATGTGGAATCAGATTGGTTGGAAAGGAATATTTTAGAGGATTATGTATGGAGGCAAAATTATTTGATTTCAATTTTGAAAGGTTCAAGGTGACATACATTTATTTCATATAAAGTAATCAGAAGAGTGCCTGGTACATGATAGATGTTCAGTAAAGCTTAGGTATTTTTATTTGTGATATTAGCGTCATCATCTATCTTCCAGTTTCAGTATATCCAAAATTTCTTCCGGACTACTATATATTTTAAAAGAATAAGAAAAACTTCATCTTCCTTTATCCTCTTATATGTTCATGTACGTGCCGTTGCCTCATTGCTTGAGAGAAGCCAGTTTGTGCTGGAAAATACAAGGACACTGAATTCTTGCATCAACCCTGTCCTGGCTCTCAGCCTAGGAACAGCTAAACCTGAATAGACTTCAGCAGGCCAGTAACTTCCTTCCTGAGACCAGCCATTAGGGCTTCCATATGTAATTATGCAATAATGCAAATGTAGGATCTAGTAAGACTATGGAAGTCCCTTTAAAATAAGTGTATCTCTCTAGCTCTAATTCAACAATAACACGTTTTGCATTTAAAATACTATTTGATGAGATCAGTGCTTGTGGCAACTGCCCCACAGGATTTCTTCTCTGGTGTTTTTAAAGTACAACTTTTGGAGCCTGGGTAGTTCAGTCCATTAAGCATCCAACTCTTGATTTGGGGTAATGTCATGACCTCTCAGTTCCTGAGATTGGTCCCTGTGTTGAGATTATCTCTGCTAACAGCACAGAGCCTGCTTGGGATTCATTCTCATTCCCTCTCTCCCTCTCTCCCTCTCTCTTTCTCCCCCTCCCCTATTTTTATGCACACGCACTCTCTCAAAATAAATGAATAAACACACACACAAAAGTACAACTTAAACAAGTAGCAGATAGTCAAAGAATGGTCCCAGATTTATAACCTTCTTTTCTTCTGATTTTCTGTGTTTATCCAGGTTGCTGTTTTTGACAGTTTCCAATTTCAAACATTCACTCATCACACAAATATTTATGGAAAGTCTAATATGTGTCAGGTATTTTTCTAGGTGTTGGGGATGGAACAGTGAGAATAAGACAAATTCTTGATCTCAGGGAGATTCTATTTTGCTGGAAAAGTGAGATAGTATTCAAATAACTAGATAATGACAGGAAGAAATGGGGGAAATAA